>NW_004955457.1:8518730-8622207 GCF_000276665.1 Chinchilla lanigera
GGGGCGCGCAGCTCGGGTGTGCGCCCCGCCCCGGGAGCGCGCCGAGCGGGGTGCTGCTGCCGAGCTCGCCACGCGCAGGACGCACTGCGCATGCCCCTCCGTAGGGGCCAGGTGGGTAGCAGCAGAGTGATGCAGCAACCCGGGCAGCGTCGGAGGTGAAGGTGGCACCGCCAGCGAGGGGGCTGGGCAGGGGAGCTGGCGGCCAGGGACGAGGGGCAAAAAGCAGAATGCTGGGCTTCCAGAGACGGGCATGGTGTAGAGCGAAGGATAAAGGAAATAGACCTGTCTTTTCCTGCATCCTAGACCTCAGATGCCCCCTCCTTTCCTAAGCCCTTCCCGCTCGAGCAAAACTAAGGCCACACATCTCCTTCTATATCCTTATTTATTTCCTTCTTGCAAGAAAAGATGAAGGTTTGCAGCCGGGGAGGTAAAAATAGTGCTGCTTCTCATTCAGCTCGCCTGCAGGCACGGGATCCCAGCTGGGAATCACTTCTGGGCGTTGCGAACAGGGGGGTGCGGGCGTCCAGCGGCAGGAATCCCCTGCCTGTGCTGAGGACTCAGCAAAGCAGAGGGAGCTTCAAGGTCTTTACTCCAAAGTTCTCCAAGTCTGACTGGGCGAATTCAGGGAGGACTTAGAGGTTCCAGATGGCAAGAAATACAGAGATTAGGAACCGAGTGTGTAGTAACTGTCTTAGGAACTCCTCGTTTGGTAGCCATGGGGGTGGGAAAATATTTAGGAGGACACGTTTCTATTTTTGAGACACAGTTGACTTCTGCAGATAAGTTTTGCTTTTGCTGCTGTAAAGAAAAAAAAATTAAATCCAGGGTTCCCGACGTAGGTGAGTCAGCAGTTGCTACATCTGGTGGCCTCAAATTATTTCTGCCTTAAACTCCCATAAAGCAAGCATTCCTTTCTTCATTCTACCAGTGACAATCTATGTAATTACAATGTCGTTTGTATTTAAAACGGAGGTTAAAACATCTGCTGGGAGAAGAGAGGTCAAGAGTTCCACGATTAAAAGAAAGGATGTGGATTAAAAGTAGCATCGCTAAGGCAGGACAGTGTGACCCATCTTTTCTGTTCTCAGTTAACCAAGGAAGGTAAGACAGACACACAAATGCACGCACATCCAGACCTGGGATGGCCAGCTGTTAAGAAGCTAAGTATTAATTTTAGCTCTCTCTATCGATATCAAAGTTAGAATGTGATCATCACATACGCACTCGTGTAGAACTGTATTCGATGCTATCCACCCTAACCCACCCAATACATAGCAAAGTATCCTTTTTTGTTCAAGGGGTGCAAGATGAGGGTCTAGTTTAGTTTCTAATAAGGAGGGAAGGTATTTATAAAGTGATGCTGCCTTCTGCTCTACATCAAAACGCTACATTCGTTTGCAGAACTTTCATGTTACAAACATTGCTGGAGGCAAAATAATGTATCAGTAAATGAGATAGTGTGTCAGAGAAGGAGCAAATCACTTGGAAAAATTTACTGGAGATTTGATCCTTAACTTGTGTATGTAGGGAGGGCTTAGAAACAGAATAATTATTTAATTGGTCAGTTTGTTAGACAGTAATATTCTCATTATGTAGTTTGGAATTTTTATTGTTACAGAGTTTATTTCAAAATAGTCCCCTCTGTGCTTTCATAATATTCATGACTTTCCTAATCACTTACACCTACTGCTTCACTTTGTATCCATGCATATACATATCATCTTTCTCCTATCAAAAAAATGCTGAGATGGACTTGGGGTGCAGCTCAGTAGTAGAGCACCTAGAATGCATGATGCCCTGGGTCCAAACCCCAGCACTGCACATAAGCACATGCACACACAATACTGAAAGGACGGCTTTATCTTGGTAGAAAACAGAGGGATTCAGCCAGATGGACTGAAATGAAGAAAGCCATGTGCCAAAGTCTAAATGCTAAGATACACTGGCTCTACAAATGTACATTGGCTCTGAAGGCCATCAGTAGACAGTGGAGTGATCTGGTTGAAGTGGCAGGTGTGGAAAACTGCTTCAAAATATTATGAAAGCACAGACTGGAAAGCTGGCGTCCAAAAGGTCCATCGGGAAAAAATTAACTCAGGTCACAAAGATTCAAGGAGAACACAGTGAAGGATGCATGAAGGCAATGTACACAGGGGATTGGGGTGCTCACAAAATGGTTCCACTGCTCTGAAGAGGAAGAACACCACAGAGCCTCTGTTATAGTTTGAGTTCAAATGTCTCCCAAAAGCCTCAGGTGTTCAGAGGTGGGACTTGTGAAAAACAATCCAATCATGAGAGCACTAACGGATTAGCCCCTGGATGAGTCCCTAGCTGAATGAGCTATTGGGAGGTGAAGACTAGCTGGAGAAGGTAAGAGCATGACTTTGAAGGCCATATCCTGGCCTCCATCCTCTCTCATACTATTTCCCTGCTCTCTGCTTCCTGGCCACCAAGGGATAAGCAGCTCCCCTCCACCAGGCACTTCTACTGTGATGTTCCTGCCTTGGAGCCAGGTGGCCATGGAGTGAAACCTTTGAACCCATGAGCCAAAATCAACCTTTCCTTTTTAAATTGTGTTTGGCAGGTATTTTGGAACAGCTATGAGAAGATGACCAGTACAGAAAAATCAATGCAGGGGCAGAGCCCCTGCTGTGACTGTGCCTGATGATATCACTCAGAAGCCTTTGGAACTTGTTTGCAGAAGTTTGGAAAGGTTTGGAGATGCAGGCTAGGGGAGCCTCATAACTTGATGCTTGATTCTGGTGGGGGTTCAAAAGACCAAAATGCTGATGAGAATGTGGACAGTGAAGGCTGTACCTATGAGGGTTCAGATGGGAATATGAGGACTCTCTTGAAAATGAGACTGAAAGCTGTGTGCACTGCTTTCTGGGAAATAACTTATCTACATATTTTTTATGTCCTATGACTTTGGTGAGGCTGAACTTAAAGGTGACAAAGTAATCTGGCAGAGGAAATTTCAAGGCAATGAAACATTTGGGCTATCGCATGGATATTGTTGGTTACTTTTAGAATAGAAATATTTGAAAAACTTTTAGTTTGGCCACAAAAGAAGCACATGTAAAGTTGAAGCCAATGAAGCTGTGGTTGCTAAAGATATACCATAAAATACTATACCTTTATGTACCATAAAAATAAGCCAAATACTTTGCACCAGGATACTAGGAAGGATGTCTTGATGGCCTCTCAGGAATTGGGCAGGCTCCACCTATCTTGGGATCAAGGATGTGTAAGTATAAATTGTTTGAAAGATATTGCTTTGTGAAGAAAGCTTCAGTATATTCTACTCACTTAGGACCATCTAAGGAAGTTTTTCCAACGTTCAATCCTCCAGTCAGGGACCACTGTCCAAGGGGCAACAGCTACTGTTCATGTCAGCAGCAGACTTTGACATCATCCATGTAGTGCTGTTTGTGCAGGAATGCAAAATGCAAGCGTTCTGGGCTCCTAGGAGGTTTTACCCAGTCACAGGAAGGCCTAGGAGACCAGGCGGTGTGTGATAGAGTTAGAGTGCCTGCCAAGAGCTCCTCA
This sequence comes from Chinchilla lanigera, assembly GCF_000276665.1. Classification (NCBI taxonomy): domain Eukaryota; kingdom Metazoa; phylum Chordata; class Mammalia; order Rodentia; family Chinchillidae; genus Chinchilla; species Chinchilla lanigera. The sequence goes on from NW_004955457.1 coordinate 8,522,280, forward strand.
GAGGGCAATGCATAAAGCTATAGGAATGAACCCAAAGCTGAAATGGAGACCACAAGAGGTTGGGGAAGTTGCCAAAGAATGCTGCAGGTGGTGAGCAGATTCAGCCCAGGAAAAAGATGTGTGGGCAGCAACCAGCAAGGCCATAGGCATCGGGCCACCCAAGCCCATTGGAGCTCATGTCTCATTATCATTTGCCCTAGATACCACACATAGAGCTCCCTAGATATCACACATAGAGCTCATCTTTTCCATGCTTGGTTTCAGTCTAATTTTGATCTGATTCCTTTTTAATCTCTTATTCCTCCCTTTTGGAATGGGAATGTTTACCCGTGACATTGTATCTTGGAAACCTGTAACTTCCTTTTTGCTTTTACAGAGCTCACAACTGAGAGTTTGCCTTGAGTTTCAGAAAAAAACACTTGAAATTTTGAGCAATTCTGGAACTTTTGAGATTCTGGGACCTCCTGGCAATAAATTAAATGCATTTTGCATATGACATGGACATGAGCCTTTGACATCATGTGTAGAATGTCATGGTTTCCTCTCAGATATTCCCCAAAAGTCTCCTATGTTCAGAGGTGTGACTTCTGGAAAAGCAATGTGATCATGAGGGTGCTAACCTCATCAAAGATTAGCTCATTGATGAGTTCATTGCTGAATGAGCTATTAGGAGAGGAGCCTCATCAGAGAAGGTGGTTCACTTGAGGCATGCCTTGGAAGGGTATATCCTGTCCCCAGCTGACTCACTTGCTCTCTCTCTCTCTCTTTCTCTCTCTCTCTGTCTCATGCTCTTACCTTTCTCTGTGCTTCCTGGATGCCAAGAGATGAAGTTTTCTGCCAGCGTGCCTTTCTACCATGATGTTTCTTTCTGCCTTGAACTAGCTAACCATGGGCTGAAACCTCTGAAGCCATAAGCCAAAATAAACCTTTCTTCCTTTAAGAGGTGCCTGTGGGGTATTTCAATCACAGTGACAAAATGCTGACCAATACAGCCTCTCTTTTCCACAGTGTCTCTCAGATGGTAGAGCAAGACCCATTTTGAAACCACTGAGAAAACTGATTGTTCCTAAACAGGAACAATCAAAGAATAGGAGAAGAAATATTAGATTTGGAAGGCATCTGACCCAAATGGGCTGAGATTCTGAGGGAGCCTCTGTTGTTGATTCTTTCTACATAGTGCAGGAACCAGCAAACTTTTTCTGTAAAGGGTCTAATAATAAGTATTATAGGTTTATTGGACTATGTGGTCTCTGTCATATATTTTATTAACAATGCTTTTTAAATGTAAAAATCTTATAGCTTCTGTAGGCCCTGGTTTTTCAACCCACTATTTTTAAGAACAAAAATGTGGTGGGGACAACTTAATGACTTTATGAAACCCTGTCTCAAAAAAAAATGAAAAAGTGCTGAAAATGTAGCTCAGTGGGAAGGCCATGGATTCAATCAGCAGTCACACATGCACACAATGTGTGTGCATTATATATTAATGTACATTCAGGCTAAATTTTTTTCATCAATTGCACTATGTTCTGTGCTTGTGGACAGAAAGAGTAAAGAAAATCTTACAACAATAAACATGGTTCTATTTTCAAAAGAGCTTATTCTTTTTCGTAATTTAACTATTCACTTAATCAATACATAGTCACAAAATTCTTAAGAGATAATCAGCACATGAAGGGATTCTTAAAGGGGAAAAGCATTCCTTCTTTCGGAGCTAATTCTCCTGCTTAGATAGTGGGAGACAAGTCAGAATTCATTCACCAAAAACATACAGATGAGGAAAACAGTCCAGAGTCTTCTTTTGCCAGGCTGTATTTTCTGTTGAGCAGAGAAATTTTGAATGGATGCTACAGCCATGACAGGTCAGAGGATGGAGTAGTACAGGTGGTGACAGCCCTTCCGGCACCTGTCACCATCAGTGATCTGCCTGCAGTCAGTTATGGAGAGCAGCTTCAGGGCAGCGAGTGAGCATTGAGGCACAGAGTTGCATGCGACGTCATGAGCGACCTGTGTGTTCATGAACAGTAAGTCTGCAGGTCTGCACTAAATATGCCAGTGTGTATTCCTACAGACAGGCCACAGTCGGGCAGCTTCAGAAGTCATCTTGTGACTTATCCTGACACTTCTGGGAAAAGAAAGAGAATTCATTACCAAAAACAATGATCACAAACCTTTCCAGTGTAGCAGTTGGACAGGCAAAAACCTACCAAGATGCCAAGTATGAGGCTACCTGAAGAAAGGTAAGGACTGAACAGACCTGAAATTAACTTGTTAAAGGACATGGATGTTGATTCAAAAGTCATGACAGACTAGGATCAATGTAAAAAACAGTTAATACACACACACACACACACACACACACACATACACACAAACACACACACACCCTACTTCACAAACACTGGACTGTTTGTCCCACAGTTCATTGTTTATAAGCTGTGGCATGAAGGGCTAACCAAGTATGTCACAATGATTTGGGGTAATATGTGCTCTGCAAAACTTGGAGGAATAATTAGCAATAATTACTTAGTCAACACATAATTCTTTTCCTGACCTTTTTTAATTTTCCAGTACTAGGGATTGAACCCAGAGTATTTATACTAAGATATATCCCCAGCCCTTTTTCATTCTTTATTTTGAGATAAATTCTCTCTCTAAGTTGCCCAGGCTGGCCTTGAAATTTTGATCCTCCTGCCTCAGCCTCCCAGAGTTCTAGGTATGAGCCCCTGCACCTGGCATGACACATACTTCTTAAGCCCTCACTGGGTCACAGAGCAGGAATAAAAGTTCATGGAGATTCCTCAGAAAACTAGGATTGGAAGTCCCACTTAACCCAGCTATTCGCCTTCTGGGTATTTTCCCAGAACAATTAAAAACGTCATACCACAGCAATACATGTGCTCCCATGTTTATAGCAGCACAATTTGTCATAGCTAAATCTTGGAAACAACCCAAATTCCCATCAACTGAGGAATGGGTAAAAAAGATGTGATATTTTTATACAATGGAGCATTACTCAGCTATAAAAAAGATAAACTTGAGGCTTTTATAGGTAAGTGGATGCTACTAGAGACCATACTTATAAGTGAAACAAATCAGATCCACATGTGTAAACATCATATTGTCTCGCTAGTGTAAGAACCTGAAAGAGTAAATAAAACCCAAAACATACAATAGATAATATGAAAGGGAAAGAAATTGCTTAAAGGAAGGAACAACTAAGATGAGGGAAAAAAGAAAAAGGAAGAAGGAAGGAAGGAGATATATATATAGATATATATAGATATATCTATATATATGGGATAGCTGTACTGCTGATGTCTGGTGGTTTATTGAAAGGAACAGTTAATGCTTAAATTTTTTATATTTTGACCAATTCTGCATTGTTATGGTTTGTGTCTGGGTGTCCCCCCAAAGCCTCATGCGGTCATGGGGCAGGCTTTTAGAGTTTGATTGATTATGGGTGTGAGAGCTACACCCGCCCTGGGGTGGATAGTTTGCATATGTAAGGGAGAGGAAGAGGCTGCTTACTCCCATTCCTCCCTTTTGTGCTTGTTGCTTTTGCTGTGTTTTGCTGCCATGAGCTGTAGCCCTCTGCCATGTGCCACTCTGCCTTGTAACCTGCCAAGTACGGACTGAAACCTCCACAAACTGTAAGCGAAATAAACCTTTCCTTCCTTAATTTTGGGCATCAAGTATTTTGTCCCAGCAATGAGTGAAAAGTAACCAAGACATGCATGCTTATATCTGGTAACCTGAGCAACTGATTCGAAGACAACAATATGCAATAGAACAACCATTGGTGAATTCCTACCATCTTGTCTAGTGAAACTCAGTATTGTCTCTAATGTTTTTTAATAATTATTTTTTAATTCTCTTTAATGATTTGAACAATCTTCCATTTTTACGTCTGGTAATCTGAGCAACTTCGTTGAAGATAACAATATGCAATACAACAACCACTGTTAATTCCTATCATTTTGTTTTGAAACCCTGTATCACTTTTAATGTTCTTGCTTTGTTTTGTTTATGTCTGTGATGTTGGCATTTTGCTATTGTTCTTTTTTGCTACTCACTTTAAAATAAAAAAAGAATTCCTGCAAGAATAAATTACCACAGACTAAAGGGAGAGCTTGGGTGACAGAACTGTGCAACTTTTAAATACAGTAACTGAATTTTATCCAAAAAGGTTAGAATTACAGAGACAGAATTAAATTGCTGATTGTAAGCCTTTCCACTTGCATGATAACAATTGTTAGACCGTATAATAACACCTGCTTTAATAATTACAGAGTGTTTACACATTGCAGACTGCTTTCCTCTGTATTATTTTATGTAATACTCAACCCTGCAACATGGAGGCAGCAGTTACTGTTACTCCTTTGAAGAGCTGCAACTTGGAATCAAGGAGAGGAAGGCTCACCTATGTTTGCAGTGATCCTCTGTATTAGTCAGTTTTTCTGTCACTGAAACAAAATACTTGACACATGAAACTTTAAGGAGAGGGCTGGGGATTTAGCTCAGCGGCAAAAGCGCCTGCCTGGCAAGCGCAAGGTCGTGAGTTCGGTTCCCGGTACCGGAGAAAAACCAAAAAAAAAAAAAAAAAAAAAAAAGAAACTTTAAGGAGAAAAGATTTATTTCAGTTCACAGTTGCAGGCATTTCAGCTGGCTCCAAAACAAAAACCTCGTGGTGGAGGGCCTGCCAGAGGGAAGATGCTCACCGTGAAGGACCAAAGAGAGAAGCAGGGAGGGAGCCAGTGGGTGAGTGGAGGGCCAGAACAAGCACACATCCTTTTAGGCCACACACCCACTGACCGCTTCTCCTGACACAATAAGCTAAGAATGAATTCATTCTGGAGTAAGCCACTGATGAAGTTAGTGCTTCATGATTTCATCAGCTTCCCAAACCCATGCCTGTGAATACATAAGACTTTGCGGGACATTTTAGACCTCAACCACATCATCTCACACCATGGGTACACAGGCAAATCATCTTTAGAGCTTTTTAAAATTGTACACATTTTACATGTATAACATGATGTTGTGGTATATTATACATAGCAAAATGGTTACTATTGTCAAGCACATTAAAATCCATCATCTGACATAGTTGCCCATTTTTTGTGCTTGTAAAATTCACTTTTAGCAAATTTCCATTATATAAGACAATATTACTAATTCTGGTCCTCGTGTTGTACATTAGATACCTAAACTTATTTATCCCACGTAACTACAAGTCTATACCTTTTCACCTATGTCTTCCAATTGTCCCTTTGCTCTTCCTCCTGCACTCACCATTTTACTGTTCCTATGTATTTAACTTTTTTAGATTACATATATGAATGAGATCAAGTAGTATTTCTTTGTGTCTGCTTATTTCCCTTAGCATAATGTCCTCTAAGTTCGTTTATATTGTTACAAATGTCAAGATCTCCATCCGATAGACTATCTACTGTATTCTTTTCCTATTTCTCTTCTATTTTGTGCCTCAAATATTTCCAAGGGACAATTTTCTCATTGAAAAGAGCTTCTTGTAATACCTTAGCATATCTTACAAATTCAATAATTGCAACTTCTGAAAATCCTGTTTTACATAGTTGTCATGGTTAATCTTGATCATCAACTGGACTAGATTAAAAGTCTCCTGCAGATTAGTGAAACACACTCATGAGTATCTGTGGGTGTTTCCAGAGATGATTGGCATGCAGCCCAGGAAACAGGGAGGAAGATCAGCTCTGATTGTGGGTGGCACCAACCAACAGGTGTGCCTACTTGGCAGAATGAAAAGGGGAAGAAGGCCCCTACTTGAAAACCCATCCTGCTGGAGTGAATGCATTTTTGCTGCTGCCACCATCTGTGGACATCAGACTCCAGCTTCTCAGCCTTTCAACACAGTGATTCTCCCGGGAGCTTCCAGGCCTTCAGTCTCAGACTGACATTGCCTCTTTGGTCCTTCTAGTGCTAAGGCTTCAATCTTCTTGGACTGAGCAGCACCTGGATCCTCTGGTTGTCCAGTGTGCAGACAGCCATTGTAGACACTCCTGCCTCTGACCCTGTAAGCCAATTTAATAAATCCCCTCTCATAACTGCACACACACACACACAGTTTATTGATTCTCTTCCTCTAGAGACCTTAACAAATACAGTACTACTGAATATGATGAGAAATAGAAAGAATGCAGGAAATACTAATAATACCAAGAAGAAGGATGCTACAGTTTGGATATAGCCTTTCCCTAAAAGGTTCATGCATTGGAAGGTTGGTCCACAATACAGCAATGTCAAGAGGCAAGGTTGCCTTTAGGAGGTGGGGCTTGGTGAGAGACTGTAGGTTATTGGAGGCATTACCTTCATAGGGAGTTAAAGTCACCCTCCTGGGATCCTGGTAAGTTATCACAAAATGGTTGTTATTTAAAAGCCACACATCCTTGCTTTCTAGATTCCCTACTTGCCATGTAATCTCCCTCTCTCATGCAGTCTCCCTCCAAGATGCTATGTGTCCTGATGTGATGAAACCAAGGGAGGCCATGCTGCTTGGACTGTCAGCCTCCAAAACCATGAACTTAGTAAACTTCTTTTCTCTATAAAGCAGCCTACCTTATGTATTTCATTATAGTAATGAAACACTGACTATTGCAATTCCTTTCTTTATTAATGAAGGAACTGAAGCTTGGAGAAACTAAATGATTAGTCTAAAGTCTAAGAAGCAGGGCTGGGTCAAGAACCCAGGTCTATCTGACTCCAAAGCTGTAATGCCTCAAAGACTATCAATCCAGCAAGTATAACAACAAAAAAAATGTAATGCAAATATACAATAATGCAATCCTTCACTCATTCCACATTTAATTAGGAGTTAACTATGTTTAAAATTAGAGCTAAAAATATGGATATTGTATAATCTATTTGACCAGGACTCCAAAATAAAACACCTGAAACAGTCTCTTTAAAAGATCTAATGTGAAGCTGAGCATGGTGACACATGCCTATAATCCCAGCACTCGGGAGGCTGAGGCAGGAGGATCATTGTGAGTTCAAGACCAGCCTGAGCTACAAAGTGAGCTCAAGACCAGCCTGAACTGCACAGCAAGACCCCTCTCAGAAAAACAAAAAACACAAAACAACAAAAAAAAGAGCTAGCATTCAGAAATCATGCTTTAACTATATAAATATATAACTAACAGTAAATATAAATTTCAATTTTATTATTGTCTGTTTAAAACCACCACCACCTTGATCCGCACACAGAACTCTTCTGAATTATATTTCTTTTTTTTTTTTTTTTTTTTTTTTTTAGGTTTTTCTCCGGTACCAGGAACCAAACTCACGACCTTGGGCTTGCCAGGCAAGCGCTTTTGCCGCTGAGCTAAATCCCCAGCCCCTGAATTATATTTCTAACTTCACATTAAAGACTTTTTAATACAATCATTGAATAATTTGTATCATTTGTAAAATTTCAAAACAAATTCTAATTATAGTCAAGATATTTGTTTCTTATATCAGAATACCATCCCAGAAAAGATGCTAGCATATTAGAGAATTAGGGAGATGCTAACTTTTTCTAAAATTTAAATTAAACAACATTAAATTTAGTTTAATATGATTGATTTTAATTACAATATTTATTATCTACCTTGTAAAATAACTAGTTGTTGCAATATTAAGATGTCTAAATTTCTAGAGATATAATTATAAAAATATTAACTTTTAGTGGAATTCATTAAACATTTTATTCTATTTTGCTAAAGTAAAAAGGAAAGCTAGAACACACAACATGCTTTTACATACTGATATCATTCAGTGCATTGCATTATGTAGGTAAAACCTGAATGAGCTGTATTATTTCTGTTGGATGTCTCAGATTAGACTATTCATGTCATGGGTATAGACATGACAGAGAGACAAGCATCAAATAATACAGACAAATAATCACTTCTCCAGAAAGAATATATAAACTCAAGGATTCTCCAAAGTCAAGTCAAAAGACTTTTTCACTTGCTATTTTGGTAAATTAACTAAGGAAAGATTGCATAGTGAAATGCCCTCACTGGAAAACACTGTTTTTCCATGTACTAAATATTTGAGTGAACTGAAATAAACTATAAACAAATTTTGTGAGGCTATATGACATAGCCAAAAGCTGGTGAAAGAGTTATAATATCAACAAGTAAGTTTTGGGAAAAGTAACAACTATTTAAACTATTTATATATTTAAAGAGCTACATATCTACCTTAAGACATTATGAGCATAGATTAGTATCTAAATTAATGGAAATATCTCTCTCACACACACACACACACACACACACACACACACGCACACAGCTTCAATCTGAGAATCAAACTGTGGAATCTGTATTGACTTTTCCTTCAATAACACAACTTCACCTAAAAATGCCAACAAGGGCTGGGGATATAGCTCAGTGTAACAAGCGCCTACCTGGCAAGCACAAGATCCTGAGTGTGAGTCCCAGTACAAAAAAAATAAAAAATAAAAATGCCAATAAAACAATGCTTGGAACCAAAGGGAAAATATGATCAAAATTACACCCAGCTCTGATTTACAAACCCTATAAAGAAGCAGATACATTCCAAGAAAGGCTATTTTAAATAACCAGACTGCTGCCAGATAACAACCTGAAATGATGAGAAATATACCAGCTGTCAAGGTACTGAAAGGAAGAAAATACTCTCAAAGGCTTTAAAATCAAAAAAAAGTGTAGACAAAGTGAAAACAACCATCCAAATCCTGAAACATTTTAACAAAAGGGGTAGCATCTGAAATTGAGGAGAGAAATTTGGGGCAAATAACACACATTACCATACATAGTGCAAATATGTAGTAGACCATTTTGGAAACTTGGCAAGAAACACTCTCACTTCTGAAAACATTTTAGGACCCACTTGTAAATCCACAAAGACATTCTATACCTCATTGTCTTGATCTCCCAGGTCCTCCCAAGAACCAGACAGAGATCATTCATTTAGTCAGGCCTCCACCTAGAAAATCTTAGACTCTAGCAAAGTTATTTGTGCTACTAAAAGAGGTGGATTTGGGGCTAGGGTGTAGACCAGTAGGACAGCAAGTGTGTGTGTGGTCCTGGATTTGATCACCAGCATTGGAAAAAAAATTTTTTTAATCAATTCATTAAAACTACCCAAGTAGCTTCTTGTTAGTTGCAATGTAAAAGCTGAACCCCTATCATTGTTGAATTTTGTTACATTAAAGTATGTAAGTCTAAGCACGCCTGTAATCCCAGCACTCGGGAGGAGGATCTTTGCGAGTTCGAGACCAGCCTGGGCAACCAAGTGAGCTCAAGGACACCCTGAACTGCATAGTGAGACCCTGTCTCAAAAAAAAAAAAAAAAAAAGAAGGAGCAGAAATTTATTTTGGCTCACGGTTCCATAGGTTTCAGCTCCAAGGTTAGCTAGCTCCAAGGCAGAAAGAGCACGACGGAAGGGCATGAGGAAGGAAAGGTCCTCAAGCCATGCCAGCCGGGAAGCAGAGGGAGAGCAACAGACAGAGAGGCCTAGGTTAGAAGTACAGACTTCCAGATCAGCCCCAGGCCCTCCTCCTCCAACCAGACCTCACCTCCCGGAAGTACATCTTTAGAACCACGTAAAGCGCGGATTCATCCGCCGATGAGTAGAGCCCCCCACGGGGGAGCTTCCGAAAGCCCCACTTCTGAACACTTGAGCCTTTGGGGGACATTTTTGACCCAAACCATAGTGAGACTAAAATTTATTATCTTTGAAAAAGAAATATCAGTAATCAGCCTTTTGTTTATTTGATATATTTCATATTTTAAGTCAGAAGGCAATCTTCAACTATAACGTTGTTCATAACCCATTTGATGATGATTTGCTTTACTAAAAGTTTACAGGAAATGCATTTTAGCAAAAATCAAGAGCTGCTGAGAGCAGCAGAAACGGAGTCAGCGGCAGGGGTGAGGAACTCAGGACGGAAGGCTCACAACAGGCTTGGCAGGAGTTCACAGAGTGGTGCGAGTGGAAACATTCAATAATTCAGTCATACTTGGAAGTTGTCATTTACTGTATTTTGGAATTTACAGTCAGATATTTGTCAGTCAGTATATATTCTTAAAAGGAAGTATAACAAGCCTGGCATATGTTTCTAACATTTGGCCATATTTATGTCATGGGCAAAAACCATGCTGCTGTCTTACAGACCAGGCCTTGGGGCTGATGATGGGTTATAGTTTGGTGAAATCCAAGGTTACATACCCTATTTCACTTTCTGGAGTATTTCCCAAAGCTGAAGCAGCATTTATGAGGCAAAGGAAGTAAAGCACTACATATGTAGAAGTAATATTATAGCAGTTTTATCATTATTAGCATATATATCCCTTGCGAGTTATAAAGAAAACATCTATTATTTCTTTGCCCTTGCATATGATAACAAGGGCTCGTCCATTTTTCTGCCTTCTATCAATTACAATTTAAAAATGAGACACAAGCAGTACTAAATCAACAAGGTCTCAGGCACACAAAAGCAGCCCTCCTCCAGCACCAATGTAAGCTAACAACTGTTACGGTTTGTGCCTAGATGTCCCCCTAAAGCCTCACCCGGTCAGGGGGGTGGGCCTCTAGAGTTTATGATTGATTCATGATCTAGTGCTGAGGTTATGGGTGTGAGTGCCCATCTGCCCTGGGCCAGTAACCTGCATACAATATAAGGGAGGGAAAGAGGCTTGCTCTCTCCGCTCTTCCCCTTTTGCCCTTGTTGCTTTTGCTGTCTTCTGCCATCATGAATGATTGCCCCTGTGCCTCGTACCACTCTGTCTTGGAGCCAATTGATTATGGACTGAAACCTCTACAAACTGTGAGTTAAATAAACCTTTCCTTCCTTAATTTTGGGCATCAGGCATTTTGTCTCAGCAACGAGAGAAAAGGAGACAGAACCCTAGTTTACAAAGCTGTCCCTGTATTCACTGTAATGTACCCACACTTTGTAATATCTCACCCTGCTGATCTCCATCCCCTTGAACATCTGGTATCCCATTGCTCTGCACTTTGTGTATCTTCCTAGCTTCTCTAGGGTCTATGACTTACATACTCCTTGTAAATCAGCCTTCCTTTCTACACCCGGGCGTGCACCTTTCTAGCACAGCTTTGGGAACACCTATCATAGATGAAGCCATGTTAAGTATTCAGTAGGCCAGCCAGGAGCCATGCAGTGCTGTGAGGTCACATTAAGTAGTGACCAAGGAGGGGACAAGCTGGCTCAGTGACACTCCCAGAGCAAGTACCCAAGGAAGCCTTGGTTCCCAGAGAGCAGGGCCTGAGGAGGAGAAGCCAGACCTGCAACACATTTGGCCACATCCCCACTCAGCCTGGTTCCAGGCCTCTCTGACCACTTTTGTGCTTAATGTCAGATGAAAATCCATCTCACAAGTTTGTTCCAAACAATTTCTCAATTTAATCTCCAGAATAAGACAATAACAAAATCTTAATTCCATCTAACATGATATGACTATCTTGCATAAACTGAAAGTATACTACCTCATTTTCTCAGAAGGCTAAATTCCTTGAGCAATATTTACCATTCTTGATATCCCAAAATTTAAATACTATGGTATTTTGATTCAGAATCTTGGTAAGCAGAGAAACATGCTGTCTGTCAGGTGGTTCTGGTCACCTCAGGGCCCATCAAGATGCCTCCAAAACCAAGAGGCTCAGGATCTTAGCACAGTTATATGCCTCCGCATATACTATTGCTATGTCTATGCACATAAGTCAAAATAAAAACTCTGCCTCAGGTTCAGAAATCATGACTTAGTTACCTTTATTTCCATAGAATCTAGCAAAGGGCTACAGCCATAGAAATTGTTTATTGAAAAAAACATGACCCTGTTGCCTTCTTCTGACAACAGGGAGTACACGGCACAGAACTGAAACAGCTGAAGTCTCCAGGGTACTGGCCTGACTATTCCAAACCAACTTGATGAAAGAAACTCTTGAGTTTCTTTTTTTTTGGTACCGGGAATCGAACTCAGGACGTTGCGCTTGCAAGGCAGGTGCTTATACCGCTAAGCTATATCCCCAGCCCCATGAGAGAAACTTGATATGGCTTCTTGTCCACCGTTCAAATAGATTTAGGAAGTAATGGTAAAATTCAGGTGATAGTGAGAGACAGCTAAACATTCACCGCTGTTAGAAATGCAAACAAATGCCACAGTTCTGGAAATGTGAACTATATTATTGTGCTCTTGGACTTTTAGAAATTGTTCCTAAGGATAATTTCAAAATCACAAATGAAAACTTATACCCAAAGATATTCTTTATAGCATTCTTTTGCCCAACAAAATTTTGATTAGCTTGTGATAGAACTTTACAAAGTGTTTAAACTCTTCATTTAAAAATAGTTTTGTAACACAGGAAAATGTTTATGTCAGATTATTCAATGATAGAGGTAGAAATCTGTAGTATCTAAGTAATAGTTTCATCTATTTTAAATATATATACACATATAATTAAGAATATTTTTAAAATAACTAAATAATCACTGAATGATAGAATTAAGGGCAATTATTTTTTCTTATTTTTACCTTTCTTCATTGTCTGAATTTTCTGCAGTAATAGTACTTTATTTTAAAAATCATGAAATAGTGTATGTAATACGATTACAACTAATTAAGTCACATAAGTTCTGTATCTATACTAAGAACAGAAAAGTCCAAAATGATAACTGTGATTGTCCATGGCTAATAATAGATTCTCATTTGCTTCTCTACTTTTCTGTATTTTTTCAATTTTACATAACCAAAATATATTGATTTTTTTATGACAATACAATTTCATATTTTTAATTTAAAATTCTGCACTAACTAAGCTTGGTAGAATTTCCAAAGCAGAAGAGTAAGTAAGGCTAAAGTGGAGGAGGAGCTAAATATCATGCAAGGAGGAAATTTCTGGCAAAAACATCAGTGAGACTCAAACAGTCCCTTTGTAAGTTCAAAAAAGAACTCTTTCAACTCCACTTTCTAAATCTAATCTGAAGTCACAGACCGGAGAACAGCAGTTAAACTCTGACATTTCTCTCCTATCATAGTGACGTTTCTCTCCATCCAACAAATAACAGCTAAGTTCATTTTTAATCTTTACAGCATTTCAATAAACAAGACGCTGTTTACCAGACATGAATACAATAAAATATTATGTCTCTTTAGTGTCCTTTCAATCTTCAATGTGTTTTACTAAAATTCATGTATCAAGCAGTGACAGATATAAGAGAGTTTACCCAAAACAGCATTAATTGTTGGCCAGGAAAATGTCTTTTTGCTCATCCACGCTGACATGAGCTAGCAGCGTGGTCAACATTTCCACCTCGGAAGTGAATTCTGACCCATGGCTGGAACGTCTTACGCTTCGTAAATCTGACCCCGTGCGGGCTAGAAATTAAGTCATCCCGGCAACTAATGACTCTGACTACTTGGGGGCGAGAACAGAAAGGACCCCAAGGGACTCCTGAAATGCAAAATCATTCAAATGGTGAGATTTATTTATTCTGTTCTTCAGAGTGTACTCTTCCATTCACTTTGTATTTGAATATTCTAGGAATAAAGAGAAGATATTACTATAAAGCAACATTTTAGCTGTAATGAGTTATCAATTTTAGAGTAAGATTCTTTTTTCTCTTAGTGGAGCATTTAGTACATCAGAGAAAGTATTTACTAAGAAACCTTTTTCCCTGTATCCCACCTCAAGGTTGGAACCTTGTGCCACTTTACCATAAATAAATACAAAGATTCACTGGTATATTAGATGATTGGTTGAAATTTGTCTAAACACTTCTAACTCTAATTTTTCTACTCACATACTCCAAAATCAAAGCAAAAAATATAATGTACATATAGATAAATAAATGTCAGTGGTCTATGGAGTAAAATATAATGAACAGAAGAAAGGACATTGTAGAAAAAGATACTTGTTACTCGTAAATGATTTCTCTCTTTTCTGGACACACAGTGAAACTGCACTTCCAGGCTCCCCTGAAGTTGTGGGGGGAAGGTCCTGTGCCTGAGTGCTGGCCAATGAAATGGGCAGGAAGAAATAAGTTTGACTTCCAGACCTACAGCATAAAAACTTTCCACTTGCCACCCTGCCTCTCTTGCCTCACTTGGCAATTGTAGTTTATAAATTTTATGTAATGCTACTTACATTATCACAAATAGAAGATACTTAGGAACAAATACACATACCTTCAGCCATCTACACCAAAAACTACAAAGTATCATTTAGAGAAAATTTTAAAGCCTAAATATAAATAAAGAGAAATAGTTATTCATAAATTGGAAGAGTCACAGTTATTAGAATATCAATTTTCTCCAAAACAATATGTAGATTAGTTAGCATTCAAGCAAAATCACAACACACTATTTTACTAAATATCGACAGAGTCATCTAAAACTTATATGGAAGAGCAAACAATTTTGAATAGTGACAAAAATTTTGACAAGCGTTACTTTACATGATTTCAACACTTACTTTAAAGCTACCATAATCAGTGTACTTCTATGGGACACAACAGTTCAGACACATACTCACACATTCATGGTCAATTAATATTTGACAAAGTTTCCAAAACACTCCAATGAGGAAAGAAAAATCTTTTCAACCTATAATCCTAGAATAACAGGCTATACATATGGAAAGGAGAGGGAGAGAAAAATAGACCATGGCCCTTTCCTCACATCAAGCACAAATAGTGAGCTATCATAAATCTAAGTGTAAAACCTAAACTTTTTCATTGGTACATGGTTGCACTGCATAATATTCATAGTGGAAAGATATTTTGTAAAAAAGAAGGAAAGAAAAATGGAGAAACAAAGTAGAAAATGACTGGTGAAGGAGAGCTACCCAGGATCTGCTTGCTCATGAATATCTAGGTTCAACTACTACCTGAGAAAAGAACCAAACTTCAGTTAAGCTACTGAAATCTTCAAGTTGTTTTCACAAGGTTGGTTTTTCCTATTCCAAGAAAATGGCCATACTCCCAAAACTGTTATACAAATTTAATGCAATCCCAATCAAAATACCATCAGCGTACCTCACAGATCTGGAGAAAATATTTTAAAATTCATCTGGAACCAGAAGAGACCTAGAATAGCAAGAGCAATCCCGGGGAACAAAGGCAAGGCAGAAGGCATCACAATCCCTGACTTAAAATTACACCACAAAGCTACTGTGATAAAAATCAACGTGGTACTGGCAAAAAAAAAAAAAGACAGAACCGAAGATCAGTGGAACAGATTAGAAGATGCAGACACAACTACAAACACATTCAGCCACTTTATCTTTGACAAAGGGGCCAAACATGTTTACTGGAAAGATAGGCTCTTTAATAAATATTGCTGGAAAAACTGGTTTTCTATATGCCAGAAACTAAAACTAGACTGGTGTCTATCACCATGCACTAAACTAAAGTCAAAATGGATCAAAGATCTAAACATTAAAACAGAAACACTAAACCTACTGGAGGAGAAAGTAGGCAGAAATCTTGAAGACATAGGAGTAGGCAGAGAGTTAATGAACAAAAACCAAACTGCACAGGAAATACTTCAAAATTTCAACAACTGGGATCTCATCTTATTAAAAAGGTTTTGCATGTCAAAGGAAATCACCAACAGAGTAAAAAGAAAACCCATGAACTGGGAAGACATTTTAGCTAACTGTCCCTCAGACAAAGGACTTCTATCTAGAACATACAAGGAACTGAAAAAAAAACAAAACAAAACAGGCTCACAAAATTCAAAGATGCAATCCAAAAATGGGCATCTGAGATGAATATACATTTCTCAGATGAAGAAATACAAATGGCAAATAAATATATGAAAAACCGTTCAACATCATTGATTATTTGCGAAGGGCAAATTAAAACAACACTGAGATTCCATCTCACTCCAGAAAGAATGACCATCATCAAGAAACCAAGCAATAGCAAATGCTGGTGAGGCTATGGGGGAGGAGAGACAGGGGGAGGATAGACAGGGGGAGGATAGACAGAGGAGGATAGACTGTTGGTGGGAGCATAGACAGGTACAATTACTGTAGAAATCAATGTGGAGATTCCTCAAAATCTAGGATTGGAGGTCCCATTCAACCCAGCTATTCCCCTTCTGGGTATTTTTCCTGAAAAATTGAAAACATCATACCACGCCAATATATGTGCACCCATATTTATAGCAGCACAATTTGTAATAGTTAAATCTTAGAAACAACCCAGATGCCCATCAACTGATGAATGGATAAAAAAGATGTAGTACTTTTATACAATGGAGTATTACTCAGCTATAAGGAAAGATGAACTCTAGGCTTTTATAGGTAAATGGATGCAACTAGAGACCACACTCATAAGTGAAATAAATCAGACTCACATGTGTAAACATCATATTGTCTCCCTATTGTAAGAAACTGAAAGAGTAAATAAAATATGAAAGATACAATAGATATAGTGAAAGAGAAAGAAACTGCTCAGAAGGAAAGAACAACTGGGACAGGAGAAAGGAGAAAAGAGAAATAGAAGGAAGGGAAAAGAAATATATATATACACACACACAAGGTAGCTAAGATAATTGCACTACTAATTTCAATTGGTCTATTTAAAGGAACAGCTAACACTTAATTGTTTGATCAATTTTGCATGCCTATATCTGGTAATCTGAACAACTACTTTTAAGATAACAATATGCAGTATAACAACCACTGTTAATTTCCTATCATTATTTTGAAATTCTGTATCATTTTTATTGTTTTTTTCTTACTTTTACTCTCCTTAAAATTAAAAAAAAAGCTAACATGAAATCTTCAAGTTGTTTGTGTTAACACTCAGATTATTCTGACTCCAACGGGTGTGATTATTGAGATAGAAATCTACACCAAGAGCTTCACCTATGTTATATCTGATAACAAAGATTAAAATTGACAAATTCTGTTTTCAGCTCATAGCTAAGTAATTCAAATCATTGTTTAATTTAGCAAAGCACTTATTCTATAAATGCATTTAAGCATTTAAAACTTTTTACATTGCTCAGTGGTCATAAATCTGAGAACTTTATATCATTCATTATGTATATGTTATGATTAGATTTGGGGAGAAGACACCATGGAGCAAGTAATGTTTCAGCTCAGGCTTGGAAGATGAGTAAGAGTAAAACATTCCATTAGTGCCCTAGAATTTTAAACAGGAAAGAGTTCTTACAGAGAAGGAAACCAAGAGCTAGTGAAGTTGGAACTTGTCCAGGGTCACACTGCTGTAGTATAGCATTCCTTGGGTTAGACAAGGAATCCCGTGGCTTCTAGGTTGATGTTCCTTGTATTTCCCATTTCCTCTGTATTACTTTACCTAGCAAAGTGTGTGTCCTGAAACATCTGCCAAAAGGCAATGATCATTTGCATTTTCAAAATCCATTTACCTACACACACATGCAGAAATAGATTTAAATGAATGTAGGGAGGTTCCTAGCTGAATTGGAGCAGAACTTCTAATACAATCACTTCCATAATTAAGGCGTACTACTCCAATCATGCTCTCTCCAAATTGCAAATATCTAGTCACATACACAATGTGGTAGCTAATCTCTAAAGACGCCTCCCAACTGCATGACTCATGGTATCGATGTCCTTGTATAGTCCCTGCTTACACTGACTCAAGATTTCCAATGAAGCTTCCCAGATTGATGCTGTACCAACTCCAGCCTTTAAAAGAGCCATCTGCCTTTGCTTCTTCCCTCTTGGAACATTCCACTGGGGATTTAAAGCCACAGTGTAAGTCCAGCTACCCCACTTCAAAGACAACACAGAAAGGCCATGTGGAGAGGAGAGGCTGGGATGATATGATGAGAGAGAGCTATCTGTCCCAGTCATTGAGAAACAGAGGGTGGACTATGGTAACCAGTCTCCAAATATGGCCCCATTTTATCACAACTCTCCGGACTCAGGTTGCTATGGTTTGCATGTGGATAGTGCCTCCCAGAGCCCATGTGTCAAATGTTTGGACCCCCAGGTGGTGGTGAAACCTTTGTAAAATGGGGTCTATGAAAGTCCTAACCATTGAAAGAATTCCCCTCAAAAGTGTTTGTGGGATCCTGGTCACTCTCCCTGCCTTCTTTCTTCTTCCTGGTTCCTAATGTGAGCAGTTTGATCATGCACTCACCCCATGATGGGCCATCTGCATTTGAACCCCAAATGTATGGAACTCTCTGACTTTGTACTGGAACCAGCAGATCCATAAACCAAAACAAAGCTTTTCTCTTTATAAGTTAGTTGTTGTGGATATTTGATATAGTCACATCACACTCATGCACATATCCTTGTACAGTACCCTTCCATTTAAACCTTGGCTGATCTATAACTTAAGTTAAACAGTAGAATGGAGCAAACATGATATTATGCTATCTCCATTCTAGTCTTTAAAAAAAGAACAGCAGCCTTTTCTTCTTCCACCTTGAATGCTTGTTTTGGGGCACTATAAGCTGCTGAGAAAGAAATCTTGCTACAGAGGTCACATGGCATAGCTATAAAAGACAGAAGAGGGGAGGCCTAAGGCTAACTGGAGAATGAGAAGACCCCTATTATACCAGTCAAATCTAGATAACTAACACAGAGATGCAGCTACCAACTACAAAAGTGATCTGAGTGAGATTAGTGTAACTACCCAGCTGAGCCCTAGTCAACCTACAGAACTTTGAGATACATAATCAAATCACCTGGTAAACTACCATTTTTTAGTGTGTCTGTGAATGTATTTTTAAAGGCGATTAACACTTGAGTCTGAGTAGACTACATAGGCAAGACTGCCTTCCATTTGGGTGCACACCATCCCATGGGCAGGGAGAGGCCCAGGAAAAACAAAAAGAGAAAGCAAATGTGTCCATCTATTTTCAGGATCTAATGCATACTATTTTTCTCTGGTCCTTGGACATCAGAATTGCAAATTCCCAACCTTTGAAATCTAGGATATATGCTAGTGACTCTCTGGGTTCTAAGATCTTTAAAGTTGGACTGAAGCCTGTCCTAACATCTGAGGGTCTCCAGCTTCTTGTGGGATCTTTCAGTGTCCATAGTTAACACAAAATAATTCCTCTAACAAATCTTCTTTCCTCTCTCTGTTCTCGAGACAGATAGATAGATGATAGATAGATAGATAGATAGATAGATAGATAGATAGACTGATAATAGATAGATTGACAGATAGGTAGATAGACAGATATACAGACCTGACTAATTTGCCCACTATAAGCCAGACTCTGGAGAAGATCCATAATGCGTCAAAATTGAAGGCAAATGCTCAATAGATGCAAACATTGGTTCTGAGTTCAAATGAGGATTAACATTACCCACTGTGACCCATCCATCAAGGGTGTTTACATACCATAGGGTAAAAAGAAGATTATCAGAGAAAAGTGAAATAACATTACCAGTATGAAACTAAGCAATTCTACTGCCAGATATCCTTTGTCTTCCAGCCTTCTCTCCCATTCATGTGCTCATCCCGTGAAAGGGTAAAGCAAAGAAATTCCCAGTGAAACAGAGAGAGAAGTAAGCCCCAAAGGTAGGTATCATCAGTGCACTTGGGTAGGAAGCACAAGCAAAGCATTAGAGGCCCAGTACCATCAACATGGACAACCAGGGTGTAGTGGACAATGATTACTGAGGGAAACTCGCAAAACTGAGGCGTGGGGGCAGACGATGGCTGTTGACATAATCTGCTTGTGAAACAACTTCCCTTTTCTGTAGGTTCACAGAGAAGAAAGGTTGAAGTGAGGCAAGGGAGGCTATTAATCTAAACACACACAGAGACAAACAGTAGAAATCATCATATCCAGGAGCCACAAGCTTGCTGGAAACATCTGGGCTGCATACATAAATCTTTTATGGGACTTATAGCGAGCAAAGGACCAGGTCTTAAGTACCTTTGATCCATGGTTTGCAGGACCATGCCTGGTACACAGCGGGTCTCATTAAGCATTTGCTAGAAATCTCATGACAATCAGAAATAAAAGGAAAAGTTACAGCAAATTTAATTGTAGTCAAATATGCACTGCATGGATTTATTTATTATTTACAATGGCCCTTTATGTTTAAGTCAAACTGAACTGCTGTGTGCCTGGTGAAAAAAGTCATTAGTAAATACTAAAGGTAAAACATGAGTCATCCCGATTGACATTGATTTTAATTGTGTGCACAGAATTAGTCTTACTTTTGTTAATTAAAGTTATTTCTCAAACCAAAGTGAGAGGGAATGTCCAGAAATGCAGCTAATTGGAGAGAAAAGTGATGAAGGATCCTCTGCTACAGGAATCAATAAACCTCTTCAGTCACCTTCCATGTGCAGAAAGCTAAGGGGAATAATCCCGTCTCCCTCTGAAAGTGACAGATTAGGACAAAGAGTACAAACAGATTGAGAGTCAGTTTACTTGGTTCAGAAAGGTCCTGTTAATTGCTTGACTTCTCCTGAGACCTCTCTTAACAAGCACCCCTGAGGTGGCCAGGATAATACCAAGATGCCAGGGCCTGGGGTGACACATTGAATCTTAGGAACCTTTATTGATCTCACAACACTCACAACACTCTGGGACTCGATATTTTGATAAAAGCTTCAAAAAGTATATCCTTCCCCAGATCGCAATATTTTTCACATTCTTAGCGCCATTCAACCCACACCTGTAATCATTAAGAGGGCCATTATTGTCAGGAGAGATGGTACAAATGACTGTAAATATAAATTTTCTTCAATTCGATTTTGAGGTGTTTTTGAGGGTGATAGGTATTCAGAGGATGTATTTTCTTTCTTCTAGTTTTATTGAGGTCTGATAAAAAGAAATTATGTATGTCCACAGTGTATTTAATGTTTTCATATAGAAAATATGAAATTGTCACCACAATCAAGCTAACTAACATCCCCGTCACTTCATACAGTCGGGGGTTTTTGTAGTGAGATCAGTTAAGATTTATTCTCCTAGGAAGTCTGAAGTATGCAATACAGTATTATTAACTGCTATCTATAAAATCTCCAGAACTAATTCTCCTTCAATTAAGTTTTGTTCGTCTTCTGGTGTCTTATCCATTATTCTCCTTTGGAGGGCTCTTGTACCTATTAATTATAGCTTCCCACATTCTGGCACTAAATTATACTGCATCTCCAACATCAAGTAAGCAATAATTTTGCTATAAATCTTCAGAATATTATTTAACTACATGCAAACCATTTAAAATTATAAGGAGCATCCATTCTTTTTGGATACTAAGATCCATTTTACCTTCTAGTGAGTGAATTCTTTTTTTGAGAACCATTCTTTACCTACTTCCAATAGATGAGTAGTTGAGCCCACAACCTGGTTCAGGGGTGAGCATATAACCCAGATCAGCAAATTGGAAACATCCCTGGCCCAGTGGTGGGTCCATCATCCAATAAACCAATCAAAACTAATTTGGGGCATTTACTATAGCAAATGAGAGAAGGACCTCCCCCCCATCTTCCCACCAACAGAGGAGAGCCTTCCTGAGAGAAGAACCAATGCAGAAGAAAGCAACATGGTAGAGAAAGAGAACGTGGCGAAACCTACTCTTGAATTTCCCAGGTAGATGAATCAACAAATCCTCCCTTGTACTTAAAGTCTATGTTAGTTGGTTTTTCTTTTATAACTAAGTTTTGTGACTTAAGGAGGCTTTGAAACATTCTAAGATTCAGGAGAATGTAGACGTCACTAAGGATTAGACAAAGATTGAAAAGGGGTATGGGAACCCACTCAGAATCCCAGAGTGGATCTGAAGATGACTTTAAACTAAAGCCATTTGAGGCTCTGTCAGTGCAGAAAGAATCCTTCTCAGAATATCTGGCTGAGACAGCAACTTTGGAGAGATGAGGCACCACAAATTCACTCCCTGGGGAGTTTCTTGGCCATAAAGAAGGCAGAAAACCACAAGAACCTGGATAAACAAACGTTATCACAGATTTTCTAATCTTCTACCTATTTTCCTTAAAAATATATTTGTCTTTCTTTTCAAAAATACCATGCAAATCCACAGCCAGCTCTTATTTTGGAGGAAGGAGCTCCCAGCCCAGAACGATGGAGCCACTGTTGATCCAGTTACTTAGCCAAATGCATCCCGCTGTGCAGCCTGCTCTGTTTCCTCCAGTCCTCTGAAGGATCTGGCTTCAGAAAGCCACAGCTTCCAGCAGTGATCAGAGCTGCTCCCATCTCCTTTTATGCTCAGGAAGGCCCCCTGGCCTTTGGTTTTCCACAGTGATCCGGCGCTGGTGTCCCATCACATGCAGGTCACTTTGGTTTTCACCGCTCTATAGGAACCATGCTCCTAGTGCTGCCTATTTCCAGAACTTCAGCCCAGCAGGCCTACATTTCAGACCCAGCTGGCAGCAGAGAGTTTCCATTTCTAGCCCAAGAAAATGTCCCCTTTGAGATTTGAGTTTTCCCCCTACAATATCTACATCTTTTAAGTGTGGTGGAGAGAGGAAAATTTTGATGACACACTCACAACATAACCTAATGGAGAGATCTGCAGAGAAGGGTACAGCTGTAGATAAATCTGTAAATCGAGGTCAGAAGTTTAAACACATCACAATTTTGCCTCAGGATGGCCTCACTCCGTAAGATAGAAATAACCTAACCAAAGGCAGCAGGTGAGTCTGCTGAGAAATGAATGATGCTCAGATGCCCACACAAAGACATTCTGAAGAGGATGAGGGGAAAGAGAAAGAGCATCACAGGATGCCCGTCAGTCCCTGCAGTTGACTAGATTCTGTCCTCCTCCACACCCACCCTCTTACACAAAAGAAGTATGACCAGCGGCTTAATTGTGAGGCTAAATCCTAAATCTTGTCAAAAAGCCCACCACATCTGTAAACCGGCCCCTCTTCTTGCATGCTTTAGAAACCTGCATAAAGTCTCAACAAGTCCTAGAGATTTCTTAGTTCCTTTGCTTCCAATTTGTGTTTATTCTGCATGGTAAAAACTTCATTTGCTTTTTTATTTATCATCACATTCTTAGCTCCCAAATGCAGCAGTGAGTGGCAGCCGCATCTCAGAATACAAAGGGCTCTCTGCTAACAGTGCCTTTCCACTTCCTAAGAGGCATCTCCAAGCACTCAGTGCTTCCGGTCTTGTCATCCAGGAGTTCCTATTTCCTGCCCTCTCCATTTCTGACTCATCAGATACCGTGCTTTGCTGGTTTCTTTGTTTGCTTCAAGTCCAGTGATGTCATTTACACTGAAAACCTTGCTGTTTTATACCTCGGAAATCTTCAGTCCTAAAACTCCTATTTCTATATTAGATTTTTCCTCTGTCCATATTTGTGCCTGCCAAGAACTCTTCCCATTGACGTGTTTCTGGACAGGAGTTACTGTGGGTGACATTTCTCAAGCCTTTAGTGGTGTGGGGGGAAAAAAGCAAGATGCTGTTGCCCACATGTTTTCTAGCTGTCTTTCGAACTAACAAAATACTACCTTCTTGACCTTTTCCTCCACAACACAACCTCACTGCTTACTCCTGTCCTATTTCCATTTCTCCTCAAGGAATCCTTATCTCCTTCAGGTAGAGTTGTGTTTTCCCATGCTTTCCCCTGTTCCTAAGGTAGTCCCAGCCCTCCCCCACAACATAAAGGCTTATGCTATGTGTCCAGGTGATCTATTCTTCCCATTATGATCTGTTTCCACTTGCTCTCAAGAGAAGATTCTATTTTTAAAGCTAGTCCACAGAATTCTGGTGCTAGAATTATGACCAGTGGCTTAATTGTGAGACTAAATCCTAAATCTTGTAAAATTATAAGATTATACATTCTAAGATTATACATTCCAACTTTATGCATTGTATAGAAAGGGTCCACCTGAAGGGAAAAGAACTAGATAAATTCATGAGTTGATATTCTTATATAGATATTTCCATAACCCTATGGACAAGAGGATTTCTGAAATAATATGTTCAATGCAAAATAAAAAAACAAAAAATGAGAAAAGATTGATCAACTTGGCTACATCAAAATTTAGTCCTATGTGATAAAAAAAAAAAGTTCCACAAACAAAGCTAAAAGATAAGTAAAATCTGTTAGGAGAAAATGAGGCAGCTCCAGAATTTTTCCCCTTGGGCGGCGGCGGAGCTGGAACCACAGTGGCAGATCTCAGGCTGCTGCAACAGTCATTTAGGGATGGCAGCGGCTGCAGCACGACCTACAACAGCCCAGCGGAGCTGGCTAAGGCTTTGGAACAGAAACTAGATGATGCACAGTATTATTGTCAAAGAGCTTACTGACACATTCTCCTTGGAAATTACTGTGATGGTGTTTCCGATGCAAAAACCTCTCTAAAACTCAACCCCAGTTATACTACTGCTATGCTAAGAAAAGGGAAATGTGAATACTGTGAAAAAAACTATGCTGTTGTTCTAGAAACTTTTACGGAAGGACAAAAATTAGATAGCGCAGATGCTAATTTTATTATATGGATTAAAAGATGTCGAGAAGCACAGAATGGATCAGAATCTGAGGTGAGGACTCGGTCAAAAATCCAGTATGACTGGTATCAAACAGAATCTCAAGTACCTGTAACACTTATAATTAAGAATGTTCAGAAGAATGATATAAGTGTGGAATTTTCAGAAAAAGAGTTTTCTGCTTTGGTGAAACTTCCTTCTGGAGAAGATTACAATTTGAAACTGAGACTGGTTCATCCTATAATACCAGAACAGAGCACATTTAAAGTACTTCCAATAAAGATTGAAATTAAAATGAAAAAGATGGAGGCTGTGAGATGGGAAAAACTGGAGGGGCAAGGAGATGTCCCTACATCCAAAGAGTTCACAGCAGAGGTAAAGAACCTGTATCCATCATCGTCTCATTATACAATACATTGGGATAAATTGGTTGGTGAGATCAAACAAGAAGAAAAGAATGAGAAGTTGGAGAGAGATGCAGCTTTAAACAAGTTATTTTAGCAGATCTATTCAGATAGCTCTGATGAAGTCAAACGTGCCATGAACAAATCATTTATGGAATCTGGTGGTACAGTTTTGAGTACCAACTGGTCTAATGTAGGTGGAGAGTTGAAATCAATCCTCCTGATGATATGGAATGGAAAAAATACTAAATAAATTAATTTACTATCACTATAAGAAAAAAAAGAAAGTGAGGGAACATATTTAACACTAGACTATCTTACAGATTAATGAGAAGGTACAAGCAATATAATGGAAATCTGAACAGAACTGTGGACAGATGATTCATAGAGAGGAAATGTACAGGAGCCAGCCTATGAGCTTGTACCTGACTGAAGGACGACAAGAATGAAAAGAAAGAGAAACAGAATTACTTTCAAATGGGGTGGGGGGCAGGGAGCTCTTGTCTCCCTTCCATGAAGAGCCGCAAGTGACTGGCGCACCCTGCCTTTATTCACTCAGACATGGGTAAAAGCAATTAGAGTAACACAGGATTCATCCCTCCATCCATGGTGCATGTCTGAGTAAACAACAGGATCTCAGCTGTGTTACATTTTCCCTGCAGCGCGTCAGCGTGCTTGCAAGCTGCCTTTCCCCTTAGTGTTCACAGAGGAGGCCAATTAGGCCTCAATCTTCTTATCTGGACTCCCACAAAAACACAAATGGTCAAAACATGAAAAGATGCTCAACCTCACTAGAAACCAGGGAAACGCAAATTAAACCAAGAATATACGCTGTATCTCTCCATTAGACTGTCAGAAAGAGTTCTATTTTATTAATGAGCTTTTTGTAAGATTTTGAGAAGCAGGTATTTCAAGATTCTGCTAGTGGGGTATAAATTGCTCCAGCACAGCAGCCTTTCCTGTTCAGGCGAAGCTCTGACACACGTGCACAAGAAGACACACGTGAGGGCTCCATGTAGCACTGCTTCTAATAGACATAATTAGTGGCATTTGACTACTCATAAAGAAACCACAGATACTCAGTGGTGTTATACATCAGTTAAAGGTATATACTTAATATCTTTGGATCAACATGGACCAGTCTCAGGAGCCGGCTAACTAAAAAAGGCAAACAGTAGAATAATTTGTGAATATGATTTTGAAATCATATGTAGATGATAGTAAAATGATATTTTGAAAACTCCTACTGGTGGTTACATCTAAGAGGGATGAAGAAGCATATGTCACAGATGTGAAGGAGAATGACAGGAGCTATCATTTATTCAGTGCTTACTAAATGCCCACGTGGAGTTTAAGTGCTTTAATACACTCTTCCATTTCATCCTTAAAACTATATCTATTTTCTAGATAAGGAAACTTAGATGTGGAGAGGTTAAGTACCTTGCCTAAAGTTGCACAGCCATATAATTGGTAGAGTTAAATTTGCTTCTAGGCAGTCTGGTTTCAACCTTTCACATAACCACACTACCAGGGAACCTGAGATACAGTGAGGTAGTGCTCAAAGAGAGCTTCTTTTATAAACACATTTCTTTCGCATATGCACATATATATGTGCACACAAAATCAGTGAAACATAATACACCAACATGTCAAAGTTCCTGTTTGAGGCTGCTAAGACCGACCAATTCATATTCATTGCAATAAATTTTTTGTGTTTTTAAAATTTCTGTACAAATCTATAATACTTTCCTGTTAATTTTCTTTTTTGGTACTGAGAATCAAATTCAGGACCTTGTGCTTGCCAGGCAGGTGTTGTGCCACTGAGCTATGGCTCTTTTCTGGTTAATTTTCTTGTTTAGTTTATTTTTATTAGTATATGCTTATGATACAAAATAATTACATTCATCTTGGTAAGCTAAAATATATATATTTAACATATATATACAATGACACATATATATCGCATCTTAATTATTTTTGCTGTGGGATTCCAGTCTGGGGAAAGGAGGAAGTATTCAGAAATCACTTATATAGTTAAAATTTAATTCCAATAGAGAAAATAATTATTCTTATATATTAGATGGAATCACCTCCAAAGAAAAAGAATGAATGAACAAAAGGAAGGAAAGAAGGGACAGATGGAGGAAAGGGAAAGAGGAAATAAACAAGAAAAGAAGGGCTAGTGATGAATTTCTCAACTCTGGTTAATCAGACACTTACGGTGCTCCAAGCTCCATGCTATTTTCAGGCTTTATCTCATCCCAAGTTGAGAAAAAGGAGATAAAAATGTAGGCCTATGTCTGGAATTGCTCCCCCTGTCCACTCTCACGGGAATCTCCAGCCCAAAGTCCTCTACAGAGACGTTTGCTTTCAGACAAGCCCTCCTTTGCCCTTGAAATCAATTCCTAACCCACAGCGCTCTGTTCTGTCTCATTACCCATAAGATTTGCCTGGCCTGCAGGCATCTTCATGGCTTGGCTCTAATGGAAGGAAAAGGCAATTCCAATCAAATTTCAATTAAAGCATGGAAGGAAATAAAAGTTATTCTTAGTTCCTAGTAAGCATCCATCCACCGATTGCCACGGAAGACCTTCTAGGAGGAACAGGACTCAGGGGTCTAGCAGAACTCCTGACTTCATCATCCCCACGCGATTGGAAACCAGTTTCCCTAAAAAGGTAATCAAGAAGAGAAAACCCTGCCAAATGAGCTAAAAAAAATTCTGCACCAGGAACCATGTTTAACTTTCCTTTCATCACTAAGACGTCTCTATGCCCAAGCACAAGGTCCTCAGCTGGGTTCTTAGACCTGACCACACCACTAGGAGGAGCCAACCTCTTAGTGGGTGGAGTAATGGCCGAGGCAAATAGGGCGGGAGCGCCCCCATGTGGCGGAAGCTTTCCACTAATTCTGAGGGGGCTAATGGGGTTTTGCCCTCTGGCTGGGATTTCTCAGGTATACGCCCATTTACTTATCTTCGTCTGTAAGTTTTCTGTAGCGCTTCTGGAATCACATTTTGTGATGAGAGTTCTTGTCCTATAACATTGAAAACTGCAATGATCGTGGCCAATGTTAGCCAAGAATCTCTTCTCAGTGATAAACAGTACAATCTGCTTATTTCTGTTTTTGTCAACCCACACTACTCATGAGAACTATTTTTACGAAAGTTTTTTTTTTTTTTTATTTCAGGGAGCTGTGTTACTACTAACTCAGTAGTACTGCATCTGATTTTCCCAACGTTCTGTGACCAAAGAGATGAATAACTCTAATGTGGGCGGCAATTCTTAGAAGAGGCATCCAGCCCTACAAATAAGAACGAAATAACCCCTGTTGGGGGCGGACACATCCTCCCTTCCACATCACCTTACAAACACAGCGCACACGCCCTCAGCCTCAGCTTGCGGTATTCCCTACTCCTCTGTGGTAGGAGCGCCTTCCACACACACCGCAAGCCTTGAACTCAGAGATTTCTGTTGCTACTGCAGCGTGTCCTTCCATCCCGAGAAAATATCCTTCCAGAGAAAGACCAAATATCCTTCCAAAGAAGTGACCGAAATTAAAAAGCAAATCAGAGCTGGAGAAAGTGCTGCACTTATACATGATAAAGCATCTATATAAACCGTCTGCCAGATAGATAAACATCTACAGAGATTGTTCCCAGAAAAGAAATACTGATGGGCAACAAAAACTGGAAATTAAAATAATTTAACATGTTTGGTCTATGGTGTTAATAAAGATGTTTTAAATGCTCATTCATCAAATGTATTCATAGTAAAACTGATGCTGGAAAATTTACTTTTGAAACAATTTAGAAAAATAGTAATGGAAGCCTTAAAAATTCATATTCATTAACTTCTGAGATTGATGCTGAAAGTGTAATACAACACACAATAAGGGAAAAGCTTTATGCACAAAGATTTCTATTGAAATCTTATGGCTAGAAGCAACCTAAATAATCAATATTAAGAGACTGGTTACTACCATGGTTTTCTTTTCTCACTTCTGGTCACATTAAAATCACTTGGAAAGTTTTATTTTCACAATAACAATGCCCAACCCTCACATCAGAACACCTGAATCAAATCTGTAGGGTGAGCCAGACATGGTGGCACGTGCCTGTAATCCCAGCACTCTGGGAGGCTGAGGCAGGAGGACTGCAAGTTCAAAACCAGCCCGGGCAACTTAGCAACTTAGCAAGACCCCGTCTGAAAATTTAAAATTTTTTAAAGGGGCTGGGTATGTAGCTGAGTGCGAAGGCCCTGGAATCAATCCCCAGAATAGAAAAAAAAGTCTAGGGTGTAGAAAAATCTCTAGAGGTAGGACCTAGGCATGTATTTTTTAAAAAAACCTCTCCAAGTGATGCTAACAGGCAGCCAGAGCTGAGACCCACTAAGCCAAGAAAAGTATGACAGATTGTCCTGCAGGAAAATAAGATGCAGCCAATAAAAACGCTTTCAAAGTTTGGGGAAAAAAAATTTTTTTGAAATGCTCTAAACCTAAAATTTGTAAGGAAGGTTGGCACCACGTGTTCTCATATGCCCAGCATCCAAAGACTCTGTTCAAGTTTAACTAATTGGCCCAGAAATGCCTCTTTAAGCAAAGGATTCAGTGCAAGATCTCACATTGTCCCAGTTGTTATAATTTTTTTTATTTTCATTACATTAACTTTTTAAGATTATAAGACATTCAGCCAGGAGTAAGCCTACATACAATTCAGGAGGCTGAGGTAGGAGGATCTCTGCCAGTTTGAGCCCAGCCTGGACTATATGATAAGTTCAATGCAGCTTGAACTACATAGCGAGACCCTGTTTCAAAAAAATAGTTATATATAGGGCATTCTTTTTTGGAGAAAATCTCTCAATGTGGGGGTGTCTGGGTCCCCAACCAATGACCAACTTTGTAAAGTTGGTCATTCTAAAGATAGCATCAGATCTTTCTAAAGATAGCAGCCTCAGACCTGCTGGGTTAACTCTTCTCTGTACCATGGATTTCTTAGATTTTTCTCCTACTTAGACCTAGGTAGTACATTTTTAGCTGTAATATCGCAGCAATGGTTTTCATCGCCCCTATTGGGTGGCATATAGCATTTTTGGTATTTGACAGATGACAGCTCTCATGCTTTGCATCCCTCTCTTTCCCTACTGCCCCACATCTGGCGCTGGTAAGAAGATCTGTGTGCTCCTTCTAAGGTGCCGGTGGAAAGTTCCAACCGCACAAACACACACCAAGGAACCTCCAGTGGGGCTCTACCTCATGAGCCATATTAAAAGCCAAAGCCCATCACTGCCCTTCCTTTGTCAGCCATGTTTAGACTTCGTGGAGACATGTTCTCCTCTCCCAGGAAAGCCTCAATACAAGAGTAAAAATCTCATCTCTCCTCTTGGGGTGTGCGTGGCATCATTTGTCTCAATTTCTGAGCCAGTGTTGGTGAATATTATGGTTGAGATCCAGAATGTTCCCCCAAACTCTCATGTGCTCACAGGCAGTGAGCTTTTGGAAGGTAGGGGGATCATGGGCGCGCTTACCATGGCAGACTCGCTGTTAGGGGGTGGGGCCTTTTTGGAAGGGGGTCGCTGGGGGCGTGACCAGGAAGGACATGTCTCTCTTCTAGGTCCTTTCCTCTTTCTGCTTTCTGGCTGCCATTTTATGGGCAGCTTCTGTGTGGGCCAGTCCTTTTTACCATGCTGTTTCTGCCTTGGAGCCTGCAACTGAACCTATGAACCAAAATAAACCTCTCCTGCTTTTAGTTTTGGATGTCAGGATATGGTGTCTCAGCAAAGAAAGTGACTAAGACAGTGGGGGAAGGGAACTCCAGCTTACAAGTACAGAAATTTGTACTCCAGAGGCTGGGGAGAGAGATCAGGGCTAGAGCACACCTAGCATAAGCAAGGTCCTGGCTTCAGTTTCCAGCACCACATTTTTAAAAACGGGAGAAAGACAGACAGACAGACAGAAGTTCATTACTGTAAGTGCTAGCTCCACTTGGTCAAAACACTGTATGCCAGAATTCTAAAACTGTAAAGTCATGTTTCCACTGCTTTAATCAACAAATATTTTGCAGAAATGTTTTGAGTCTATGTAAAATCTCACTCTTCACCCCACTTTTGCCCTCTAATCTAGGCATCCATTAAAATTAATTATTACTGTGTTTGCTGCCAAATGGAAATTTTTTTGTATCTTTAGTCCTTCTGCATTTATCAGTTGGCATTCTCCAGTAAAAGGGGTTTCTCTTGTCTCCTCTCTTATCTATTTATTTACCCTTTTACTTCTTTTAATGTGAAACCACATGATCACATTATAATCTG
Organism: Chinchilla lanigera; assembly: GCF_000276665.1. Classification (NCBI taxonomy): domain Eukaryota; kingdom Metazoa; phylum Chordata; class Mammalia; order Rodentia; family Chinchillidae; genus Chinchilla; species Chinchilla lanigera. The sequence goes on from NW_004955457.1 coordinate 8,553,452, forward strand.
TGGTTTATATCTGTAACTATCTTTATTTATTTTGATACTTAAATTGACAGATTTAGCCAATTAAATCCTCTTTAAAATGGCATCTGAGAACTTTGGCTGTGTATCCATCGTTTTAGGATTTCTTCACTTTCTTGCTCAAAAGATATTTAGGTTCCTCTTGTACTTTCCCTGCCTCAACCGTGGTATCAGCTATTTCCTCAAGAAGCCCTGATTTTTTGTTGTTGTTTTTGTTTAGCAATCAGTGAGAATAAGAAGTCAAGATCTTGGGGGTTGGGGATTTAGCTCAGCGGCACAGCACCTGCCTGGCAAGCGCGAGGTCATGAGTTGGATTCCCAGTACCTGAAAAAAAAATCAAAAAAAAAAAAAGAAAGAAGTCAATATCTTGATTTCTAGGTGTGCTCGTTACAGGTGTGAGTCTCCTTGGGTCCTTTCTGAGGATGGAGTTAGGATATACATGCATGTATAAACACAAACATCAAGTGTCTATATATATCTATACCTACCTAACATAAAAACCTTAAGTTCAAACCAATAACACAAATTCCAGTGCAACAATGCAGTTTATTCCGGTTTGTTTTATTTTTTCTCTGTAATTCTACTCAACTCCTACAATAAAAGGCCTGGCTTCTATTGAGCTCAAACCTCTTGAAAAATCTGTTTCCTGCCAAAACCCTCATTTACCCTCCCTCCACAAGCTGCCTAATTTGTTTGGATCTGCCTAATGGCTTTTTGTTTCATAGCTTTACTTAGCTTTAATTAATACACACTGAACTGTTTATATTTAACTGCACAATCCAGCACACCTGTTTCAGGTAGCACACCAGCGATTCTGGGCCACCCCCGCTGCATCCACCTGAGTTTGGGCAACACCTCCGGGCCGGTCCTCCTTCGTGGTCTTAAGAGAGCGATGGTGAACCTTTCAGAGCTTTCAGCGATGCTGTGCCATAGGTTCACCACTACTGTCCTAACAGAAGCAGAAATAAAAGTAATGAAGAGCCAGGAGATATCTAAAGCTCCAAGCCAGGGGCTGGGGATTTAGCTCAGCGGCACAGCTCCTGCCTGGCAAACACAAGGTCGTGAGTTCGATTCCCAGTACCAGAAACAAAACAAAACAAACAAAACAATAAAGCTCCAAGCCGGAGCACATGTGTGTTAGATCTCCTGTCTGACCTTCAGTAACCTGTTCCCCACTCCAACCTGGCTAAAGGTGCATGCATATGGCCTGTATATGTGCATGAGCCAATCAGAGTGAACTCTGGGAGCCGCATTCCTACTGTGGTGCCCCTGAGATGACTCCACATGCTGTCAATCATCCTGTCACTCTTCAGAGAGCCAATGACAGCCCCTGAGGGAAGGCCGTACATCTTTTAAAATCCCAAAGCCGGATTTCTCTGTGCACTTACTTCCCTGCCACTCTGCCACCACTTTTCTGTCAGTGTACCTTTTGGTTTTTGTTGACCGGGACCTGCCCTGAGCACGCCTTCCTGTTATCTTCAAGAAATGTAGCTGTTTTTTCTCTTACCACTGAATGTACACTTGCCATGCTTTGCTCACTGTATCCAACCTGGAATCTATCTTTCAGCCGCATCACAAAGTATCACACACATATAGCCATAAAACCATGACACTGTCAAGTCGATTAATATATTATTCACCTTAAAAAGCTTCCGTGTGTGTGTGTGTGTGTGTGTGTGTGTGTGTGTGTGTGTATTGGGCTGGGGATCCTGCTAATGGGATTGAAAAATTCAGGGCCTGTTCTATGCCAGGCAAGCCTTGTACCACTGAGGTACATCCCTGCCCCTTTGTTTTTAATAGAAGGTCTCACTAAATTGCTCAGGCTGGCCTCGAGCTTCCAGTCCTCCTGCCTCAGCCTCCCAGATAGCTGGAATTATATGTATGTGCTATCTTATCTCCTTGATCCTTGTGTAATCTCTCTCCTGCCCTTCCGGACAATAATCCTGTAGCCCCTAGCAACACTTATAATTTCTAAAATTTTATGTAAATTGAATACAAAATATACAGTGTTCTTTCATGCCACACAATTATTTTGAGATTTATCCATTCTGTTATATGGATCAATAGTTCACCCCTTTTTTCCTGAGAAGTATTCCACTGTGTGGATGTACCCCATGTATTGATCCATTCAGCCCTTGAGGGGCATTGGAATTATTTCTAGTTTTTGTCTATTATAAATAAAGGTATGATAAACATTCACACACAAATTGTTTTGTGATCATATGTTGTCTTTTATCTTGAGTCAATAATGAGAGGAGAATGTTTGGGTTGTATGTTAGGTGTGTGCTTAAATATTTCAGAAAACAAAAACGTGTCTGCCAAGTATGTTGTAACACTGTAAAGTGCCAACACTAATTGAGAGTGGCAGTTAATCTACATTCATTACCATCCTTCTTCATAATTTTGCCAGGCTTTGCAATTTTAGCCATTCTACTGTGCATTACATAGTTTTAATTTGTGCTTCCCTAGTGATTAAAAAGGGACATCTTCATATATGGTTTATATACCATCCTTAAGTCAACTTTGATGCAAATTTTACCCATTTTTAAGTGGTTTTTGTCATGGTATTATTGAGGGTATTTTGTTTGTTTTGTTTTGTTTTATTTTTCAAGACAGAGGATTAAACTCAAGCCCTCCACACGAGCTAAACCCCCAGCTCTTTTTTATTTTTTTTTTAATTTTGAGGTAGGGTCTCAGCAAGTTAAACTGCACTTAAACTGGCTATCCTCCTGCTTCAGCCTCACAGAGTGCTGGGGTTATAGGCATGCACCCCCATATCCAGCTCCTCTTTGTTTTTATTTTGATTTAATATTAATATTTTCAGAGGACTTTTCAGCAAATTTTGATAATTCTATACTTTTAAAGTCAAAATGCTAAGATATTTTATTCAAATTATAGACTTTTTTGAGACATGATTCACTGAGTTTCCCAGGCTAGGCTCAAACTTGTGATACTCTTGCCTCAGCCTCCCAGAGCGCTGGATTATAAATGTATGCCACCAGGCCCAGCTGTATTCTTGAGTTTTGACATTTCTTTTGTACTGGAATCCTTTGTCAGGTATATTTTGAAAATGGGTTCTCCCAATCTGTGGCTAGAGTTTTGATTTTCTCATACTGTCTTATGAAGTACAAAATATTTAATTTTAGTAAAGTCCAAATAATCAACTTTCCCCTCACATTTCTTGCTTTTTATGGTACATTTTTAAAAGTCTGCCAAGCCAAGACCACTGGGGTATTCTATATTTTCCTCTAAAAGTTGTATAGTTTTAACTCTTACATTTAAGTTTATGATCCATTTCAAATGTGTTTTCAAATATGATAAGAAACTGTGGGGTTTTTGTTTGTCTTCTTTTTTTTTTTTTTAAATCTTGTAACCCATTTTCTTAGCACTCTTTGTTGACAGTCTCTCTTTCTCTCGCTGAACTACCTTAGCATCTTTGTTTAAACTCAACTGGCCTTCTATTGGTGTGCTTCTGGGATCGGTTTTCTTGATTTAGTTTTCTGAATCTATGCTGACCCTGTTACTGTGGACTTGGCCCATGTGACCCAGGCTTTTATGTACAACAAGGAAAGAATTGCCAAGTGTACACACAGTAAGTAAGCAGCCACAATGACTGAAGATCACAGGAAGTTGTGTTCAAGGTGACTCTATAGCAACAACAAAAAAAAGCACAGATCGAGAAAGGTGCAAGGTAACAAAAAGAGCACAGCACGTGGCAGTGGCAGCATGTGGGTCGAAGCAGGATTTGGGATTTAAGAGTCAGGCACTTCCTCTTAGGTGCCTCCATCGGCATCTCTAGATATGGCTGACAGGAATGATTGACAGGGTGCTGTGTGATCTCGGACTCTCAACGCGCATGCTCATCCCAGAATTCACTCCGATCTTAATTTTTGTGTGACATGTAGTGCAGATTTACGGAACTGTAATGAGTGGGAGTAGGGTAGTGGTGACCAGAAGGTCAGGTTAGGAGATTCACCTTGCATGTGCTCTCACCTAGGACATCAGAGACCTCCTGGGGTTTTGTTCTTTTATTTTTCTACTCCTCTTTGGACAATGGAAGCAGAAATAACTATAAGGTGCTGTTTAGAATTAAAGGGGTGACTCCCTCAGCTCCATCGTGTTTAACTGTACTAATACTATCATTTTAATTATGGTATCTGTATAATGTATTGAGAGCAGTCTCAGCTAGAGATGTAGCTCAGTGGTAGAATGCTTGTCTAGCAAGGTGGAAGCCCTGGGTTCAGTCCTCAGCACCAAATAATTAAAAAGCTAAAAAACAAAAACAAAAAGAAAAGAAAAGAAAGAAACAGTCTCTATATTTTGTTCTCTAGTCCAGGTACTTTGTGTATCTGTATAAACTTTAAAATCAGATTGTCAATTTGTGTGAAAGCCTTTGGGATTCTGATTTTCTAATTGGGATTGCAATTTGGAGAGAATTGGCATCTTCACAATAACCTGTTAATTCAGGAAAGTGGTCCATCTTTCCATCTGGTTCTCTCGGTAGTTTTAAAATAATTTTCAGTATACAAACCAAGCACATCTTTTACTAAATTTATCACTAAAAGGCTGGGGGTATGACTCATGATATGTTATTCTTTCATGTTGTTGGATTCAATTTACTAAAATTTTAAGAATGTTTGCATCTGTATTCATGAGGTGTACTAGTCTAAAGTTTTCTTATAATGTCTTTGATTTTTATAATGTCACAGTAATTTTGATCTCAAAATAAGTTGCAAAGCATTCATTCCTTCTTCTTCAATTTTCTGGAAAACTTCATGAAGAATTGGTAACATTTTTTCCTTAAATGCTCGGTAGACTTGACCAGTGAACCGCATGAGCCTGCAATTTTCTTTATAAGAAGGTTTAATTATAATAGAGGTCTATTTTGCTGTTATCTATTATTTATATTTTTTGTGAGTGAGCTTAGATAATTTGAATCTTTCAAGAAAGATTTTATCCACATGGAATTTATTGTCATAGAGTTGATTAAAATATTCCTTTATCATGTTTCTATTGTCTGTAGAGCCTACAGTGACGTCAATTCTCATGCATGCTTTTGGTAATTTGTGTCTGTTTTAATCTTTTTCCTGATCAGCCTGACTAGAGGCTTATTTATTTTATCACCCAAAAGCACCTTTTGGGTTCACTGATTTTTCTCTTTTTACCTCTGTTCTATTTAACTGATTTCTTATTATTTCTTTCTTCTGCTTACTCTATGAATACTTTGGTCTTCTTTACTCACCTGTGAAGTTCCTGCAGAAGACAAGTTCTTCATCACAGGACTGGTTGAGAAATCAGGAAAACTGGAGGGTTTGGAAGTCCTCAGACAAGCTGCAGGAGCAGCCGCTGCCTCAGGACCATTAGGGGAGCAAACAGAGAGGGGATGATGTCAGCTATGAATGTTGCTGTCTTGTTTTGCCCTGCAATTCACTCACAGTGATCCCTCCTGTAATCCAATATAACAGGACACATACATGAAAGGGAGTAATAGGAAATGTAGCCCAGTCTAACCAAGTCAGCCCGTTAAGAAGCCATCACAAACCTCCTTCTTTCCTCATATTGAAAGTTATCTGGGTAGCAAGACTTAGTTACTTCCTTCTTACTGAAACAAAACTACCCAACACCCACAAATTAAAGAAGGAAAGGTTTATTTTAGCTCGTAGTTTGTAGAGGTTTCAGTCCATATGCAGCTGGCTCCAAGGCAGGGTGGCATGGTAGAGGTGGCATCAAAAAGGAGAAGTAACTGAAGGCAAGGCAGGCAGGAGGCAGCAGCAGTGAGCCTTCCTTTCCTTTTTATCCCACTGAGGTTACAAGCCCATTGCTTGGTGTCACCTACACACCAACAGTAGGCCTTCCATTATCCATGTTCAGTACTATGCTAAGCCAATCAGTGGACTAATTTAGTTATCACACACCCTTAATCCATATTCGTACACCCTAGATCCAGGAACCTTTGAAAAGTTCCACCTATGAGTGCATAAGGCACTGGGGAATGTCTAGAAACAAGCCATAACACAGCATATAGTTTAGCCTTGCTTTTTTTTAATCCAGTCTGTCTACTTTTCACTGAGGAGTTCAAAACTTTTACATTTAATGTAACTATTGATATGATTGTGTTTACATCTACCATCTGTTTGGGTCTTTTTCCAAGTGGTTTCATCTATTCTTTGTGCCCTTCTTTCCCTTTTACTTCCTTCTTTTGATTAAGTGTGACTCTGTTTTATGTCTTTTGTTGGTTTAGTAGCTATAAGTCTATCGGGTTAATAACCCTTAGTTATTGCGGGCTGATCAGGACCGCAATCTCCCAAGCAAGTGGATGGCAAAGGCTTAAATAAATAAGACAATTGAAATGATTTTAGGGCTCCAGGAGGGTTCAACTCTATTACTAAATTCAAGTTTCTCTGGGTTAAGATTTTCTGAATTAAGACTCTCTGAGGTAAGACCCTGACTTCCCGGGGAGGCCCGTCTGTATTTATTAGGTTTTCAAATAAAGGAAAGGGACACTGAAGGAAATTTAGGAATCTTGGCAGGACTTGGGAAACCATTACAGACTTCTCCAAGAAATACTTATGTTAATTTAGGAGAACTAAGTTAATTCCAGGGAGGCCTTCATTGTAGGAGTGAGATGTCTGCAGCTATAGTCTCCTTTCATTAATTGGGGCTGGAGCCAAAAGTCCTCAGCTGTCACCTTGTCTTGTCCTTTGAGGCCTCATAGCTTCACCCACCATTACAGGCTTCAGTAGGGACCAGTGGCTCACAAGGAAACATGGAAAGCCAGTCAGTTAATATAAGTCCTGCTCAGGGCTGCTTCACAGTGGTCTCCATTATAAGCCCTTTTATTATTTTTTTTCCTTACTGTTTGCTTTTGGGTTTTAATTATACATCTTTAGTTTATCACAGTCTATAAGTAATATTATATCACTTTATTTATACAAGTAAAACCCTACAATAGTATACCTTCATTTCCCCCACCCTTGTCTTCCTTCATGCTTTTATTGTTATATATTTTACTTTTCTATATATTATAAAGTTCGTGATACATTATTGCTTTTTCTTTAAACAACAAATAATGTTTTATTTTTTTTTGTTTTTTTGAGACAGGGTCTTGCTATGTAGTCCAGGCTGGCCTCTAATTCATGGTGATCCTCCTGCTTCAGCCTCCAGAATATTGGGATAATAGGTGTGCATCACTGTACGTAACTATATAGAAATTTTTAAAATAAGAAAAGAAGATATTTATATTTACACACATATTTTCCATTCCTGGTGTTTTTCATTGCTTTTTATAAATATCATTGGATATCATTTTTCTTCTGCCTAAGAATGTCTCCTGATAATTAAACTTTCAGTTTTTAATATCTAAGAAAGTGTTTCATCTTTGTTTTATCTCCTTTTAAGTAGTCTTATTAAAATACAGTTTTAGTCCCATAATGCAACGGCAAACAGAAACACAGAAACATCACCCAGGATTAGGAGGCAGATTTATCTACATCAACAGGCACTGACCTCTAAAAAATGTCAGGCTTCAATTTCTGCTCCTCTTAAGGCTTATATAGAGTATGCCAGAAAGAAGCAGAGTGCTTGGCTGTCTTTGCTTCATTCTTACAATACACATCATAGTGACCAACCATGCAAAACAGTGATCAGCCCTTTCTAAAAAACAGAAGTAACGGGAACTGTAACAGGAACTAAAGCAAACTGGAGGTTACCTGGGAACAAGGGGGGGCATTTTCTGCTACAATAAAATGCATCCTTTTAAAGTGTATGTTTTAATGTGTTGGTATATTCACAGGCTTATGCATCCATTGCCACAGTTCTGCCCTCTGTCAAAGGAAACCCAACCCCCTTTAACTGCCTCTAACTCACCACTCTCTCCTCCCAGCAACTATTAGTCTACTTTCTGTTATTATAGACTTCCCTATTCTGGATATTTCACATAAGTGGAATCACAAAACATGTAATTCTTTTCTGCAGTTTTTTCACTTAGCATATTTTAGGATTCATCTATGTTGTAACATGTACTAGTACATCATTTCTTTTGATTATCAATTAAGATTCCAATGTATGGGTATGTAATATTTTACTTATCCATTAATCAACTGATAAACATTTCAATTGTTACTTTTTTTTCTTTTTCATACATACAAGCTCTCCCACATTTCTCAGGCTGGCCTTAAACTTTAGGCCCAAGTGATTCTCCTGCCTCAACCTCCAAAGTAGCTAGGACTACAGGCACATACCACTTTTCCTGGAGCCACTTTTTAATTCTTATGAGGAATACTGCTGTGAACATTTGTATAACTATGATTTTTGTTTCTCTTAAGTGGAATTGTGTGTCACCGAAACTAAATATTCAATTTACTGCTTTTTATGAAAGATGTACTTGCTGGCCATAGACTGCTAGGTCGATGGGATTTTCTTTTCCTTAAGTACTTTTAGCATGTATTCCTTTTCCAATGAGAAGTCTGTGACAAATCTTTACTGTTATTCCTACGTATCTTTTTTCTCAGTCTGCTTGTGGGTGCTTTTTGTTTGGTTCATTGATTGTTGGTTGGCTTCTGGTTTCTTGTTTATTGATTTTATTTTTGATTGTGATATGTCTTAGTTATCTTTGTGTTTCTTATGTTAGGAATTTGTCAGAGTTCTTACATCTCTGTTTTTAGAGTTTTTATCAAATTTGGAACATTTTGGCTGTTATTTTGTTAAATATTTTTCATCTGTCCCACCTGCCTTCTTTCAGAACTGCCATTTTAGGAGGATTTGGCTGTTTTACTTTGTCCCAAGCTCACTAAGGCTATGTTCACTTCTTTTAATCTCTTTATTTCATCGTGAATACTTTCTATTGCTATTTCTTTAAGTACACTAGTCCTTTTGCAGTGACGAAGTCGGCTGTTCATTTCATCCAATGTATTTTTATCTCAGTCACTACATTTTTCATTTTCTCTAGAAGTTTTATTTGCTATTAAAAATATCTTCCTGTTTCTTTTTAACAAATTCACACTCCAATCTACCTTCTTGAACATAAGAAATATAATTCTGATATATTTCAGTGTCCTTGTCTACAAATTCTATCATTTGTATTATTTCTGAGTCTGTTTCCATTGATTATTTTGTTTTCATTATGGCTGATATTTTCCTGCTTTTTTGCATATATAGTATATTCTATTGGATTCTATGCATTATTAACTTCACCTTGCTGAGTGCTGTATTTTTTTTTTCTGTATTTCTACAAATATTCTTAACCTTGGTTCTCAAATATAAGTTGCTTGGAAACTGACCTTTTAAGGACTGCTCTTACATTTGATTTATGCAGGGCCTGAACAGCTTTCATGTTAGACTAATGTCATCCCACTTTGAACCTTCTCAATGTGGCATCCATAATGTGAGGCCTATCCACTCAGACAGTGAATGTACAAACACCTCCATGTTCCATGTAACCCCAGTGATTTAACTTTCAAACTATTTTGGGCAGTTCTCCAAATCTGATTGGTTTCCTCACCTCCATATGCTATGCAGTATGCAGGTGAAATCTGAAAGAGGAGCCATTCAGAGACTCAGGGCTTCTTCCTGTACAGGATTCCGTCCTTTGTGCCTGAGCATGACCTCTGCCTGCCATGGTCCTCTAGAACACTATCATCTGTTCATGAGCCAGAGGGAAAATCCAGATACTATGACCCTGTCTTTTCCAAAGCAGGAGTCTCTTTAATGAGATTTGGTGTGGGGAAGGAGGAATATCTTAATGCATCTTTAAAGTACCTACATCTTTAAAAGAAAAAAATGGAAAGGAAGAGAGGTTAAAAAACAGGAAGAAGAAGAAGACTGTATACATTTTTAATAACCTCACAGAAAGCTTGTACAGGGCTAATTTTCTACGTTCTTTTCTTTTCTTTTTTTGTCTTTTTGAGACAGGGTCTTGCTATGCAATTCAGGCTGGCCTTAAGCTCACTTTGTAGCTTAGGCTGATCTCAAACTCTCAATGATCCTCCTGTCTCAGCCTCCCAAGTGCTGAGATTACAAGCATGTGCCACCATGGCTCACAGGGCTAATTTCTAAGAAACAAAATTATACATACAATATAGCCTCAATTATGCAACAAAAAGGAAAGAAACATTTGAACCAAAATCAAGATACTAACATTGCCGTAGAGTACAGCACATTTCTTATTTTAGTTTGTCTGCATTTCCGAAGTTTTAAAATAATATTATGTAGCATGTTCATAATGAATGAGAGAAAATACAACCTAGGTAAACTAGATTCACCTTAAAATAATAAATAAAATGAGAAGACAAAAGATAACAAAACACCCTCAATTTTGTGATTTATTTTAAGAATGTTTCTGTGAGTTTTCATACTACAAATAGAAATTCCACTTCCTTGACCTCCCAAAATGTTGCCACCTACCATGACCACTTCTAAACTGTAGCCCTCAAGAATCCAAGAGACTAGTAACCTCAAGTCTTCAAGTAGAAGTTAGTGGCAGTGGACCTCTGGCATTTGGTATGGGTATTGGAAATCTGGCTTTGCCTGGATTCTTGATTTAATGCTTTGCTGCTACAAATAAGTTTTCAAAGTGGATGTTGAACTTTCCACTAACATTTATTTTGAGGGAAGTCTCATTATGTAGTTCAGGGCTGGGGATTTAGCTCAGCAGCACAGCACCTACCTGGCAAGGGGGAAGTTGTGAGTTTGATTCTCAGTACCAGAAAAACAAAAACAAAATCGTTATGTAGTTCAGGCTGGTCTCAAACTCACTATGTAGCCCAGGATGGCCTCAAACTCACAGTGTTCCTCCTGCTTCAACCTGCTGGCATTACAGAAGTACACTACAACACCCAGCATTCCACTAACATTTAAAGTCCAAACATTTAAAATTCAAAGAAAAAATGGAAGTTACTTTAAATAGTCCAAAGAATTAATGTGTATGGACAAATATACATGAAAACATGACTTTCTGCAAGACTTGTATGGTGCACACTACTACACTTCTCTTCCATCTTTTGTATGCAGTTTTTTTTTTAGTAGCAGGAATTGAATTCAGGACCTTGCACTTGCCAGGCAGATACTTGTGCTGCTGAGCTATATCCCCGGCTGTCTTCCATCTTTTGATGATAAATTCCGTATTTGTAGGATTTAAAGAGACTATGTAAAAATAGTTGACTTGAGTGAACATAAACAAAACAAAACAAAAATCATCTTTACCCCAAAATGTAAACACTTTGCTGCTTTGTTCATTAATTCCCTAGTAAAATTCAGTGTTTCTTCCTCTACAAAAATCTTATATTTGCTATGGCTAACTCAGTTGTCTATTTTCCTGTTCATACATATTAAAGAACTCAATGACATAATCAGCTTTGCTTTTCATTGGGTTGCTTACAGCTTTTAAAAATAAGGCACAAATACCCACAGCTGTTCTAGGCAATCACTCAGCTCTTTGGGAAGAAAGTACAGATATAGAGACAGGTGGCTTTGCTCTAAGTATAATATTCAGAATCAAGGGACAGGGATTCCAGCTGTGTTTCCAGGAGAAAACAGCAAATTCCCAGTATTTCTATGCAAAATATAGTTGCATATGGACACCCATGATCAAGGCAGTAGCCTTTCCTGAGTCTTGGTTCTCCTGGAAGTAACTGATGTGCAAAATCTTCCGCTATCAGTATACTTCAGGGCTTTTGATTGTTCATGGGAATAGTTTAGCAGTACAAAAAATGGGCAAGATTGTTCACTGGAATAGTTCAGCAGTACAGAAAATGGGCAATTGCCAGCATACTGTCAAGTGGTGAGCTTGGTAAAGAACACATCAGTAGGTCTACTTGCCATTCTGACAGCAGGCCTGATGGTGATAAATTGACATCCTGGGTACAATTCAGCAAAGTCATGGAGACAGAGACAGAGCAAGAGGAGCTCATAGCCCAGATGGATTTGGAAGAGAATAACAAAGTGTGTGATGTGGTCTGATGCGACCTTTAAGATACAGAACTGAGCACCCAGCCTGAGCAAATCTTCTGACTACTACCAAAAGAATGTGAGATCAGAGAAGCAATGATCACTGTTGCAAACACTGGCTTAGTTGCCTTCTGTGACCTCTAACTGCCCCAAGAGCTTGCCTTACATCTCCTTGACTCTCAGTATTCCTGCACAACTGTCTTCAGCTTTATTTATGTCTCTGATTTCAGATCTATTCCATGAGAACATCAGGAATCTGGATCCCTGGTGTTCCTTATCTCCTTGGGAAAGTCTGCAGTTCACTAGGATCTGCTTCTGGCTCACTAGGTATCAGTCTTTCAAGAACTAAAAACTGGTTTAAGGCTGTCTGTTTCTGTCTTTTCTTTAACACTGTTTTTTTATTGTGATTACTTTCTTTACCTTCCCTTCCTTCCTTAGTTTCTTTTCTAGCTTTTTTGGGGGCATTTTGGTAGCAATAATCATAGCAATTATACAAAGCATTGACCAAAATCACATCCACAGACATAAATATCTGGACTCAGACTGATGCTCACCTATGGTAACATATACTTTTCTGGCACTGTGAATATTAGTTTACAACCACACAAGCAGCAGACATTTGTGTCATAACTCAAGACTTTGGTTGAAAGTTAAAATTAAATTTGGTTGAAACCTAAAATTCTGGTCATAACCCAAGTTGTTTATATGTGAGGTTGATTGCAACCCTAGGGCCCACTGTACAGCTAAGTGAAGTATATAAAACTCCAGTTAGTCATTATCAAAAAAACTAAACCAAGGCATATAATAGGATTCCAGAAATTCAACACAAGAACAGAATATTAAAAGCTATTAGAGAAAAGAAACAAATCTCTCATAAGGAAATTCTAATATTCCATTAGGATAACAGTAACACAAACCCTTAAGGAGAGCTTGGAGTAAGGTATTTCAGGCCTTAAAAGAAAACAACCTCTAACCCAGACTGAGGTACCCACAAAACTATATTTCAAAACTAATGGAGAAATAAAGTACTTTCATGACAAAGAACACCTGAAGAAATTCATAAACACCAAACCATCACTCCAAAATGTTCTGAATAATATTCTAGAAAGAGGTAATGAAGACTACAACTCTATAAAGCCCAACAGAATCAATCCACCAGGCAAGGCAAGTAATTAAACAGGGGGTAAAGAAAGGGAACCAACAACAGTAAAATAATATGACAAGGATAAGTCAATACATATCAGTTATAACTATCATTGTAAATAGTCTTAACTCATCAATCAAAAGAAACACACTGGCAGAATGGATCAAGAAACAAGATCCAACAATATGCTGCATACAAGAAATACATTTAACTCAAAAATTTAAATACATTTAACTCGAAAAAGACTGAAAGTAAAAGGCTGAATAGCAACGCTCCATGTGACAGGAACCCAGAAAAAAGTAAGGGTAGCTATTCTATTCTATTTGCAGACAAAGTAGATTTCAAGCCAAGACTTATTAAGAGAGACAAAGAAGATCATTACATCTTTGTTAAGGGAACAGTGCAAGAGAAAGGGAGAACAACCATAAATATATACACACACCAAATACTGGTGCATCCAACTATATAAAACAAATATAAACAGATGTGAAAAATCAAATACAATACATTTGTAATGGAGGACCTCAATATACCACTGTGATACATAGACAGATAAACTGGACAAAAAATCAACAAAGAAATATCAGAATTAAAACAAACCTGTGAACAAATTGACTTAGCAAAGGTCTACAGAGTGTTTCACCCCGCAACATCATAATATACATTCTTCTTAGCTTCACACAGCATGTTCTCCAACATAGACTACATACTAGCTCATAAGACATGCTTAAGTAGATGCAAAGTTGAAATTATCCCATGCATATTAACAGACCATAGTACAATGAAATGGGAAATCAATGGCAAAGGAAACCACAAAAACTTTATAAACACATGGAAATTCAGTAACACCCTCCTGAAAAAACAATGGGTCACAAATGAAATTAAGCAAGAAGTCAGAGAGTTGCTACAAGTAAATAATACCAATACAACAAAATATAATTTATGGGATGCAAGGAAAGCAGTCCTATGAGGGAAATTTATAGCAGTAATTTCCCAAATCAGAAAAACAGAAAAGCTCAAACAACCTAATGTTGAACCTCAAGTTCCTAGGAAAAGGAGAGAAAGTCAAGCCCAAAACTCATATGAGAGAGGAAATTATAAGGATTAGAGGAGAAATTAATGCAATTGAGACTAAGAAAATAATACAAAGAACCAACAAAATAAAGAGTTAGTTCTTTGAAAGATTAAATAAGATTGATAAATTCTTAGCCAACCTTATCAAAAAAAGGAAAGAAAATATTCAGATCCATGCAATTAGAAATGCAAAGGGTGAAATCACAACAAATCCAGCAGAAATTCAGAAGTTCAGTAATACCTACTCCAAGAATCCGTATTCTAATATAATGGAAAACACAGAAGAAATGGACAGACTCCTAAATACATATGAATTACCAAAACTGAGTCATGAAGATATAAAAATTCTAAATAACTATCAGACAATGAAATTGAAGACATAATTAAAAGCCCACCAGGAAAGAAAAGTCCAGGACCTGACGGATTCACTGCTGAATTCTACAAGATATTTAAATAAAAGATCTGATGCCACTAATGCTGAAACTCTTCAGTGAAATTGAAAGGGAAGAAACAGTTCCAAAGTAATTCCTGGAAACAAGAATTACTCTGATACCTAACCTAGAGAAGGACCCAACCAAAAAAGAAAAGTACATACCAATCTCCCTAATGAACATGGACACAAAAATCCTTAATAAGATACTGGTGAACAGAATGCAGCAAATCATCAAGAAGATTATACACCATGACCAAATAAGATTAATCCCAGAGATGCAAGGATGGTTCAACATACACAAATCAATAAATGTAATACACCACAAAAACAGAGCCAAAGACAGAAATCATATGATCATCTCACTAGATGTAGAAAAAGGATTTGACAAAGTTCAATACCTACAGAAAATTGGAGTAGATGGGCTTTATCTCAATCTGAAAAGGCTAGGATGCTATCACCACTCCTGTTCAATATGGTTCTGGAAACATTAGCCAGAGCAATTAGACAAAAAAAGAAATAAAAAGAATAAGGATAGGAAAGGAAGGGTAAATTATCATTATTCGGAGATGACATGATACTATATATAGAAGACCCCAAGGCTGGGGATATAGCTCAGTAGCATGGTGCCTCCCTGACAAGTGCAAGGTCCTGAGTTCGATTTCTGGTTCCAAAAAAAAAAAAAAAAAGAGAAAAAAAATACTCCAAAAACTCCACCAAAAGTCTTATAGAATTAATAAGCACATTCAATAGTGTACCTGGATACAAAGTCAACACTCAAAAGTTAACAGCATTCCTATACAAAAACAGCAAACTCAATGAGAGAGAAATTAGGAAAACAACACCATTCATAATAGCATCCTAAAAAATGAAATTCTTAGGACTCAATCTAACAAAAGAAGTGAAAGACCTCTATGTTGAAAATTACAGTACCCTGCAAAAAGTGATGGAAGAGGGTATCAGAAAATGGAAAGATATCCCTTGGTCATGGATAGGAAGAACCAACATAGTAAAAATGGCCATACTGCCAAAATTGTAATACAAATTTAATGCAATCCCAATCAAAATAACATTAGAATACCATACAGAACTAGAGAAAACATTCCTAAATTCATTCAGAAACAGAAGAGACCTAGAATAGCAAAAACAATTCTCAGTAACAAAGGCAAAGCAGGGGACATTACAATTCCAACTTGAAATTATAGTACAAAGCTACTGTTATAAAAACAACATGGTATTGTCTGAAAAACAGACTTGAGGATCAATGGAACAGATTGAAAGATGCAGAAACAACTCCAAATACACTCAGCAACATTATCCTTGACAAAGGAGCCAAACACATTTACTGGAAGAAAGATAACTTCTTTAATAAATAGTGCTGGAGAAAGAGGCTTTCACATGCCAAAGACCCATGAGTCATCATGTACTAAACTAAAATCCAAATAGATCAAATACCTAAATATTAAAACAGAAACACTAAATTTGTTGGAGGAGAGAATAGGCAGAAATCTTAAAGATACAGGTGTAGGCAGAGATTTCATGAACAAAGCCCCGATCCTACGGGAAATAATACAATGAATCAATAACTGAGGTATTATCCTATTAAAAAGCTTTTGCACAACAAAAGACATCAACAGCAGAGTGAAGACAACTCACAGAGTAGCAAAAATTTTAGCCAGTTGTTCTTCAGATAGAGGATTAATATCTAGAACATATAAAGAACTGAAAAAAATTAGACCCCCCCAAATTTAAAGACCCAACCCAAAAATGGGCATCTGACATGAATACACACTTCTCAAAGGAAGAAATACAAACAACAAATAAATATATCAAAAAATGTTCGACATCATTGGCCATTTGAGAAATTCAAATTAAAACAACACTGAGATTCCATCTCATTCTAGAAAGACTGGCTATCATCAAGAAATCAACCAATAACAAATGCTGGTGAGGCTGTGGGGAAGAAGGAACCCTTCTGCACTGTTGGTTGGAGTGTAGGCTGGTACACCATTCTGGAAATCAGTGTGGAGATTCCTCAAAAAACTAGCATTATAGGTCGATTCAACCCAGCTATTCCCCTTCTGGGTATCTTCCCAAAAGAACTGAAAACATCATACTACAGCAATATTTGTACACCCATGTTAATTGCAGCACAATTTGTCATAGCTAAATCTTTGAAACAATCCAAATCCCATCAACGGAGGAATGGATAATAAAAGATGTGGTGTTTTTATACAATGGAGTATTACTCAGCTATAAAAAGATAAACTCAAGACTTTTATATGTAAGTGGATGCAGTTTGAGACCATAGTCATAAATGAAATCAGACTCACATTTAAAAACATCATACTGTCTTCCTAGTGTAAGAAACTGGAACAGTAAATAAAATCCAAAAGCTACAATAGATATTGTGAAACGGAAAGAAACTGCTGAAAAGGAAAAACAACTGGGTTGGGGAAAAGGAGAAAAGAAGGAAGGGGTTAAAAAAAAAATATATATATATATATAGACAGAGAGAGAGACAGACAGACAGACAGACAGAGACAGAGAGAAAAGATAGCTAAGATAATCGTACTACTAATTTCTATTAATTTATTGAAAGAAAGTGCTTATATTGTTTGATCATTTTTACATGCCTATATCTGATCATATGAGCAACTACTTTGAAGATAACAATATACAACATAACAACCATTGCTAATTACATATAATCTTGTTTTGAAATTCTGTATCAATTTATTGGGTTTTTTACTCACATTAAAATAAAAAATAAGAAAGAAACTGAAAGGGTAAGTAAGGACCAAAAATGTATAACAAATATTGTGAAATAGGAAGAAAATGTTCGAATGGCAGTGAGAACTAGAGATGGGGGAGGAGGAAAGGAAGGAAGAGAAAAAAATAGAAAGAAAATTAGAAACAAAACTTTTGGGGCTGGGGATTTAGCTCAGCGGCAAAGCGCCTGCCTGGCAAGCACAAGTTCGTGAGTTCGGTTCCTGGTACCGGAGAAAAACCAAAAAAACAAAAAAAAAAAAAAAGAAACAAAACTTTTATAAATAAGGAGGGGAATAGGGCTGGAAGGGAGGGGAGGGAAAGGAGGAAAAAGAAGAATCAGGAAAATACAGAGAAAAATTTTTTTCTTGTTTTGGACTCAAATTTTTCCCTCTCTTCTTTGGGGGATGGTCATTTGTTTATTTTTCTTATTTACCTGTTTATTGGCATTTGGAGGTTTTCCTTTTTTCTTTATTTTTCTTGGGTTTTTTTTTTCTTTTTTTTCTTTCTGTTTTCCTTTTCGCTTTTTCTGCTAATATTTTTCTTGTTTATTATTCTCCGAGGTTTTTTTTCTCCCTCTTCTTCTTTTATCTTCTCTTTCTTTTTGTGCTTTTCTGTTACCTTTGCAAATTCTACTGATGTTCTTCTATTCTTTCATAGTACCCTTTGTCTCACATTTTCTGTCCTCCTCATCTTCTGCTGTTTAATTTTTCGAATTTTTCTTCTTTCATTCTCCCATCCCCAACCCATAAGATTTAAGATCATTACTAGTATAACCATTAAGCTTTACTAATCTTTAGGTAGTTAACTCTATGTTATTACTGTTGAGTTCTTTTCTCTTGTTAGTGGAGGTACTGCTTTTACATTTAGTAGATACTTACTATGTGTCCATATTTGGACTATCTCAATGTTCATACCATAATTGTAGGTCTCTTTTCTATGGTTAAGGGTGGTACACTAATGGTTCTTATGGGATGTCAGTGTCCAGTCTGCCTTGTACTACATGATTATTGCTGGTTTTCTTGTTATTGCCAGGGTGCCAGAATTGTTGTTATTGATAGGATTTCTCCGTATGCTAATATCGATATTACCTTTATGTCATTAGCAATACTGTAGTCCATTCCCAGAGAATTGGAGGCTAGGCCAGTTACACTGCATCCTCCCTGTCCAAGTTAATGGAGGGTAGGAGGATTAGAGGTCCCATTTGACTCAGCTATTCCCTTCTGGGTACCTTCTCAAAAGAATTAAAAACATCATAACAGCAATATATGCACACCCATGTTTATAGCAGCACAGTTTGTAATAGCTAAATCTTGGAAACAGCCCAAATACTCATCAATTGAGGAATGTATAAAAAAAGATTGATTTTTTCTATACAATGAAGTATAAACTTGAGACATTTCTAGGTAAACAGATGAGACCATACCTTTAAGTGAAATAAATCAGACACACATATGTAAATATTGTAGTGTTTCTCTGATGTGAGAAACCAAAACTATAAATAAGGACCAAAGTGTATAATAGATATTGTGAAACAAGAACAAATTGTTCAAATAAAGGTGAATTAGGTAAGGGGGAGAGGGAAAGGAAGGAAGGGAAACAAAAACATTATAAGAGGCAGACAAAGTGGAACAAAGCTTTGTAAATAAGGAGGGGATGAGGAATTGAAGGGAGAGGAGGGGATTGGGGAAAAAAAGAGGAATCAAGATATCATATACATGGGCTGGGGGTGTAGCTCAGTGATATGGCACCTGCCTGGCAAGAATGAGGTCTTGAGTTTGATTCCCAGTGCCTAAATGAAGAGAGAAAGAAAGAAAGAAAGAAAGAAAGAAAGAAAGAAAGAAAGAAAGAAAGAAAGAAAGAAAGAAAGACCCTCTTACCTATCAGGTAAGAGGTCACCTCCACCTGACCTAGACAAGAGACTTTGTCTCTTGTCTATCTTTTCCTCATACCTGCCTCCATTCCTCCCCGGGGTACACCAAGAGACGGATGAGTTCCCTACAAGAAAGAGGGTAAGGAAACTCCTACTGTGCCTGGAAGACATGAGAGTGGCACAGCAATTTATCCTCTCCTTGATTCCAAAGTCTCAGAATCTGGTTAATTTAACTGCTTCAACTTAGTTCCTTGAAGACTTGGACACCATTAAAGTAGTAAATAATTTGGAGAATGTCTTGTTCATGCTATACCACCTTCCAGTACTATTCTTGCTGAATAATGCAACCATTAACAATCAGTTTGCTGTAACTTCCATTTTATTTCTTCCTTCCTTTCTTTCTTTTCCTTTCTTTCTTATCTGTAAAACTATAGTCCTTTGATGCTATTTTGGGAGCACTTATTCTGGACAGCTATGATTTGTGCTTTTCCCGTGGGTGGCCATTCTCATTTTGGCTCAGGTAAACTCGTCCTCACACATGCTGTGCCTCAACTTGCTCTCTAAATTGGCACTAGTCTACACACCTGTGTAGCCCTTTTGTCACTGGATTGAATCTGAGGCTCTCTGAGGTTAAAGTAGGGAAATTAGCCCACCCTTTTTGTAGCATGTTTGTTGACTTCTGCTGCAGAAAACTGGTTTTTAGGATGCATCAGTAAGAAGCAAGAAAAGGACTCGTCAGAGATTTTTAAATGCACTCAAGAATGGAGTATAGGCACTTGGAGAAATAAGGCACATTATGAGCCAGAATTGGCTATATGGGGAGCCTCAGGTTAAATTTCCTGAAAGGAGCATAAGGTGAGTGTATAGCACCCATATTTCTCTTTTCAGGAGTATTTCTATTTATGAATTATCTATTTTAACTCTATTAGTTTTATTATATTATAACGTGTACTGCATAAGAAAATAAAATATCAATAAAGTAAAAAAAATTAATGGAGGTTGTCAGGTCTTGGGAAAAAGGCAAAAGACTGTAACTAACTATATCCAAATTGCATCACTGAAAAGTAAACACTAACTAAAGAGATCCTCACAGTAGCAACGAAGTCTTCTCCCATAAGCACCTGCAAATCTTAGCACGAAACAAAACCAGCAATAGGAACATGAGAAGACAAAAATGCCTCCCAAAACTCCAACTCCCCCAAAGCCAATCCATGGGGCATTAAGGGAGAGGAAAGAAAAAGCCACATAGTCAAATTATAATTTGAAAGAATTCCAGAGGAGATTTTAATAAACAGATCAACAAGGTGATCAGTGAGCTCCAAGGAAATGTAATGAAGCAAGTAATGAATATAATAAGCAAAATGATCGGGGAATTTACAGAAGACAGTATTCAAAAAAATAGCAGAGGTAAACAAAATGATACAAA
This sequence comes from Chinchilla lanigera, assembly GCF_000276665.1. Taxonomy (NCBI): domain Eukaryota; kingdom Metazoa; phylum Chordata; class Mammalia; order Rodentia; family Chinchillidae; genus Chinchilla; species Chinchilla lanigera. The sequence goes on from NW_004955457.1 coordinate 8,574,126, forward strand.
ACATGAATGGCCAGTTTAGCTAAGAATTATAGTCCATGAAAAGGTTCCAAACAAAAAATCCAGGAGATTAAAAATTCTGTTAAAAGTATGGGCAGCAGAAGTAACCAATGTGAGGGTTGTATCAGGACTAAAGACAGGGCTGCTATCAGATACCAACTATTCACAGGTACCTTATAAACAAGAGAATGTGAAAAATGGACCCAACAGCTGCTAGGTGATGCAAAGGCTAATATAAGATTAACTGCAGTAATTGGAAAATCAAAATACAGCAAAATGGGCATAAAAAATCCTGTTCACAAAAAGAATAGCAGAAAACTTTCCAAATGTAGAGAAAGAATTCAGCATGCAGATGAATGAGGAGCAAAACACTCATGATCAAAAAAGAACCTTTCTATCACACATCATAGTCAAAACCCAAGCATTCTTCAACAAAGGGAAAGAATTTTAAAAGCTGTTACTGAGAGGCAATGACTCACTTATGAAGATAAAGCCATTAGAATTACAGCAGACATCTCCACACAAACCTTAAAGGGCAGAAGAGCTTGAAGTGAAATGCTTCAAGCCCTAAAAGAAAACAACTTCCAACCCAGAATCACATATCCTGAAAAACTGTCTTTTAAAATTGATGGAGAAATAGGTATTGAGCTGACAAAAACACCTCAAGAAATTTTTGACCACTAAGCCAGGACTAGAAAAAAATTTTCAAGACTGTCCTAAAAAGAGACACTGAAGCAAAAATGCCAAAAAAAAAAAAAAAACTCTAAAGAATGAATACAGCAGGCAGCATGAGCAGGTAGGTAGAAGAGAAAAAGAAAGGAAATCAGCAACAAGAAAATAATGGAATGATAGGAATAAGTCAGTAACTCTCAGTAATAACTCTCAGTGCAAATAGTCTCAATTCCCCAAACAAAGGACACAGGTTGTCAAAATGGATCAAGAAATAAAACTCCACAATATGTGGTATACAAGAAACACATATGTAATGGTTGATACATTGTGTCAATTTGAGAAGTCTAGAAGCTTAACTAAGTAACTCAGCAGTTCTACATTCTAAGGTGTAGAAGACATGCCCTTACCTCTAGGATGCTGTTCATTGTGTCAACTTGAGAAGTTTAGAAATTTAACTAAGTGACTCAGCAAGGAGCCAGGGTCCTTACTTTGTAAACATCTTGAGCCTGTGCAAGAGGAGGGCAGGAGGGGCTGGGGATTTAGCTCAGCGGCACAGCACCTGCCTGGCAAGTGCAAGGTCGTGAGTTCAATTCCCGGTACAAGAAAAAAAAAAAAGAGGAGGGCAGGAGATGGAGTGAGTGAGGACAGCCCAGGGCTGGAGAGCCTGCATACAGTATAAGGGAGGAAAAGAGTCTTGTTTTCCCCACTTTTGCTCTTATTGTTTTGGCTCTCTTCTGCCATCATAAGCTGTTGCCCCTGTGCCATGCCACCCTGCTTCGGAGCCAACTGATTACAGACTGAGACCTCCACAAACTGTAAGCTAAATGAATCTTTCCTTTCTTAATTTTGAGGATGGAGTATTTTGTCTCAGCAATGAAAGAAAAGTAACCAACACGACCTATAATCCAAAAACAAATTCACAGATTAAAAATCAAAGGATGAAGAATAATATTTCCTGCAATAGGAGCCTAGAAAAAGGCAGGCGTACCTATGCTAATTTCAGAAAAAAAAAGGAATTCAAGCCAAGACTAACCAAAAGAAGCAAAGAAAATCTCTATATATTGGTTAAGGGAAAGTCCAGCAGGAAGACGTAACAACTCCTAACATATATGCAAAAAACGTGGCACACCCAACTTCATAAATCAAACACTACTGGACATAAAACATTAGATAAACACCAACACAATTATAAAGAAGGACCTCAGTACTCCACTGTCACAAATACACAGATCAACTAGACAAAGACCGACAAAGAAATATCAGAGTTGACCCTATGGTGAATGTTATCATTATGTATATCTAAAGTATACCAATAAAAAAAATCAGAACTGATCCAAATCTTCAAAGAAATGGATTTAGTAGGTATCTACAGAAAGTTCCACCTAACAACAAAACACACTTTTTTCTCAGCAGCACATGGGACTTTCTCCAAAATAGACCATATGCTACCCCATACAGTAAGCTTAAGCAAATGAAAATGAATCAAATTATCCCAGGCTTATTACCAGATAATAGTGCAATGAAACTAGAAATCAATGGCAAGAAACCCTCAGAAACTATGCAAAAATATAGAAATTAAGCAACATCCACTTGAATCATTAATAGGACACAGAGGAAATCAAGGAAAAAATTAGTTCCTAGAATCAAATGGTAATCCCAGTATAATATAATAATAAATGAGACCCTATAGGACACAACAAAACCTGGCCTAAAAGGGAAGTTCATTTACTGAATTCCCACATCAGAAAAGCAGAACAAGCCCAAATAATCTAATCATGTTCTGTGTTAGTTACTTTTCTCTCGTTGCTGAGACAACATATCCAACACCCAAAATTAAAGGAGAAAAGACTTATTTAGTCCAGTTTGTAGAGGTTTCAGTCCATCATCAGCTGGCTCCAATACAGGGTGGCACAGCAGTCAGGCATTGCTGGGGAGAAAGAGTTCATGGTGGGAAGTTCCGAAGACAGCAAAGCAAGCGAGCAAAGGATGAACACAGCCTTTCTATCCATACTATCTTATCCAGGCACTTACCCCCTTAATCCTAGTGGCCTCAATTCTAGCATTGCACCATGAATTAATCCCAGCACCACACACTTCAGATCAGCCACCTCTGAAAAAACCCTACTCATGACCACATGAAGCTTTGGGGAACATCTAGACACAAACAATAGCATGTATCTCAAGGTCCAAAAACACCAAGAACAATCCAAACCCAATAGTGGTACAAGGAAGAAAACTGTAAAACACAGAACAAAAATCAATGAAATTGAGTCTAAAAGAATAATTTAAAGAATCAATGAATCTAAGAGCTGGTTCTGTGAAAGAATATGCAAAATAGACAAACTCCTAGACAATTTTACCAAAAAAAGGAAGAAAAGACCCAAATCAATGCAATTAGAAAGGAAAAAGATGACAAAAAAAGAATTATGATATGTTATGGACATGTACCAACTCCACAGAAGGAATGTAAATATTATGTACTGCAAACAGGCACAAAAAAGGGAAGGAGATCAAGAGATTGGAGAGAAGGGAAGGAGGGAAAAGAAAGGGAATGAAAAATGGAATTAAGATGTATACAGAAACCAAACATATTATACACATATGTACTAATAAATTACAATTAAAAAGAAACATAAAAATAAATAAATATACGAAAAATAAAAATACTGTGCAGATCATCTGTTAAAAAATGAATTTAAAAAAAGCTGAACAGTCAAGGGTAGGGGATATAGCTCAGTGGTGCAGTACCTGCCTGGCTGAGTTTGATTAAAAAAAAAAAAAAAATGAAAGGCAGTGTGGTGGTGCACCCCTGTATTCCCAGCACTAAGGAGGCTGATGCTAGAGGAATGCTGCAAGTTTGAGGACAGCTTGGACTACAAAGTGAGTTCAAGGCCAGCTGGAATGGTATAGTAAAACTCTGACTTAAAAGGATTAAAAAAAAGGAAAAGTTGTTATGGCTTGTATGGAAAGGTTGATAAAGATATAGGAAAATTTAAAATAAACCAAATAGGAATTCTGGAGCTGAAGGAGATAATAACTGCAGTGAAAGATTTATTGCAATGAAAAAAAAAAAGATTTATTGCAATGAAATTTATGGCAATGAAAAAGAAATTCAAATCCAGAATTCAAAATGCAAATGCAGGCCAATGAGAATTAGTAACTCCACAGAAAAGAAAGAAATATCATTAAAGTCAATAGACCCTAGAGACCAGGGTCATAATCAAGGCAACCAATGTAGACATAGTATGCATCACAAAATGAGAAAATAAATGGACAAAATAATGGCCCAAGATTCTCAAATGTCATGAAAGACATGAATATAAACATCCAAGCAGCTCAACTGATTCCAAAAAGATACACAAGGAGACAACTCAACCACCTGTTGAATGCCAAAACCAAACAGAATTTTAAAAGCAGCCAGACAAAGGTAATTCATTACATACAAATGATCCTCAGTGAGATTATCAGAAGATTTTTCGTAAGAAACTTTAGAGGCAAGAAGACAATAGGTTGATATATTCAAAATACTAAAATAAAAAAACAGCTACCAAAAATCTTATATCTAGCAAAACTGCCCAAGTACAAAGAAGAAATTAAGACCTTCCCAGATAAAAGTTGAAAGAGTTGATTACCACTAGGTCCTCCCTGCAAGCAGAGCTCAGGAGAATCCTGCAAAATGAAAGGAAAAGACACTAGATTGTAACTAAAAGCCACAGAAATTGAAAAAATAAAGATTATCATTGAAATAAACACATAATCAATTATAAAAGCTAGTGGCACGGAACCAATGGCTTTATAATCCTACTACTTGTTTGGACTTAAGAGACCAAAACCTTAAAAAATTAATAGTATAAAACCTAGAATTACTGCCAGGTGTGGTGGTACATGCCTGTAATCCCAGCACTTGGGAGGCTGAGGCAGGAGGATTGTTGAGAATTCCAGACCACCCTAGATATAAAGAGAGTTCAGTGCCAACCTGAACCTCACAGCAAGACCCTGTCTCAAAAAAAACAACAGAAACAGAAAAGCCTAGCATTATTGCAACCTTAGTTTGTAACTACATTTTGCTACACAACTTGTGGAGACATGAATTTTTAAAGTATGTTTACATTTTTGTAATACAATGTGCAAAGACATAATTTTGTGATATTAATATTAACAACTGAACAGGGAGGAGACTGAGATGTAAAGGTGCAGAACCTTTGTATGTATTGAAGTAAACTACAATAAGTTCAAATTTGAGCATTACAACTTTGGTATATTAATTGCTATGACATTTTTCACAAAAATAGAAAATGTAATCCTAAACTGTGTATGGAAGCAAAAAGACCCTGAATAGCCAAAGCAAACTTAAGCAAAAAAGAACAAAGCTGGATATACTGCACTACCTGACTTCAAAATATGTTACAAATCTAGTAATCAAAACAGCATGACATTAGCAAAACAAACAGAAATATAGACCAGTGGAACAATTGAAAGAACACAGAAATAAATCCATGGGTTTACAGTCAGATGACCTTTGGTGAGGGTGCCAAGAATATACAATAGGGGAAGGACAGGCTCTTCAATAAATGATCTTGGAAAAATATCTGTATGCAAAAAATTAAACTGGACCCTTATCTCACACCATATACAAAAATCAATTCAAAATGGATTAAACACTCAAATATAAGATCACAAAATGAAAAACTGTTAGAAGAAAACTTTGGTCTTGGCAATGATTTCAGATTGTGGATATGACACCAAAATGACAAGCAAAGAAGGAAAAAAGAAAAGGATTAAATTTTAGTTTAAAAGCTTCTGCACAGTAAATGACATAATAAAATAAAAACCATTTTCCTATAAAAACCTCAAGATTATGTTTTGTTATAGCCAAGTAATACTCCATTGTACAAAAATACCACATCATTTTTATCCATTCCTCAGTTGGTGGGCATGTGGGACGTTTCCAAGATTTAGCTATTACAAATATAAACATGGGTGCACATATATCGCTATGGTATGATGTTTTCAGTTCTTCTGGAAAAATATCCAAAAGGAGAATAGCTGGGTTGAATGGGACCTCTACTCCTAGTTTTCTGAGGAATCTCCATGCTGATTTCCACAGTAGTTGTAACTGTCTACAGGCCCAACAACAATGGAGAAGTGTTCCTTTTTCTCCACAGCCCCTCCAGCACTTGTTATTAGTTAACTTCCTGATGATGGCCATTCTTTCTGGTGTAAAATGGAACCTCAGTGTTATTTTAATTTGCATGTCTTGAATGACCAATGATGTTGAACATTTTTTCATATATTATTTGCCATTTGTATTTCTTCATCTGAGAAGTGTGTATTCATCTCAGATGCCCATTTTTGGAATGGGTCTTTGCATTCTTACATTTAGTAATCTGAGCAATTTCATTGAAGATAACAATATGTAGTATAACAACCATTAACTTCTATCACCTTGTTTTGAAATTCTGTATCATTTTTATTGCTTTTGTGTTGTTTTGTTTTTGTCTTGGTTGTTGTTATTTTGTTTTCTTTTCTCTTTAAAATAAATAAATAAAATTTTTAAAAAGACAACCCAAGGGAATGAAAGAAAATATTTGCATACCATATATAAGATAAGGGGTTAATATCCAAAATATATAGAGAAACCAAACAGTTCCATAGGAAGAAAAAAAATTCAATTTTTTTAAATGCACAAAACATCTGAATAGACATTTTTCAAAATAGGACATACAAAATCCAAAAAGCATTGTATATGGAAAAAAATGCTCAGCACCATGAATTATCAGAGAAAAATAAATTAAAATCATAATACTATATCATCTCATATCTGTTGAAAAAGATATTCTAAAAAAGACAAACAAGTATTAGTAAAGATGTGGAAAGAATTGAACCCCTGTATATAGTAAGTAGAAATATAAATTAGTATAGCCTTATGGACAGCAATATGATTGTCGCTCAAAAACTTAAGAATGGAACTACAGCATTATGTATCTAGTCTACGTCTAAGTGTATATATCCAAGGGAAATGAAATCCTCACCTCACAAAGTTATCTACACTTCCACATCCATTGCAGCATTCATTATTCACAGTAACCAAAATATGGAAATTTTAAAACATGAAGGCTCAAAGGACATTCAGACTATATCCAAATCGTATGAAAGGCTTATATTATTAATTTTTAAAAATCTAAAATCAACAACTTTATAACTAAAGGAACTAGAAAAAGAGATCAAATTGAACACAAGGCAGAGGGAGGAAACAACAAATATTGGGATAGACAAACGAAAAATAATTTAGAAAATCTAAAAGTCAAATGTTGGTTCTTTCTTAAAAATCAACATTGATGAATCCTAAACTAAATGGACTAGGAAAAAAAGAGAAGACTCAAATTACAAGAATCAGAATGAAAGTGGAAACATTATTGCCAATTCTATAAAAATAAAATTGATTATAAGAGAGTACAATGATAAATTGCATGCCAACAACTTGGACAATCTACATGAAATAAACAAACTCCTAGAAACACAAAACTTACTAGGACTAAGTCATAAAGAAACAGAAAATCTACAGGCTGGGGATTTAGCTCAGTGGCAAAGTGCCTGCCTGGCAAGTGCAAGGTCATGAGTTCAATTCCTGGTACAGGAAGAAAAGACAAAAAAAAAAAAAGAAAAGAAAAAGAAATAGAAAATCTAAATAGACATGTAATTAGTAAGGAGATTGAATCTATGATCCAAAAAACAAAATCTCCTGGCAAAGAAAAGCCTTGGACATGGTAATTACATTGCTGAATTCTGTAAAACTTTTAAAGAATATCAATCTTTCTTAAATTATTGCAAAAATTGAAGAAGAGGAAACACCCTAATTCATTGTATGAAGACTGCATACCTGTGATACCAAAGCCACATAGAAAAACCACAGTCTAATATACCCTATCAGCACTGATGCAAAAATCCTCACAAAACACCAACTAATGAAATACAGCAACATATAATGCACCATGACTAAGTGGTATTTATTCCTGGAATGCAAAGACAGTTTCAGCATGTTAAAATTGATTGATGTAACCCAACACTGAACAGAATGAAGAATGAAAATCATATGATCATCTTGGTGCAGACAACATTTGACAAAATTCATCCTGCTTTGTGATAAAAACACTCAATAAGCTATAAACAGAGAAATTTCTTAAACATAGTAAAAGCCATATATTAAAAACTCACCAAAGAACACACTTAATGCTAAAAGACTGAAAGCTGTTCCTCCAAGATCAGGAACAACGCAAGGATGGTCACTTTCACCACTCCATTCAACACAGCACTGGAGTTCTAGGCAAAGGGAGGAAGGGAGGGGAGAGGGAGGGAGAGAGGGAGGAAGGAAGAAAGAAAGAAACTAAGAAAGGAAATGCAGCCAGACATAGTAGCACATGCTAGTAGTCCCAGCACTCTGGGAGGCTGAGGCAGCAACAGGGCAAGAGAGACTCCGTTTTCTGTTTTTAACTCCATTTTAACAGAAGTCACTTAAAGTTCACCCAAGTCTCTTGGCTAGTTATCAACTCAGCAGAGCAGATTCATAAAATGGGAACAGAACAAACAGGACAAATTGCTAAGTGGGCTAAAAGTTAAACTGCAACGGTCATTTGGAATTTTGCTGCCTGACCAGGGAGAAGTAAACTTTGTGATAATTGTGTGACACTCTTGTAAAATTCCCCAAAATGAGGTAAAGGTTACTATGGAAACCTAAAATGTACTTAAACTGAAGATGAGACCCAGATCAGGGCAGACATCTCCTCTGGATCCTGGTTAGAGACTGTCCATCAGCCAGCTCAAATAAAGCTTCATTTGTTTATGCCTTTTCAGTTTTCTTGTGAGTGGCTTTCTCTATGAACTTGCTTGTCATATCAGCAGGAGGGTCACAAGCTGGACCTCAATCTGGGTAACTTAGTAACTTAGTAAGACCCTGTCTAAAAATAAAAATAAAAGAAGAGAGACTGGGACTAGGGACTTGGCAAAGGCCTGAGGTTCACTCCCTAGTACTAGGGAGAAAGAAAGAGAGAATAAAATAAATAAAAATTATTTAAATTGGAAAGAAGTAAAATTTTCTCTGCCTGCAGATGATAGTAATACCTGCACAGTCCCAATAATATGCATCCTATCTTTATTTTAAAATTGATGCTTTTACGTTAAAGAGAAAAAATAACAAAATAACAACAACAAAGACAAAAACAATAAAAACTATACAGAATTTCAAAACAAGATGATAGGAAATTAACAATGGTTGTTATATTACATATTGTTCTCTTCAACAAAGTTGCTCAGATTACCAAATGTAAGAATTCAAGATTGATCAAACAACTAAAGAGAATAAAAAATAATTTAAAAAATTCGAAATGATACATAGCTTACTAAACAAGATGGTATTGTGAAAGGGAAAGAAATTGCTCAAAGGGAAGGAAAAACCTGGATGAAAGATAGCTGGGGTAATTATACTGCTGATGCCTGTTGGGTCATTGAGAGGAATAGTTAGTGCTTAAAATTTTTTTGATCAATTTTGCATGCCTATATCTGGTAATCTGAACAACTAATTTGAAGACAACAATATGCAATATAACAACCATTACTGAATTCCTACCATCTTGTTTAAAATTGATATTTTATCATTGACTTTTTGCTTTACTCTTGAGTTTTTAAAGACTGCATTAAAATATAATTTCTTTTGATTACTGAATTTTTTTGCTTCCTTGAAATTTATCTGAAGGTGAAATGAGGTGAGTTCCTTGTTTGCGTTACATTAGTCTGGGCCTTATTATCACTCAGAAAATTTCTAGTACATACTCTTCGTTATACCTGAAAACTATTCTGGATAGAAAGAAAATCTTGCAACTGTGAATAATTTTCCAATTCATCCAGATCCTATGTAGGTCTAGCCCTTAGGTCTGCATATGCTGGTCCTTATGCCCATATTATTCTTCCCACCTTCACATGGTTGAGTGTCTCTCATCCATCTTGAATCAAGTATCTTCCCAAACAAACCTTGACTAAACCACTCCTTCTAAAGTAGATCTCCTTTATATTTTCACCATAGAATCTTGTTTATCTTCTAGCACTTAAAATGTTTGCATTTTTTGTCTAAGTACTTTTTCTATCACTATAACAAAATACTAAGACACTGCAAAGCTTATAAAGAATAGAAATTCATTAGGCTCACAGTTCTGGAGGCTGGAAGTTCCAGTAGCATGGCACCAGTATCCCCTCATCCTCTGGTGAGGATGTTGTTGAATCATAACACAGCAGAGAGTATTGCATAGTGAGACAGAACAAGCATGATAGCTCACATCTCTCTTCTCTTCTCATAAAGGCTATCTAGTCATTACCTCATCTAATCCTAATGACTGCCTCATCTCCAAGTATCATCATCATATGAACTTGTAGGTTAAGTTTTCAACACATGAGCTTTTGGGAGTCACATTCAAACCATGATACATTTACTTTTTTCTTTGTTGATTCATTTATCAGGCACCTCTCACCATTACTTTGAAAGCTACATGAGGACAGGGACTCTTTCTGTCTTGTTCACAGTTATGTCATCATCACCTAGCAAAGGGCCTAGTCCATAATAGCATCTCAATATATATTTATTGGATGGGTGAAGAAGCTAAGAGAACTTAGAAACACCCAGATAAATTGGGAACTTTCATGAGCAGGAAGATTTTGTTCTGCTCTGTGTTGAACATCTAGAATGCCATCACCTGGTTGGTTGCCTACCATTAACCAGGGGAAAAACCTCCTCCAGTTAAATCAAGTGATAGGCATGTTTGTCACATAGAGGACTCAGTGACAGTTGAAAGTCTAACAAGGGAGTTATGGCTTGTGTGCTCATAGGTGAGGCTTTCCGAAGGTGGCTGGATCCAGGGTGTGTGGTACTGAGATTAGGGATGTATAACTAGATTAGTCCATTGATTGGTTCAGCCTAGTTCTGGGAGTGAATGGAAAGTCCCATACTGGGAGTGGGTGACACCTACCAATAGGCTTGCAGCCTGAATGGAATATAAAGGGCAGGATGGAAGGTAGGCTTGCTGCTTCTTGCCTGCACAGCTATAGACAATTTTTCCTCTGCCATGCCACCGTGTCTTGGAGCCAGGTGAGCATGGACCAAAACCTCTACAAACTATGAATTTAAACTTTCCTCCTTTAACTTGTGGTGTTGGATATTTTGTCTCAGCAGTGAGAACAATAACTGAGACAGGGGGTTTGTTACAGGAAGTGACAGTGGGGAGAGAAGATGCACAGAGTTCTTAGGCCAGGGCCAAATGAAAATCAGAAGCAGACTGCAAGGAGTTTCCACTAGTGCTGGCGTGAGGCCCAGTCAACAGGGGAACCAGCGGGCCCTGATCAAGCCAGAGAGGACAAAGCACAAATCATAGGAGCAATGGTTTAACCTGGAATGCTTTCAGACCTGGCAGCAACCAGGTGGACAATCAATATTATTAAGGACCAAGAAGACACTGTATGAACACAAGTTCTCCCCTTTCTCAGTGCTACAAGGTGACATAAACAATACATCAAGACACCCATTTGAGGAGAACAAGGGGAAAACTTGGAGTAAAAACTGAAAGGATATTTTAAATCCTTGAATTGGGCTAACTTTATTTTTTCTTCTTTCTTCTACCTTGCAGGAACTTGCAAAAATAATGCCACCTCAGTTTTGTGGGGTTTTTGTTTGTTTGTTTTTTAGTTTTTTTCTCTTTTTGGGACATGGTCTCACTACGCAGTTCAGGCTTGCCTTGAGTTTACTTTGTAGTCCAAACTGACCTCAAACACTCAACGATCCTCCTGCCTCAGCCTCCTGAGTGCTGGGATTACAGGCATGTGCCATCATACCTGGCTCCTCACTTTTAGAGAACTAATTAATCTGCATTTTCTTAACAGATTCAAGTGATAGTGTAAGCAGCATTGCAAAAGATTTTTGCCAACAAGGGAATGGGAACCCCTAGTAGGTTATAGTTTGGGAAACCAAGTCATAAACCATGGGCCTGCATGGCTCATTAGAATATCACCTATTACCACCTTATTATCTGGTCTTAGAATGATTGACAGACCTCTAAAGCTGGGAGACACTCTAGCGCTCCCATGTTCCATCCTTCCTCATTTTATGTATAATGAAATAGATCTTATCACGTCTTCATCCCAGTTTGGTTAATTGATTTCAATTATTCCCTCATTGCCAATACAACCCCCACATCAGATTCTGAGTAAGCAGAGTAGGCAGCTGCTGGCTCGATGTAAATTTAGAGTTTAGGAAAGCTCTCCCTTCCGAGGACTATCTCACTCTGCCAGGATACCTAAAATAATCACATTACTCACTCCTTTGAGTCAAGGCCTTGAAACTCTTGTTAAAATGCAAATGTCATCTTGGAGGTATAACATGAAGCAATTGGTGCCTATTAATAACATCAAATGTCATTAGCTTACCAGGGAACAAGAAAGATCAAGAATATAGAAAGACACACAAGTTAACCCCAAAATTTGAGAACTGCAGAGACTAGGAACAGCACTTTGGAAATAAGAAAATGGGAAGGGTCTCAGAAAACTTCAGTGAGATGATAGTAAAAAGCAAAACAAGCAAACACATAAAAACAAAACCACAACAAAAAACACACCCGGACCATACACACACACACACACACACACAAAGATGAAAAATGATAAGGGCTAATGTGCTTAAATACATTGTCTCTGCTTGATACTGTTCTAGGTGCTTTATATGTATTACTTCCCTATCTCTTTATCTATGAGACAAAGATTATTCTTCACTTTCACGTGAAAAAACCAAAGCAAAGAAACATGAACTGATTTATCCAATATCACAGAGCAGTGAGGGCTAAAGCTGGAATTTGGAAAAAGCTACCTGGTTGGGGTCTCTGTTGAAGCCCCACACCACAAGGTAGCTTTGTTGGATTGTTGTTTTGTTTTGTTTTGCTTTGCTTTGATTTGCTTTGCTTTGTTTTGCTTTGTTTTCTTGAGACAGGCTCTAGCTTTGTAGTTCAGGCTGCCCTTGAGTTCACTACGCAGCCCAGGTTGGCCTCAGACTCACTGTGATCTTCCTGCCTCAGACTCCCAAGTGCTGGGATTACAGGCATACACTACCACACCCAGCCAATAGTTGCTTTCACTGATATGGTCCTGATTTTACAAGAATAAACTGATGCACAGGAAGATCAATTACTTGACCTAACCCCCCGCCCAGTCACTGTCAATGTTGGTCCTGAGATTTGCCTTTGCATAAGCTGACTCTACAACCATTATTCATATTTTCCATGTGATCCAGCTGCACTGCAGTACTCCAGGCTTCCTAACCTGCTTCCCTTTGCTGATCTTTGCACCATCTTCACCTCTCCACCACACGCAGTCAAGAGTGTTTTCTCCCCGCCAACTCCAAGTCTGTCCTTCCAGGCTGCGGATGCTGACGCACACCTCACAGCACTCCAGGCACAACACATTCAGAAAAAGGCACAGGCATACCTGACTACATCACAAGAAGACTAAGTTAAGCATTTCTGTGAAGGGACAGAAAGCAACATGCAGTACAAGCAGAAGGCAATCTGGGGGACACAGTCATAGCGCACGGAACCAGGAGGTGATGATGTTCTTAATTTATGAGGAGCTCTTGGAGATGCGCCCCCCCAAACAGATAAGCAAACGTGGAGTATAAACAGGCAATTCAGAGGCTAAATCTGATCTAAGATGTTTGAATTTAATCATAATTAAAGAGAGGTTGTTTGGCCTGGCATAGTGGCGCATGCCTGTAATCCCAGCACTCGGGAGGCTGAGGCAGGAGGATCGTTGTGAGTTCAAGGACAGCCTGGGCTACAAAGTGAGCTCAAGGTCAGCCCGAACTGCAGAGTGAGACCTTGTCTCAAAAAGACAAAAATAAATGAATAAGTAAATAAAAAGAAAGGTTGTTTGGAACCACAATGTATATTATTGCTCAGTTATTAGATTGGATGAAATTTTTAACATTTCAATTATTTAATATGAAATATATTTAATAGTCTCAGAGAATATGGGGCAGGGACCTTAATGGTCAGAAAGTAAACTGGTGCAACTTTCCAAAAGACATGTACAAGGAACGTGAGACTGGGGATGGGCGGTTTTTAAACAGTAACAACAAAAATGACACGATCAGACCTATATTTTAAAAAGTAAATCTGGGTCCACATCTAGGCTCTGTGGGATGGAAATTCAGTGATCTGGGTGCAGATGGTAAGGACCTGATGAAAACCAGAAAGAAAGTGTAACCAACAGACAACCAGGGAAGAAGCAAAGCCAATATGTGCCTTCGGATCGCCATGAACAAATCCAACAGCTTAAGGGAGACTGGGGAAGTTTTCTCCCTTTATACCACTTCAGACATTGCACACTGTCTGTTGTGCTTGCCTGCAGACCATGCAACATCAGAGGACCCTTGAGTGTGCTTTCTGTTTACTCACCTACATGATGCAGAACCACCGCGTACAAAGACATTAAAGTAGGAGGAAGCATTCTAGTGCTCATTTTTTACATCCAAGCTTTCATTCTTTAAAACAAAACACTTTCCTTCATTTCTGCTTGCAAAAGTAAGCCATGCTCACTTTCCTACATCTAATTGTCATGCTGATTCTCCCACATGCGACTGAGCTGTAATGTCTTTTTGATAGTTCATACAGCCTCAGAATAAATTTCCTTCAAGACCATTTTAGTACCTAAAAATAGTAGTTATTTCGCTAGACTTCTCTCTCACTTGAGTAAGAAAGGTAATTTTTATGCATCATTTTAAATTGTCCATTTACAACTAACTAGAACTAAATGTCTATTTTAAAATCATTAAAGCTTGCTTTTAAATCCAAATACACAAAGAATATTGATCTAAACTCTGATGCTTGGATATATTAACTCTAATTATCTACCATAGCAACAATTTGCTCAGCCAAAGAGGATAGCAATCATGCCAGAAGGAGGAGGAGGAGGAGGGAGCCTATTTCATGCAGTTTTGCCTAATTTGGTTTATCCTTCAAATCTGTGGAAATTTGCCCAGTGACTGAAAAATCAGGGGGAAACAAACAGTATGATTTCATCTGGATAAATCTTAATGCATTTCCTATCCACCTCTTATATATCTGCCTGAATTGGTTTCTGCATAAGTGATGTTTTCATAATCGCTGGAAACACTTATTCTCAAAACTGGCTCCTTCGTTCTTGCCTTGCTTGGGCTACTACAGAACCTGCTGTCTGTCCTGGGTGCCAGCTGACTACCTGGACAGGTCACTGGGATTGAGTAAACATAATGGTTGCTCATAGACCATGCAAAGGATGCTACTCACCATCACACAGGACGGAGCTTGGCAAAGTGTTGTTGTTCTCTGTCCCTCGCCCGGATAAAACAAGGGACACAAGCAACAACACACTTGGCCAAGCTTCCGGTTGCCGTCTAAGCACTAGATTCCAGAGTCAACAAATGATCCCAAGGGGCTGGAGATTTAGCTCAGTGGCAAAAGCGCCTGCCTGGCATGTGCAAGGTCGTGAGTTCGGTTCCCGGTACCAGAGAAAAAAACAAAAAACAAAAAAAACAAATGATCCCAACTTCACACTTGTTATAAACAATTGAGTCATCACCTAAAAATTGTTCTAAGATTTTAAAACAAAAAAGCTGGGGCTGGGGATTTAGCTCAGCGGCACAGAACCTGCCTAGCAAGCACAAGGTTGTAAGTTTGATTGCCGGTAAAGGAAAAAAAACAAAAAAATAAAAAATAAAAATAAATAAATAAATAAAAAACAAAAAAACCTCTCGGAAGTCTTGTCTCACAGACATCAAAAATGTAAATCAAAATCACAAATATATTAAAGCCACAATAAAAGGCCAGCTTGCCAAGATAGTCCTTATTCCCTTCATAGTCTCAGATATTACTGATAGTAACCAAAATACACATTTCACTTCTTCAAGCACACAATGCTGACTATCTTAGTTACTCTTCTCATTGCTGAGACAAAATGCCCAACACCCAAAATTAAGAGAGGAAAGGTTTATTTAGCTCACAGTTTGTGGAGGTTTCAGTCCATAATCGGCTGGCTCCAATGCAGGATGACATGGCACAGGGCAACAGTTCATGGTGGTGGAAGACAGCGAAAGCAACAAAAGCAGAGGAGAGAGCAAGCCTCTTTCCACCCCTTATATTGTATGCAGGCTACCTGCCCTAGGGCCAAATCCAAACACAAACCATAGCACTGACCTTTTTTAATTATTCATTTTTGTTTGCGGATAGTACTAAGGATTGAACCCAGGCCTGCATGCATGCTAGGCAAGCACTCTACCACTGAGCTACATCCCCAACCCTACAACTGGTTCTTGAAAAGGTCCTTCACTAGAACTGTCATTGGCCTAAATGTGAGCAATAACAAATATAGCTAAGAGACCATGGTCTCCTCAAACAACTCCTTTCAATTTCCAGTCTAACAAACACCCCTACATAAGTTCCCATTTAGCCTTAGGTCTTACATTTTAAGTTTTTGTCTTGTCCCTATCCCATAAGGGCATTATGGGACTCATTAATCATACATTGTCCCACAGGTCAGTACAGGCAGCTCATCAGAGATGCAAATTCCACCGCAAATAAAAACCCCATCTGGTGCAGCTATGACCAGTTTATTAACTGGTAGATGTGTTTCTATTGGTTTCTAAACATGCAATGATTTACATTTCAGAGGCTCAAAGCCTCCAGTAAGTCTTTGTTTCAATCAGACGTGGAAAATACTGAGGCCCATACCATATTAAGTGGAGGGAGCAGGGAAATATTTATTGCTATAATGCATGATGTTCTGTTCACCTTTCCAAAGAGTTTTTTAAAGTCACATGGAATCTTGCTTGTCATTAGCAGAACTTTTAATACTGAAACACACTCTGCTCAGGATTCCAAGAAGTGTAGAACATAACTGTATTCACGACAGTGCTTTATATTCAACAGCCAGGGTAATTTTCAACTGTGCTTTTCAGAACTAAGTGAGTCATTAGGAATTACAAGCAAGCCTCTCAGGGTTTCAGCAGCCTCCCACGGTTGCTAGTACCTGATCACACAGACAAAAATTGTGAAGTATACATTCTCATAAAATGTGCAAAACTGTCAGACTATAGTTTTTATGAGATAATGGCACTGGACTTCAGCTTAATGTAGAGCTATCCGATCGTAAATGAAAATATTATCCTAGCTCCTTCCCATACCCATGTCAGTGTTCCTCTACCTTGTTTTACAATGCTCCAGACGTCCCATTGCTTGGGGGAAAAGTAGCCACAGCATCTCACTCTCTCACTGCATACTGCCCATGGAATTCAAAACATCTCCGTGAAGAGCTGCAACTGCAGAGCAGCCCGGTATACTGACAATCAAATCGGTAGGGTGACAATTATAAGTTTTTGTTGAGTACAATTCTTGCCTAACGATTTGTACCTACTAATAACATCTTGAGATGTTCCCAGCATCTTTAAAATTATGTCTAACTTCTCTCTGTATTGTTCTCTTACATTTATCCCCACAAACCTATTATTCTAAAAACTGCCATCACCCAGACCCCTGCTGCCTATTTTAAGAGCATGTTCTCATTCGTCGTACCTCCTCGCTTTATCCCTGCTCCTAATTTAACACAACCATTAAGTTTCATCCTCTGGTCCCCTCTTTGATTATGAACAGGTTGCAGAGGCAGGAAAGATACCCATGAGGATGAAGGAAAAAGATCCAATCTGCATAATGATGGCAGAAACACGATCGCATAAAAATCCCAGAGCTCTTCTATTTCCAGGAAAATCCCTTAGTGATTTTAGGCTTGATGGAGTGACACAATGTCACCAAAAAGTTGTCTGATCCAAAACTAAGGCAACTTGTTTGTACAAGACATAGGAGAAGATTAATAATCCGTGGAGAAAGCCCCAGTGCTGGTGCTGAAATTGCCCTTTGTCCTCTTGAGAGAAATGGCAAACTACAATGGGTGGAAGTGGAGGCTGCAGCAAAAGCTGCACATGCTGCCTGGGGCCACACTGCAGTCACAGAGAGTGCAGGTGATGGCAGCACTACAGAAGCAGCTGAGGAGCTGAAACCCCCTCACAGAATACACAGCCACCTGAGAGCCTGCCCTGTCAAAGGAGAATGTCAGGGATGCCCGAGAAGCCTGGGAGTCTACTCAAGATGAGACATTCCAGGGTCTCCTACCCTGGCCCACACTTCGAGACTGTTCCAGAGTATTGAAAAGGAGTAAGACGCAGCCACCATTTCATAGTGTATCAGTCAGTGTTCACGAGAGAAAGAGATTTAAAGTTAGGTCTGTAAACACGCGCTTTACAAGGTAGGCTTCCAATGGCTGCCGCAGAGTCAGGTGTGGACGAGTACAGAGGGGCTGCCTGTGCGCTGGACAACCAAAGGATCAGCCAAAGGTTGAAGGCCTGGAGCTCACCTAGAGTCCTGTGTGAACTCGTATCAGGAGGCTGAAGAGTCTGAACTGGATACTGGGGGGTCCTCGCTGGAAGCCAGAAGGCAGATATCCAAGGGAAAGTGAAGTCTGGCGCTCTTCCGAAGAAACAGAAGTGAGACGCCTTCTTCTGCACCTTTTTTATGCCATTCAGGCTCCAAGCCTACTGGTTGGTGCTACCTACACCCAAGGTGGGTCTTTCCTTTCAGTAAACTCATTCAGCCACCCAGAGCTAGATTAAACCAGGCAGTAGTGTGTTTCTTACTCAAACTGAAACAACAGTTAACTATCACACCTAGTAATAACACCAGTAGCAGCTGGGTGTGCTGGTGCACTGCTGTGATCCCATCACTTGGGAGGCTGAGGAGGACAGGCATGGGCGGGGCCAGCCTGGCTACATAGTGAGTTTAAAGTCAGCCTGAACTACGCAGTAAGACTGTCTCAAAAAAAAAAAAAAAAAAAGACCAATAATAACAACCCTGACAATGAAAGCAACTAACATACCATACTCTGGGTCAGGCACCATTCGAAGGAGTGCCTGTGAATATTAACTCATCTTTGCACTGAACCCCTTCTCCCAGGGCTCCCATGGGCACGCGGTGGGAGAGCAATGAGGGAGCAAAGGCTGACCACAGGCAGTGCCCCTGGATTAGTTCCATTCAATTTTGGAAATTGTTAAGAAAACCACTTCTTGTCAGTTTTTCTTTCTTTACCCTAAAGAAGCTATTTTCATTTGGGAACAGTATTAATGAGTCCCACTGGAGAACAAACAGGGTAAAAATGTGGCGCCGGGCATTTAGGCTCTTGGGGCACACATATGATGGGTCTGTGGATTTACACCTGGGCAAGGAGCTTCGATGAAGTCTAAAAACTGATTCAGGCCAATTATGCTCTTAGGATTGTGGATAGACTGTTCAGTGGTAGCTGACTGCATCTGCATCTATTCATATCTTAGAAAAATACCCGGTCTACAATGTAATAAAAATGGGTTTCCCTCTTAGACTGCACTAACCCTTGTACTGACCTCACCGTCTACCTGAAAGCCCCCACCAGAGGTTCCCTACTTCTGCCTTGGACTCAGCAAGGTCTTCAGAGTATGGTCAGGTTCACTCTGACCCATAACCTCCTGTTCCAGGGAGTGCTAACAACAAAACCCTCCCCCTTTCGGCCGTGAGTGGGCCCTGCAAAGGGTCCAGGCTCTCTAGGACCTACTCAACCTGGGGAAGGAAGTCGACCTAGACAATAGGAAACAGCACACAAGCATATTCCCAACTTAGCACCCTGAACCCTCCCCACATGGTGTTAGCTGCATAAGCAGTCCCATTCGGAATCCAGGGCAGTCTAAAGGCATTTTGTTGATCTCCTCATGGTGGTAACTACATACCCCATTCACTATGCCAACTGTATTTTCTCCTTTGATCCTGAGAGAAGTTAGGGCTCCAAGGAAGATGGTCATAGATGTGACAGTGCCCCTTTCACAGAATACTTGTTCATCCCAGCCCAGGGCCTAGTGTTCAACCTGTGACCAGGTGTCCCTCTCACAAAAAGCTTGTCTATGCTGGAAGATGCCCTGGTGGCTCTAATCTGAGCTGAGGCCAGTTTATTCCTAGGTAGGAAGCCACTGTCTAAAATAGCCCTGACCAGAAGCAGAGGGGAGGCTCAAGTATGTGGTCAGGTGAGACACAAAGGAAGCAGCATGACAAAGCTCAGGAAAGGACAGAAGCACCGTACTACTCACACAGGCACAAGAGCTGTGGGATGTCTGGAAAATTGCAACAGGCTCAGCCATCAGAGGTGTGAGGGAGACCTATAATAGGGGCTCTCCCAGCCCTTATCTGTAGGGAGGAGATCCACTTCCAGAAATGCAAAGAATCATTCAATCCTGCTTTGAGGGTTTTGGGGGCTATGACAAAGGCAGAGACAGCCACCATCTCATAAATAAACAGCATTTCTTGGAAGTTCTGAGGAAGGAGGAAGGCAAGGTTTGAATGGTAAAGGAGGGGGAGGGGTATTAAGAGGAGCAAGCAATTTTATAGGGGAGATAAACGACAGTAGGTACTTGGCAGAGTACTAATCACTGCCTGTTTCCAGGGACTGCCCAGAAAACAACACAACAGAATGATGAAGTGAGGATCTCAAGTCCCATATCAAACAAGAATGGCAAACATTGGGTGTGGAGTATCAGAGACCCCTGAAGTGAGCCCTGATCTCCTGCCAGCTGTTATGGTACCCAGTGCGGGGAAGGAGAGAGAGAAGGCAGTGCAGCCGGGCCCAGGACAACCAGTTGTTCACAAGGAGCAAAAGGCCATGATGCAGCTCGAACCTTGGCATTTATTGATTGAGGAGATTATCGGATGACTCAGTTTTAGAATTAGTGTTAGTTTTAGTCTTAGTCTTTTTTCCAGGGTGATGTTTTTGAGACAGGATCTCACTATGCAGTTCAGGCTGGGCTTGGACTAACTCACTTTGTAGTCCAGACTGGCTTTGAACTTGCAGCGATGCTCCTGCCTCAGCCTCCCAAGTGCTGGGATGTGCCCCCATGCCTGGCCTAGTCTTAGACTTAGTCTTAACCTTAGCCTTAGTTTTCACAGTATTAATCTTAGTCTTAGTCTTAGTAAGCGCAAGGTCGTGAGTTCGGTTCCCGGTACCGGAGAAAAACCAAAAAAAAAAAACAACTAGCCACTGTGAATTTGTCGTCCCCAACAGTGGAGGTTACGAATGAACCTTTCAGTATCTTTAAAATCACACTCTATACATAGATGACTGATAAATAAGAGGGGATTAATATAAGAAACTCCTTTAGATCAGCCACATAGCTAATGAACACTTACTAAGCATTCAAAGATGAGTAAGCACAGCTCCCAGTTTCAAGAGCCTCATGTTATGTATGCATCATATTCTATTTTGTCTTATTCTCATATAAGTATTGCTGCTAAATAGCTGCTGAAAAGTTCTCCAATGTGAACAAATCACTATGCCCTAAAACAAGCCAATCCTTTGGCTAAAATTATAACATACCTCCTTGACCTCTGAAGACCTATAACCCAAACATGACCTGAATAGTTTGTACGCTCAGAAGGTGGTTAAAATAACTGCATTTACTATAAAGTACACGTCGCATCAAGGCTTAGTTAATTCTGAAACATATTCTAGCAGTTTTACATCCCTTCCAAAACAGAGGGATGAACATTCCTGTTCCTGTTAGATCAGCAATGAGATAATGAATCAAACCATAATAGTGAGCAAGGTAGGAAAGACAGCTTTGGGGAGATCTCATTTAATATGGAAATGAGATGTTAAACTAATGGCGGAAGAGGGGGATTAGCTCAAGAGACATTTGAATTATGAGAGGTCCACGTGGTATCACAATGACAGACTTCTAACCAGTCACATGTGTCAGTCTCCCAGTTACATCAAAATGACTTGGCTTGAACAATGAATTCTGAAAATAGTTCCAGCAGATGTGAACTCAAGTGAGGGAGAGGGTAGAGAGAAAGGGGAAGGGGGGTGTAGTGCACTGAGAGAAAAGTGACCTCAGAGGAGAAGCAGAATTCCATGCACGTGCCAGTTCCCTGGCTTTGCTTCAATATCTTGAACTTTTCAATATAGCTCAGCTCAATATGCTTCATCAAATAAGAACTTCTATCTCCCAATACGACAGTGCTTCTTCAGATTTGGAACTTACTGCTTATAAATGCAAAAGTAGCACTCATCTTTGTACACATTGAAAAGTCCACTTGCCCTCAAAGTTTTGTACTTCCAGTCTGAAATCTTTTTGGAAGTTCTCTGGGAATGTTATAGATAACTAAGTTAGGTAGAAATATAGTGGGCAGTCACTCTCGGCTGGGCCCTGGAGGGCATCAGTGCAAAAGATAAGAATCCATCAGGACTGTGGCTGGAGATGCATCTAAAGATTAAAGCCACAATGGCTAGTTTTATATACTTCCCTAGAGATAAACAGAGGCTTGGGATTGTTGGTATCACCCTTTTGAGATTTCTCATTATCTCAGTAAGGGTGGGTCATTCTCTCCCACCTACTAAGACTGGAACTAAGATTAAGACTCCTAAAATTAAAGACAAGGCCAAGGGGCTGGGGATTTAGCTCAGTGGCAAAGCACCTGCCTGGCAAGCGCAAGGTCGTGAGTTCGGTTCCCGGTACCAGAGAAAAACCAAAAAAAAAAAAAAAAGACAAGGCCAAGACTATAGATTATCCACCAAGATTAATGATGTCACTCATATACTTTCACTACCATTGGATCAATATCACCTAAGCAACTATACTTGCAATCTTATTGATCATAATTTTGACCCATGTTGTACCCGCCTCATAATTTTGCTCTATAAAACTTCCTTTGAGAAGTGGGCTCACTGGCAACTTATTTGGGAGCCCTCCTGTCTCTCAGGAGCTATTCCTATTCCCCATGCCTTTTCTCCAATAAATTTCCCTGCTCTTAACCTCCACTATTTCTTACAATTCATTCTTCAACTTCAGAGAACATGAACTTGGTGTATTTGATGTCTAGCATTTTCCCTGTATCAGGAATATGCAAATATTGGTACTTCTGTCTGGTCCTCCTGCCTGTGACCTTGTTACCCATCTGCCTAGACACCTTCCACTGAATATGGCTGAGGCTTTTGCACTTACCTGGACTAACTCTGAATTCACAAAGCCTATAGATTCTGGCTGGTGTACAAATGACTAAACCAAGTCAACATATATATTGTTAAATATGTGACTCTTTAAAAATATAAGTAAAAATAGGTGTGGTGGCATATACTTGAAGTCCCAGTTACTTGGGAAGCTGAGGAATGAGTATTGCTTGAGCCCAGGAGTTCAAGGACAACCTGGGCAATCTGTGCAACATGAAAAGATCTGTCTCAGAGAAGAAGGAAAGAAGGAAAGAAGGAAGGGAGGAAGGGAGGAAGGTGGAAGAAAGGGGGTTGGGGGAAGACGAGGCAAAGTTTCCTGTCATCCTGGCTCCTTGAAAAAATTAGAGCTAGAACTAGTTGTGAATGAATAATCATGTCTTGCAGCAATGAAAATGAAGGAGTTACAGTCACATGTGAAAACATGAATGATTCCCACAAAAAAAAAAAAAAAAAACGTTGAGCTAAAGAAAGCAGCACTAAATAGCACCTACTTTCCATGGATGCAAAGTTCAGACACTGGCAAAAGTAAACTATAGTAATGAAAGACAACACAGCCATGAGCTGTGGAATGGGAAAGACACAAGGACTGAGGTGGAGGGGACAGAGAAGAAACTTCTGGTATGCCAGGACTGCTCTATTTTTTGAACCAAGTGATTGTTACTTAGGTTTGACTTTGTTACAATTTATTGATAATTCATTTGTGTTTTGTGTATTTACCTCTTATGTAATACACCTCAATTTACAATAATTTTTTTAAAAAAAGTTTTGAAGTCAACTACATATACATAATCTCAAGCCAACTCAAATAACTAAAACAATCTTTAAAAAGGAAACCAAAACTGGAAGTCTCACAATTCTTGATTTTCAAACTCACTACAAAGCCACAGTGATAAAAACAGTGTGATACTGGCATAAATATACACATAACTCATCAATGGAATAGAAATATACTTTTATGTAGATGATTTTCAGTGAGGATGCCAAGACCATTGAATGGAGTAAAAAGTGTTTTCAGCAAAAAGGTGTTGGAAAACTGGGTGTCCATATCCAAAAAGAGGCTTTTTTTTTTTTTAATCTCAATCAAAACTTGTTTCAAATTTCCAGGCATAGTGGTTCACACCTATAATCTCAGCACTCAAGAGGCTGAGGCAGGAGGATTGCCACAAGTTCAAGGTCATCCTGGGCTACATAGTGAGTTGAAGATCAGTTGAACTACACAATGAGACACTGTCTCAGAACAAACAAACAAACAAACAAAAACAAAAATAAAACATTTCAAAATGGACAAAGATGGGGCTGGGGATTTAGCTCAGCGGCAAAAGCGCCTGCCTGGCAAGCGCAAGGTCATGAGTTCGGTTCCCGGTACCAGAGAAAAACCAAAAAAAGAAAAAAAAAAAAACAAAATGGACAAAGACCTAAATATAAGAGCTAAAACTGTAGAAGTCTTAGAAGAAAGCAGAATAAAAGCTTCACAATATTGAATTTGGAATGAATATGACACCAAAAACATAGGCAACCAAAGAGAAGGCAAGTTAAGTTGAACTCAAAATGTAGAGATTTTTGTGGATTAAAGCATATCATTAATAAAGTGAAAAGCAACCCATGGATGGGAGAAGATATCTCTAAACCACACATATGACAAGAGATTGATACCCAGAAAATATAAGGAACTCCTACAACACAGCCACAACAGCAAAACCTAAATTTAAGAAGAAAAAAAAGTTTTGGTGGGGATGTGGAGAAATCAGAACCTTTGTGCACTGCTGGCAAGTAAAGTACAGGTGCTGTGCAAAGTAGTACAGAGTCCCCCAAAATTAAAACTAGAGTTACTATGTGATTGAGCAGCTCTACTTGTGGATATACATGCAAAAGATTCAGAAGCAGGGCCTTGAACCAGTGTCTGTACACACGTGTTCATAGTGGTATTATTCACAGTAGCCGGAAGGTGAAGCAAGTCAGGCATCCATCTGCAGTACAGTACAGACACACAACAAAGAGGAAGCTGCAGAAAGGAAGGGAATTCTGACACACGTTGTCTCATGGATGAATCTTGAACACTATGCTGGAAGAAATAGGCCAATCATATCTATGTGAGCCAGTCACTGACATAGACACCTAGAAGAGCCCAGAGACGGGAAATAGAAATAGAATAGCTAGGAAATGGTTCATAGAGACTGGGAGGAGGAGAACATGGAGAGTTACCGCATGTCAGGCAGAGAGATTTAGCTGAGGTAGGTGAAAAAGTTCTAGAGCTGGACAGTAGTGATGCTTGCACAGCACGCATGTACTAAATGCCGCTGAAAGACACTTAAGAGTGGCTAAAATGATAACCTTCAATGCTATGAATATTTTACCAATTAAATGCATAGATGTGCAACCCCAAATTAAAATGCCAACTATAAGCAAATGTGGCCCCATGGCGGAGGCTGTGCTCCGGGCCAGGAAGTGAGTATCCTAGGGCAGTGCCAGGTTGGCTGCGTGGCAATAGCTTTGAGAACTTGGCAGAAATATGAACTCTAGGGCCCACATAAAATTCCAATTCCACACACTGGGTGGGGCTGAGCTTTGCTTATGTTTCACTAGGACTTCTCATGGACAGTCTGCTTTGAAAGCTGCTATTCTGCAATTTCACCATATAGAATTTAGGCACAATAAAATCTATCTTTCCTTCATGACTGACTCAGTCCTAAAAGTACTAATTTTACATGATGAAAGGTAGTTTTAGAGTTATTACTTTACACGATGCTATAATGATATTCAAGAAAACCCCAAAACTGATGAAATAAAAAACTGAAACCCTGACTTCACATTTACTACTCAAAAAAATTTTGATGAATATGAATCTTCTATAAGTATGGTTTGGACAGGGTTTCTCAACTCTTGTTTACCTTCATTGCTAAAATGGCTCAGAGGTCCATGGAATATTTGCTAAACTAGCTGAGAAATGTCACTTCGTGTTTTTTTCTTGGCAAATGGTGGCATTCTAGAAATGTCTGGTTCTTTGCTCATAGGCGCATCACAGTTTATAGTTGAAAGTATAAATCAGTTTATATTTGAAAGTCAGCTTCCACCTAAGGTAATCAGCATCTTTTCAGTGAACACAGTACATAGTAATTATACGCTAGTAATTATATGCCACTAGCATCTACAGAGTCATTCATTATTAACAACTTTATGAGCTTACATTATTGATCAGTATCTTCACAAAACCAAAAAAAATTTTTAATTACCTGCTAAATCAAGAGTTTAGAGATGGCTACAGGCAATTCTTGATAAGTGGTGAATCAGAGCATAATGAGAACATCGAGCTGAAACCCAATGATCTGGTGTGCTAGGCCATGCACTCCTGGGGTCCCCTCTTGAGACTCAGTGCGGTGGGCTCTTCCTTCAGGGCCTCGAGTTCCACATCTGTGGATTCAACCAACTGCAAAATGAAAATATGCAGGGAAAGAGATTCTGACTGTACTGAACATGTAGACTCTTCCCTTGCTGTTATTCCCTAAATGATATAGTATAACAACTATTGGTATAACATCTGCATTGTATTACTTATTCTTATATTGAATGTATACAGGAGGCTGGGATAGGTTGTATGTAAATACTGTGTCACTTTATACAGAGGACTTAATGAGCATGGCAGAGTTTGGGATCTGGAGGGGGCCCTCAGACCAACCTACTGTATTATCTGCCTCAGCTCAATGAAATTGCTTTCAACCAAATGGTTTTGTCTCCTCCCCTGCGGTCGGCCTATATACAGTGACCCAGCCCTCTGGTCCCCATCTACACCCCTCTGAAGGTCCACCTCAGCTTTGGAGTCTCCAGGCTAAGACTACATCCCAGTTCAATTTCTCTCTGCTCATTCTGCTATCCTCCCCCCCCCAGAACAAAGCCCTAATAAATCATTTGCAACAGAATCTCCATCTTAGACTCCGTTACCTGGGAAACCAGACCTGCATCATCTCTGCTCTCCAACTAGAGATGTGATGATAGAAAACTCATTTCACTGCAGCTCTCTTTCACTGAAAAAATTATACTAGGTTTGGGAGCACCAGAAATCTTCAGTATTGTGCCAAATAATGTCCTGCAGTGGCAGACACCTGCCCTTACGCCTCATCTGCTGTGCCCAGGTTCACAGATTTTGCCACTCATCCCTTTAGATGGAAGGAAGGGAAATTGTCTGTCAGTACCAGACTCATCAATTTCAAAGGAACCTAGAGGCTTTCGCTAGAAAGCAAATTCCCTAGGACAGGGATAGCTCAGGATGACTTACACGTATCAGCTACCCAGGACCTCCCCATTCTCAGCACTGACAGTCCCAGTCCCAGGAAGCCCCTGGATGGATAGTTACCCTAATGTGACTTACTGTGTCCCCCTGGACTTATGCAATTAGTCTTTGGGAACAGAGGCTGTCTGTTTGAAGGTGAGGCAGAATATAGCTCCCCTCCCACATGTGTAGGTCAGATTGCCTGCCAAACACTTCCATTTTTCCTTTGTAAAACTTATGACTCTGTCTATAACTATTGGTTATGCAATTATTTGTTTAATTGTCTCCCCAACTAGACTGCAAGTGCCCAATGGACCCCCATGCCTTGTCTATGGTCCTGTCTGTAGTGCTTAGCAAGGGGCCTGGCACACAAGCAATAGCCAATAAAGACTGGCATCTGGGCAAAGTGGTACACACTTGTAATCCTAGCACTCTGAGAGGCTGAGCAGGATAATTGGTAAATTCAAGCCCAGCCTGGGACAATTTAGCAAAATCAGGTTTCAAAATAAAAAATACAAGGAGTGGGGTTACAGTTCAGCATAAAAGCCCTGGATTCAATCCCCAGTGTGGGACAGAGACACAGAGAGAGATAGAGAAAGACAGAGAGACAGAGAGAGAGGCACAGACACAGACAGACAGAGACAGAGAGACAAGGAGAGAGATTTGTTTACTAAATGAGTGAAAAAGGAGGTGCAATATGTATATCTCACTCAGGATGAAAGACTAACAAGTGGGTGAGTGCAGGTTAGTCAGAGTAGATAAGTAAGGAGTGGAGATCTCTAACGTGTGTGTGTGTACATCCTTGTGCAGCATTTTCATTTTCTTATATCATTTCGTTGTGGAGCTGAAGTTCTGATAAGCTCTTGGTGAATTCCAACACCCTGATGTAACACATATCAATCATTTTCTACAAGATCAATCACAATGACTGGAACACAGTAGGTCCTCAATTTTTTTAAAGTGCTGTTTTTTAAACCACATCACCCTGTCAGGGAGCATAAGTCCCCTGACAGGAAGATTTTAAATTCTTACGTTGGTAGCATTTTATCATTACAGAGACTTGATTAAGCTATCCATCTTTTCTGCATACATACCCAGGTAAGCACATAAAACACCTTGGCACATTTAATATCTGTGATTTCCACTTTTTCTCCCTGGTTACAGTACTGCTAATGAATAAACAGACCTTTCAGGTCACAGGAAGACATTGAAATTCTTTGTGCTAATTCTGAAGGCCATGCTAAAAGCCTTTTTAGTATGATTCTCCACCCACAGCCTTTTAAAAAATCCTCTAGTTGCTTAAACTGAAATCGTCACAAATTAAAACATGTGGTTTAAAAGTACAAAATTTCTATGTTATGTTCTTATTTATCAATCAGTGTTACTCATTTTCAACAGCAGGCCATGGAAATAGAATTCATATGACAACACTATCTTTTCAGGTTCTGGTATAGTAAGTATTTTGAGGCTGTGCACATGCACTTTCCCAGTAGGAGATACCAGAATTGATTTCTGCCTTCTAATAAGTGATGCTTATCTTGACCTTCCTAGAACCTGAGCAGTTTCATTCATCAAGCTGCAAGGTTATTTTCTATCTCATCAACCTATGTCATAACAGCTACAAAATATCTGTAAAATTTTATTGAGACAAGGTGTAGTGACACACAAATCCCAGCACTTGGGAGGCTGAGGCAGGCGGATCACTGTGGGTTAGAGGCCAGCCTGGGCTATGTAAGCAAGTCCAAGACTAGCCTGAACTACATAGCAAGACCCTGTCGCAAAAAAATAATCACTGAAGAGATCAGTGTTGTAGCTTATAAGTGAATAATAATGTAATGAATCAAATGATATAAATAAATCAAACCAGATGACAGACATTGAGTAGACTAAACCATTCAAAGCCTCTTTCATTTTAATTTTTATTTTTATAGGTGCATGTTTACAATATGTAATGATTACATTTATTTTGGAGAGTTGTACATGTACATAATACATCTTAATTCTTTTTATACCTCTCTATTGCTTGGTTTACTTCTCATTTGCAAAACATCTATCTCTCTGTTTCCTATTATCTATCTTTTATTTTGTTTTTTAATTTATCTGTACTTTGGGTTTGTCCTAGTAGAGAAACCATGCAGTATTTAAGCTTGTGGGTCTGGTTTACTTCACTTGACATTATGATCTCAAGCATCTCTCACTCTCAAGGGCCCGCATCCCACTTTAGAAAGCATACTCCAATTTCTGCCTAATAAACTCATGCCTCGTACTGACACATACTGAAACCTGCTTTTCTGTGAGCAGAGTCAGTGAACCTCTAAACATCCTCTGTTTAGAGTGGGTTAAACTCCTCATCTCCTTGGGAACCTGCTAAGACCCAACCCACTGACATTTTCCCCTGAAAAGCCACAGGCAGGAGGTAAAGCCAAAGGCTCCTGAGTTGGATTCCAGGTACAAAAAAAAAAAAAAAAAAAAAAAGGCATAAGCTCTCCAACTGCCTGATACTATGGCTCCCTTTTTTGGGTGGCTGGGAACAAATCCAAAGCCATATAGATTCAGGTGATCATTCAGGTGATAACTGACATTATCCTCAGGACCCAGGGAAGTCTACAGACTCCAACAAAAAGGAGCCCACTGGTTTGCTTTTTCTCC
Source organism: Chinchilla lanigera (assembly GCF_000276665.1). Lineage (NCBI taxonomy): Eukaryota > Metazoa > Chordata > Mammalia > Rodentia > Chinchillidae > Chinchilla > Chinchilla lanigera. Next base: position 8,603,839 of record NW_004955457.1, read on the forward strand.
TCCTTTCTTCACTAAGAAAACCCCAATCCCCTTCCCATGCCTTCTCTCCCACTCTGAGGCTTTCATCCAGCTGAAAACTCAGAGGTGTAACTTTTCTGCTATTAGCCATCAGGAAGGGGCAGGGCGCTGGAGGTGGAGGGGTCCACAGGGTCTCAAGCTCAGGAAGTTGTCTCAGGGCTCCAGCAACACATGTCTACCTGGCCTCCCTGGGTCCTAGGCCGCCTGGCCAGCCCTGCCTGTGATTATTGTTTCCTCCTGGAGTTTCGGTGATTGCTTCTGTAGAGCTCACTTGCTTCCTCCCTCCAGCTTCTTTGGCTTTGGTATTCTCATGATCATTCGGCCTGAGTTTGTCTCTCAACTCAGGCCAATCATGGTGCTAAGTGACAGCTTCAGACTTTCTAAGCCCTCTGTGGGTGCCTTGTGTGCAGTACAGGTCCCTAGATAGAAAGATCTTTTTTTTTTTTTTTTTTTTGGTCTTTTTGAGATAGGGTCTCGCTATGCAGTTCAGGCTGGCCTTGAGCTCACTTTGTAGCCCAGGCTGTCCTCGAACTCACAACGATCCTCCTGCCTCAGCCTCCAAGCGCTGGGATATCAGGCGTGCGCCACCACACCTGGCTTTGATACAAAGGTCTTTAGGGTATATTTCCCATAAAGCCCAGCTGTTGTGTACAACTCCTTTTTCTTGCTTTCTTGGTTTGTTCATAAAGGTTGGAGTAGCTTTGTGCCAGGAATAAGGACACTGGCCTGGACATGACAAACGGGTTTGTGGGACTGGCAGGGACACCTGCAGTACATAGTCACAGCAGATAGTGCGGTGGATGAAGCCTGATCTCAGCATGACCTTGACTTCAAGGACCTAAGTAGGATCCCATCTTTCTCACTTGTTTCTCTTTTCCTTTTCTCTTTATCTCTTTCGAAAAGCACACAGGAGAGATTTTAGAAGCACTTAGTACACTTTAAATGATGATGGATAACTCAATGTCTGTCCCCAAAATGTCACCTTTAGGTTATATTTTATGAAATTGGGACCAATTTAAGTTGAAGGATTTTAAAGGGTTGGTTTTCCTCCAACTGTAAGTTAAAGAGTGAAGAGACTCAAACTTGGTTTCATAATTAGGGGGGCTGGTGAACAAACATTCACCTAGCCATCTACAGCTGTTCTCTCACCCTCTTCTGACTCACTGGTTTTGCCTAGAGGGTTAACTAAATAGAAGAAAGTCAGAGTAGCTTAGAGCATTAAAAAAATACTGCTATGACTCATATAATGGAGAACTAACTACAATTCAACGTGGCCAGTACAACTAAAAGTGCACTCTGATTTAATGTAATTAAACTGATTTATGTGTTCTATATGCTTTCTTCTCTGTTCATCTGTTTAATAAGTGGCTAAAGTACTTGCAGCTGCTTCATTTAAAAAAAATTTTTGAGTTCATATCAACTGCTGTTTTTTGTGGGGGGTGGGGGGAGCTGGGTATTTAGCTCAGCGGCACAGGGCCTGCCTGTATAGCGCAAGGTTGTGAGTTCAATTCCTGGTACTGGAAGAAAAATTTTAAAAAACGAAGAAAAAGAAAAATAAACAAAAAACAATTGCTTTTTTATTTTTTATTTATTTGTTTATTTATTTATTGCCCTTATAGACCTCTGGCTCTGTTAGGGATTTCCATTTTTTCCAAAAAAAGTTATATGAACATTCCAGAGTAACCAAACTCAAAACATTAGAGGGTAAAAAACTACCGGGTTCTAGACTTGCATAAAACTTGCAACTAGCCAGATGTGGTGGCACAGCCAGTAATCCCAGCACTCTGCAGGCTGAGACAGGAGAATCACTGGCCAAGTTCCAGGCCAGCCTCAGCTACATAGTGAGTTCAAAGTCAGGTGAACTGCGTAGCTAGACCCTGTCTCAAAAAAAAAAAAGAAAAGACTTGCAAATAAAAATAAAATTTGGTAACATGAAGGTTATGTATGACTTAGGTTAATATGTATGTTTCTGTTTCTGTGTATTTTACTTTCAGGTATTTACTTTCAGGTATGTGTTATCCTCTAAAAGTTCTATTTAAATTGGCCTATAGATAAATAGAGACTCACATTGGCCCCAAAGCTTTGTGTTCACATGCCTTAATAGTGAGCTAATTCAAGTTGACTGGTAAGATAAAAATAAAGATGCCAGCCAGGCACGGTGGTGCACGCATGTAATCTCAGCACTCAGGAGGCTGAGGCAGGAGGATCGTAGCAAGTTTGAGACCAGCCTGGTCTACAAAGTGAGCTCAAGGCCAAGCTGAAGGGCATAGTGAGACCCTGTCTCAAAAAGACAAAAAAAAAAAAGAATAAAGATGTCTTTAAAGTTGGTAACATATTTTCATCCAGTGTGTTTCCCTTTTAAAAATTGGTTTTATAAATATAATATTCATTGTATTCTGTGTACAATAATTTAAGAATTTTTCCTTGCCTAAGTATATATAGTACATAGCTTAACTATGCCATTGTTGACTATTTGGTTCTCATGGGTAATCTAAATTGTTATTTACTAAAATTAATGTTTATAAATATTTATAACACTATCTAAATGTAACAATTTACTAAAAATAAATTCAAGTACTCTTGGCTTCTTAACATTTTTAAAAAACAATATGCTTTGGCCTATTAAGTCTATTTTTATAAATTATTAATGCATATTAAGATTTGATTGCTTTCTTAAATTGACTGGCCAACTTAAATTTCTAACATTTAATTTTATATTAAAATAACATGTTTAAAAAATTTGTCCTTAGGAGGGGCCCTGGGGCCTGAAGAACTGCTGGACAGAACACTCCCGGAGCTGAAACAGAACCTTCCTGAACCAGTTTTCTTCAGAATTCTCCAGCTTTGCTGGCTTTTCCCCAGGGTGTCATTGCGCCACACCCCAGCAAGTGTTATTAAAGAAATTATTATGCATGTAATTAAGTTAACTATAATTAAAAAGTTAGGTGATGTTTGGAATTTTCTTTTTGTCTTGGCCAATTTTGCATGCTTGTGTCTGGTGATCGGAGCGACTGACCTGGGGACGGCAGTGTGCATTGTGGGAGCCACTGTTGAATTCTTGTATGGAGGAGCTCTGTATAGTTTCCAGTCTTTTGTTATTGTTGCTTGTTACTGTCTTTGGTTGTTTGATCAGTCTTGCATTCTTGCATCTGGTGGACTGAGCAACTTCGTTGGGGATGGCAGTGTGCGGTGTGGTGACCATTGTTGGTTCCTGTTGTTTTGTTTTGAGGTTGTGTATTTTTTTTGTTGTCTTTGTGTTGTTTTTGTTTTCATCTTCATTGTCGTTGTTTTCTTAATTTTTAGGTATTTTTTTCTTTCTCTTTAGGATTAAAATAAATAAGTAAAAGTAAATTTTAAAAATAAAAAGTTAAAAGTTTTCTGTGTCTAAAATCAGTAAGATTTTCTTAAGGTATAAAATGCTATTGGTAATAGAAACTAGATTTTCAAAATAGTTTTATATTTTACTAAGATAATTTCTTGTGTTTTCCACCATTAGGCTTTGGTTAGTGTTATGGCTTTGTGCCCCACAAAACTTTATATGGTCATCAGTGGGGATTTTCAAAGGTGGCTGGATCTAGAGTGTGGCACTGGGATCAAGGATGTTTTCTTGGTTACTTTTCTCTCATTGCTGGGACAAAATACCTGATGCCCAAAATTAAGGAAGGAAAGGTTTATTTCGCTTGCAGTTTGTGGAGGTTTCAGTCCATACTTGGCAGGTTACAAGGCAGAGTGGCACATGGCAGAGGGCTACAGCTCATGGTGGCAGAATACAGCAAAAGCAACAAACACACAAGGGAGGAATGGCAGCAAGCAGCCTCTTCCTCTCCCTTACATATGCAGACTATCCACCCCAGGGCAGGTGTAGCTCTCACACCCATAATCAACCAAACTCTAAAAGCCTGACCCATGACGGCATGAGGCTTTGAGGGGATACCCAGACACAAACCATAACAGATGTGTGGTTACTAAATCAGTCCACTGATTGGTTGGGCATAGTTCTGGGTAGGATCAAGGGTGCCCAATTCTGACTGAGTGCTACCCATCCTTAGGGCAGATAGCTTGAATGGACTATAAGGAACAGGAAAGTGTTCTCATTTGTTGCTTGCTTGCTGCTTGCTGCCTTCTGTGTGCCTTGCTTTGCCATGGACTAAAATCTCCACACACTGAGCCAAATAAACCTTCCCTCCTCTAACTCTGGGTGTCAGGTATTTTGTCTCACCATCGAGAAAAGTAACTAAGACAGTAACTTAAGAAACTTAATAGTTAAGGATAATTTTTAACTTTTTAATAATCAGTTTATGAATGACTAAGTAAATATTATCTTAGACTAGACCTGTACATACATCTAAAGACAAAGTGTGTGCTGTGAGACAAGGTTTAAAATTAAGTATAACATGTATAAACAATATACAATACATATGCTTAAGTGCTCTCTATTGTACAAGATACATTACTACATCTAGACCTTTAATATATAGGATGATCAATTTTTGGCACCTCATTAAATTTGGTTCTACCCAAAGGGCTAATATCTGGAACATAAAAAGAACTGAAAAAAATCAGACCTCCCCAAATTTAAAGACCCAATCTGAAAATGGGCATCTGAAATGAATAGACACTTCTCAAAAGAAAAAAGACAAATGGAAAATAAAAACAGGAAAAAATGTTCAACATCACTGTTTGTTTGAGAGATCCAAATTAAAACAATGTTGAGACTCTATCTTACTCCAGAAAAAATGTCTATTATCAAGAAATCAATCAATAAGAAATGGAGGAGGGGCTGTGGAGAAAAAGTAATTCTTCTCCACTGTTGTTGGGAATGTAGAATGGGGCAACCACTGTGGAAATCAATGTGGTCCTCAAAAGAGTAAGACTAGAGGTTTCATTTCACCCAGCTATTCCCCTTCTTGGTGTCTTACCAAAAGAATTAAAAGCATCATACCACAGTGATATATGTGCACCCATGTTTATAGCAGTACAGTTAGTAATAGCTAAATCTTGTAAACAACACAAATACCCATCCACTGAGGAATGGATAAAAAAGGTGTGGGTTTTTTTTTTTTTTATATAGTAGAGTACTACTCAGCCATAGAGAAGGATAAATTTGAGACATTTATGGCTAAGTGGATGGACCCTGAGACCATACTCTTAAGTGAAATAAATCAGACACATATGTGTAAATACCACATAGTATCTCCGTTGTGAGAAACTGAAAGAGTAAATAAGGACCAAAATGTGTAGTACATATTGTGAAATAGGAAGAAATTGTTCAAAGGGAAAAGGGAATGGGGAAGAATTATAAAGGAGAAGAAAAATAGGAGGAAAAAAGGATAAAATGAAGACAAAGCTTTGTAAATAAGGAGGAGGAGTTTAAGAGAGCAGAACAGGATGAGGAAAAAAAGAGGAGCTGAGATACATCATGTAAAGGTACAAATTCCCTATGATGAATGTGATCACTATGCATATCTGAATTGTACCAATAAACTTAATATAAAAAAGATATTTGTAACAAAAGTGTCTTGAGTTTTAAGGATTATTTTTCAACTTAAAATTATCTGAATTTCAAATTAAAAAAAATAAATTTGGTCTTACCATTTAAAAGTTGACCAATATCCATTGACCTCAATTAGACAAGCAATTTATTATGATATAAATGAGATACTCTTATATTTTGGATAATAAGTCTCTTTGTGGTCATTAGCACTATTTCCTAAACATGTAAAAAATGTCTAGAGAAATATTTTAATACTTGTCAGTGCAGCTACAGCATATAAACCTGTTAAATGAATCTAACTTTTGCCTTAAGAGTAAAAACTCCATGAATTTTAGGAGTATATAGGAAAGATTCCTATATAGCTGTGGTGCTAACTTTTGCTAACCTCATAGTATACTGAAAGCATTTATGCTTCCCAAATATACAGGCCTGCTAGGAGGCTGAACTCAGGGAAGCATCTTATCCTTCTGAAGACTTCCAGACTGTTGATGATGGTGGATTTTTTTCAGGCTTATGTTTACCTGACTGTTATGTAATTGTGTTATAGTTAATGCACCTAAATACTATGCAGTCCAGGTACTGTCCATCTAAAGATTAAAGACTGGGCTTTAATAACCTATCCAGATCCAGGCATGGTGGTGCAGGCCTGTAACCCCAGCATACAAAAGGCCTAGGCACATGGATTGTCATGAGTTTGAGACCTGGGCTACAATGTGAGCTCAAGGCCAACTTGAACTGCATAGACCCTGTCTCAAAAGGACAAAGAAAAAAAACCTATCCAGTACATCTGTAAACAAGTACATTCTACATAAAAGGCATATTACTGAAAAGTAGCAAATTGAGATGAGAATTTATTTGTCATGCAATATTTTGTAACTTGATCAAAATAACTGATTATTTTATACTGAAATGAGAATTAAATGTATTTTAGAGATAATAACAAGAATCTAATGACTCCAATAGAATGTCATCATAGTTGTGCTAACAGGCTATGTTTACTCTTGATTTTAAAATTTCCTTATAAAACTTTTGACTATAGAACCCAATATACTACAAGAATATGACTTTGAAAAGAAAATTAAGCAATATGTTGGCCATTACCCACAGTACAGACAAAATATAAATCTGATTCCTAATACTTAGGTTGACCAAGATCAATTAAAGCAGTAGCAAGCCAGGCATGATAGCCCACACATGTAATCCCAGCACTCAGGAGGCTAAGGCAGGAGGATCACAGTGAGTTCAAGACCAGCCTGTACTACATAGTGAGTTCAAGACAAGCAGGGGCTATGTAGCAAGACCATGTCTCGAACAAAACAAAACAAAACAAGTAAAAGAAAAGTAGCAGTTCTCTGGCCACACTTTATATTTCAAAGCATTCAAGATGCAGATAGGATTATAACAGTTAAACCTGCTGCTCCCACTTCAACACTAGTATAAGTTTTCAATGAGGCTTAGACATCAAAGCTAAGAAAGAACAGGGCTAAGAGGACAACCAATATTTTGGCCTTTGCCCTCCAAAGTCACTCAGGATACAGGACCTGATGGGATCTCTCTAAAAGGATCCTGTAACTCCAGTGACTCACACAACCTCCACATCAGGGAGATTGTTGGACCCCAGAAGTCAGGAGTCAGCCAGTTGTGCTAAAAGGAGGGTCACTAAAGAAGGGGTGCTTCTAGGGGAATCCATGTAGTCAGATAAGACAATGACCCATCTTAACAGATGATATAACTGACAGAGTGAAAGATTGTAGAGGAGCTAAGAAGATCCTCCCATTTTCTCCCAAAATATTTATTATTAGCCAGAGTCTTACTTTACCTTGGTCTGAAGCACACAAAAGGAATGTATAACCAAGAAAAAATAATATAGTAACAGTAAACAAAAAGTAATACATAGTAACATTAAACAAAAAACTAAGCAATATATAAAAATTGGTGCTCCAATCACTGCACCAGCCGTAATCCCTACTGGCAGTCTTGACAGTGCCTATAATATGTTGGCTAACAGCCTAAGAAGTCATGATTCCCAGTCCCATTAGCCCTCTCAAAATATGTCCTTCTGTAGGGACAGGGAACACTATAAGTACAGAAAAGATAAGACAAAAGGGCTCATTGAGCTTTATTAAAAATTAATAAGGCAGGTTTGACCTCTGCAGCCAGACTCCGGCACTTAGAAGGGCAAAGGAAGATAGATTTTGTGGAATTAGAAAGACAAGGGCAACTAGACGCAAGCACTTATGAAAACAAAGGCAAAGAACTCAGGACCAGGAGTTCCTAGGTAGCACAATTAATAGAAGAATCACAAACTCCCCCTTACTAAATCCTTAAACCTAAATTACCTGTCCATAAGGCCCCCACCCATAATCTTACCCTCCACCAAAGGACAGGGGAATGTAAAGGCCAGAAGAAATCCAAGGTTAGGATGAAAGACAAGCCAGGGAGCCAATCAGAGTCCAGGAGTCTACATGGGGCAAGAATCGTAATGTAATCATTCTTAGTTTGAAGTTCACATTATTTGCAAACAGAATAGCTACCTCTGCCTTTTTGTGGGTTCCTGTCACATGGAGTATTGTTTTCCATCCTTTGACTTTCAGTCTATGAGTTTCCTTTTGAATTAAATGTGTTTCTTGTATACAGCACATTGCTGGATTTTGTTTCTTGATCTACTCTGCCAGTCTACTTCTTTTGATTGGTGAATTGAGGCCATTTACATTAATAGTTATAAGTAAAATGTTTGGGATATCTGTATCATGTTATTTTCCTGCTGTTAGTTCCCTACTTTTCCCCTCTGTTTAATTGTTTGCCCTGTTTGGTGGTTTCTTTCTGTTGTTGTTCTTGGAATTGTCATCATTTTTATCTCTTTCTAGAATATCTTTCAGTGTTGGTTTGGTGGCCATGAATTTCCTCAGTTGTTCTTTGTTGTGGAAGTATCTTATTTCTCCATTAATTTTAAAAGAGAGCTTTGCAGGGTAGATCAGTCTGGGTTGGAAATTGTTTTCTTTCAGGACTTGAAATACTCCAAGCTCTTCTGGCATTGATGGTTTGTGCTGAGAAGTCTGCTGTGATTCTTATGGGTTTTTCTTTATAGGTGATCTATTTCTTTCCTCTAACAGCTTTTGATAGTCTATTCTTATGCTGAATTTCTGAGATCTTGATTATTACATCTCTGAATGTAGATTTATTTTGGTTATGGCTAATTAGAGTTCTATATGCCTCACTTTATGTCAGATTCTTTTCCCATGCTTGGGAAATTTTCTGCTATTACTTCAGCTAATAATCTTTTTATGTCATTTGTGTTGACTTCTGCTTTTTTGTTGACACCTGTCAGTGTTATATTGTTTTGAAATTCTGTATCATTTTTATTTTTTTATTCTCTTTAAAATAAATAAATATGAATCTCAATTTAAAAAGCTGTAAACAGAAAATCTATGAGCAATTCACTTTTGAGTTCTCTCTATGCATCCAAAGTAGCTGTTTGTCTCTCTTCCTCTTTTCCCATCTTCAAAAATTCATCTTCTTTTATTTTAAACTCTTCTTCTTTAGTTCTTTTACTGATGCTGGGTTTAGTATTCCTGGGAGCTGTGTGTTCCAGCAAAACAATGCCTTGCTGTCCACTCCTGGATAGTATGGCATGGCATGGCATGGCATGGTATGGTATACAACCCTCCTCAGATGTTACACTTCAGCCCCTCAGTCCATTCCCATTATGTCATCTTAATGTACTTTCAAGTACTTCTCAGATAACAATTTAGTTTCTTAAATAGGTGTACCTGTAGAACAAAAATACCAATCTAAATATTTCAGCTATGAATACTTGTTACCTTTGTGGATCTGAACTCTCTATTATCTTCTCCAGGCTTTAAGTATCTAGATTATCTAGAGTCAGTTACTATAAAAGGTCTTCAGGACCACATTGTAGAGGCCAAATATAGTTTCTAAGCTCTATAGTTAAAAAAAATTAATAGTCCAGGGATCATAAATAAATATATATATATATATAAATATATATATATATATATATTTAGTGCATTCATTTACCATTGTTATAATTAAAATAAAAAGATACTAAATTTTGTATTAACAAAACAGGGAGAAATCTGTATGTTTTTAAACTCTACCTATATATTTGGATACATACCTTAAAAAATAGAAGTCAATATTAAAGATTCTTTTAAACCAGTATTTATCAATATCCTAATTTTAATTTCCAGCTCCTGTTTGTTTAACATGGTTTTAAAGTAAAATTTAAGCATCAATAACTTGCTAATATTCCTGTACTTTTTTCCAGACTATCAAAGGAGGATGGTTTGCCAAACAATAAAACTCATCTTTGTCTCCTTTAGATCAGTCAGGGAGGAGATTTTGATCAGCACCCCTACTCATGCTGGCTATTGATTTGTCATAAATGGATCTTATCAGATTGAGGTACAGACCATCTATTCCAGTTTTCTATAGGGTTTTTATCATGGATGGGTATTTTCTGCATCTATTGAGATGAACATGTGATTTTTGTCTTTGGCTTTGTTAATATGATGTATTACATTTATTGATTTGCATATGTTGAACCATCCTTGCATCCTTGGGATCAATCCTACTTGATCATGGTGTATAACCTTCATGATGATTTGCTGCATTCTGTTTCCCAGTATCTTATTAAGAATTTTTGCATCCATGTTCTTTAGGGAAATTGGTCTGTAGTTTTCTTTTTTGGCTAGATTCTTCTCTGGTTTAGGTATTAGAATAATACTTGCTTCCAGGAGTGATTTTGGGAGTATTGCTTCTCTTTCAATTTCATTAAAGGATGTTATGGTTGATACACTGGGTCAACTTGGGAAGTCTAGAGGTTTGGCTAAGTGACTCAGCAGGAAGCCAGGGTGCTTACTTTGTATACATCCTGAGCCTGTGGAGGAGGAGGGCATGGAGATTATGTGAGAGCTACATGCCCCTTTAGGTGGGTGTAGCCTGTTTACAAAGTAAGGCAGGGAAAGAAGCTGATTGCCACGATTCCTCCTGTTTGCTCTGGCTGTTTGCTGTTTGGCTGCCATTCCCCCATTTGCTCTTGTTGCTTTGCTATCTTCTGCCTCGGAGCCAGCCAAGTATGGACTGAAACCTCCACGAACTGTAAGCTAAATAAACCTTTCCTTCCTTAACTTTGGGCATTGGGTATTTTGTCTCAGCAACGAGAGAAAAGTAACCAAGACAAAGGGTTTCAGCATTGGTGGGTTAGATTTTCTCTAGATTTCTTCAAATTTCAACAGTGATTTGATCAGGGCCTGGGTTTTTTTGTTGGTGGTGGTTTGTAATTACATCTTAAATTTCATTGATTGATATCAGGTTATTTAGAATTTATATACCTTCTCAGTTCAGTTTGGTAATTCATATGTGTCTAGGAATCTGTCCATTTCTTCTGTGTTTTCCATCTTATACCACAGCAATATATGCACATCCATGTTTATAGCAGCAAAGTTTGTAATAGCTAAACCTTGGAAATAACCCAAATGACCATCAACCGGGGGATGGATAAAAGAAGATGTGTTTTATATATATATACACACATACATATAATGTAGTATTACTCAGCTGTACAAAAGAATAAGTTTGAGGCATTTCTAGATAAATGGATGCAACTTCTGACCATACTCTCAAGTGAAATAAATCAGACTCACATGTGTAGACATCACATTGACTCCCTTGTGTGAGAAAATGAAAGAGTAAATAAGGACCAAAATGTACTCTAGATATTGTGGATTGGGGAGAAATTCTTCAAAAGGAAAGAAGAACTAGGGTGGGGGAACGGCAAAAGGAAGGAAGAGGAAAGAAAAAAATGATGTAAGAAAGGATAAGATGGAAACAAAGTTTGTAAATAGGGAGGAGAAGAAGGGCTTGAAGGGAAGAGGGGACTAGAAAAAAAGAAGAATCAAAATATATCATGTGCAGGTACAAATTCCCTATGATGAATATGATGATTATGTATATCTAAAATATATCAATACATTTAATTTTTTAAAAAAATTTTCAAAAAAATAAAATGAAAGCTACAGGACACAAGTCTAATTTTTTTTTTCTCTTCTCCCAGAACACAATAAGCTTGACAATTCCCTTTCACCTACAAATAGTTTCAGCCTTCCCTTTTTACTTGCAAATGGTCCTCTTTCACCTATGAACAGACCACTTTTCTACCCGTAAATTAGGTTTTGCCCTATGAATGGACATTATTATTCTGTGGGTGGGCCATCCTCACTCACATGCCAACGGAGCCTTAGACTAGAGACTGTCAAATTCCACAGCTTTCCACCGCCAAAACTGCATACATATTCCCACTTCTAAATTGTAGTTCCACTCTCTTACGGACTCTCACTCCAGCTTAGTGCATACTAAAATTCCTGCCTAATAAACATTTCCCTTGTTTCTTTAAAAAATTATGGTCTCAAGGCAAATCTATTTTCCTACAAACCACTCAAATGTATCCTTGTTTCTACAGAGTCATACTCCATTGTGTGTAAATACCACATTTCCTTTACCCATTCACCAGCTGATGGGCACATAGGCTGCTTCCAAGGTTTAGCTGTTATAAATTGTGCTGTTGTAAACATGGGTGTACTTGTATCACTGTAATATGATGTCTTTACCTATTTGGGAAGATACGTAGAAGAGGAAAAGCTGGCTCAATTGGAATTTCTAGTTTCAGGTTTTTGAGGAATTTTCATACTGATTTCCATAGTGGCTGCACTAGTTTATATTCTCAGTGCTACTGGGTTTTGGGGTGCTAGAATATCCCTCTGGAGGTGGTTTTTAGAATCTTTCTATACTGAGTAAAGAATTGATCAAGAAAAGTGCAAATGTTTTTGATTTTGATTTTGGTTTTGGTTTTTCTCCGGTACCAGGAATGGAACTCACAACTTTGTACTTGCCAGGCAGGCCTTGTGCCACTGAGCTAAATCCCCAGCTCCCAAGAAAAGTGCAAATGGTAGCAAAGATTTACTAAAGGTAGGAAAAGATGCAGGTTCTGCAGAGTGAATTAGGGTGAATTAAAAGTAGGAAAGGAAGTGAACCGTACGGCACGAGGGAGAGCTACTGTGAAGAGGCACCACAACAAATGCTTAATGGTGACTGTACCACTCACTCCTCAAGCTGACATCAGTTCTAGGCCATCCTATTGAAAACCTGCTCAAATTCTCACAAGGAGTCCAAGTGCAGGGCTTTGGGAACTGTTTTGTGCATGCCTTCTGGTATCTTGTAACTAACAGGTAACACTTATTTCCCCAGCCAGCTTTGCAACTCCCTAACCTCCTGTCTCACCACCAGTGACATAGAAGGGTTCCTTTTCCCCAGCAACCTTGTTAGCATTTGCTATTATTTGATTTCTTTCAAAGCCTCTTTGCCCATGGCTCACTTCAATGCAAAACTGTGATTTCTATAGCCACTTCCCTCCTCCTTTCATGGCTCGCTGGCTGGGCTTAATGCTTCTAAGGATAGTGCATGTGGAGAAAAAGATGCTCTAGGCTAAAACTTCAAAGTATGACCATACGTATGTGTCACCACATTCATGGTTCTGCAAACGTGGAGGAATGAAATCATAAGCCAAAAGAGGAGCTTAGGGGAGTTTTGTTAGAAATAAGAAGAAGAACAGCTCTTGGGTTTCCAGCAGAGGTCCCAAGTGGGAAGCCACATGGCCCCTCAATCCAGAACTAAGTTTAGATAAGCAGAGCAAAGGAATTGCTCAATTCTCTAGTGCCCATCTACCGCAGGTGGCTCTGTAGATTTAAAATGACCACTTGGAACTCAGGGTTCTAAACCAGTTGTTCAATATGTAGGGTTTATGGAAAGCTGGAATCTTTAAAAAAGGTTGGTTAATTTGCATTACAATTTCCTCAGAACCCAGGAACTTAGTATGGAGTGGCCGCAATTCCCTCTAGGAGAGAATGGGTTGCACTCCTTGTTGCTTGAAGAAGTTCTAGGTCCACAGTCCTAGTTCACTATCTAGTCTTATTTTAATTCCCATCAATATGTCTGATTACCCAATTCTATCTCAGGCCCTTCCCTAGCTATCTGCCACACTCAGAAATTAAATAAATAAACTATTTTCTATAAAAGCAGGATCAGTGGGCCACAGGGAATCTGGGAGGTTATTTCAACAGGTCCATGAAAATGAAAACTTAATTTCATAATATAATTTCATAAAAATATATCTATATACTTGTATTATGAATTATCTAAATATATAATGTGTAAATATATAAAATAATATATAATTTCCTAATACTAAGATTAATTGGAATTGCCCTCTAACATTAAAATTTCTTTTAACAGCACAAAGTAATAAAACTGCTGGTACATAAGCACATATTGAGATGGGGCATCAAAGAGCACTTGCGGGGGAAGCCAATTTCACTTACTGCCCTCGATAAAGCACTCAAAGTTATTAATCTTGTTAAACCTATGAGATGAAATGGACAGGACACATAAACAACTTCTGCACACTCAATTAAGACAGCTCTTTCCAGGAAGTGCATTTGTACAGATAATTTTTGAGCTGGACGAGCAGCTTTTTTCATGTAATACCACTCTATTTGAAAGAACAACTGACAGGCAAAATATGCTCATTCAGATTTGGGTATTTGGCAGATGTTTTATTGAAAATGAACAGACTGAGCCTTTCACTTCAAGAACAACTAACAATTATTTTATCATTGTGGCCAATGATAAAATGCAAATTTTTAAGAGAAAATCAGGAAAACTTGTATCCAACACTGTGAGCTTAACATTTTACCCATAGACTTTTCTGAAGAAATTGATGGTAACATAAACAAATGTGATTTTTTGGATATTGTATAATGAAATGTGTCAACATTTAGAATATCTGCATAATTCACAAGTTACTATTTTCCAAATGACTAATGTATAATGTTACAAAATCCTTGCATAGGTAAACGCCAATCAAAAGAATAAGACTGGCCAGGAAGGTTGATTCATGCCTGTAATCCCAGCACTTCGGGAGACTAAGAGAGAACAATGGCAAATTTGAGGCCAGCCTGGGCAATTTAGCTAGTTAGTATGACTCTCTCTCAAAATATATTAATTTTTTAATGGCCCGGATAAATAGCTCAAAGTGAAGACCCTATGTTCAATCTCCAGTACCCTCAAAAAAAATTTTTTTCAAGGCACACCAGTGGACTGTAATATAGAAATGTATGAAGTATCGTCACTGTCACAGGGCTGGGTTTGTTGGTGCCCAAGGGTGAAATAAAGAATTTAACTCACCTTTTTACAATCAATTTGCAGGTTCACTGACTCCCATCACAGAAAAAGAATTTTCAGGATGTGTTGCTACAGGAAAACAAAAACTCCCAACCTGAATGATATCTGGGACGAGTTCGTGTTCTCTAAAATCGAAGAATGAATTTTAGGAACAACAGAGGTTAAGAGCAGAATATATTTATTGAGGGAAAGAAAAGAAAGCTTCTGTCCAAGAGAAGGACAGAAGAGGGGCCCGAGTGGATTACCCTAAGACTCTGTCTTTTCTAGGGATTTTATAGAGCAAAACCATGAGGTGAGGTGGGTCCAAGGTAGGGGAAAAGGACAAAACTATGGTTGGCCAATAAGAATTGTTCAGGTAAAATTGATTAAACCAGGATCAAATGGGGAAGCGAGTCACGTAGTAAGAGGGCATGAATGCAGAACAGGATCTTTTCCTGTAAGGGGTTGGTTCAGGGACTCTTTAAGGTGATCACTACCTATTTAGAGTATCAATCCCTGATGTCCATCCCTAGGGAGGTATGTGGGTGCATTTGTTTAGTCCTTTGTCCTGAGGTCTGGCCCACAGCAAATACATATCTTTCATGTTGGCTCCTTCGAGGGCCTGGCCCCGTCTGACTGCCTGTAATATTTCTATCTAACTCAGTTACCTATAACAATGTCAGTAAGAGAAATGAAGGGGGCCAGGGACTTAGCTCAGTGGCACAATTCCTGAGTTGTTTCTGTTCATAAACCAACTCTTTGACAGAATTTGGCTTCTATTCTCAAACTCTACATCCTGGGTGATCGATATTGTGGCCACCTTTCCCAGTGAGCACGAACCCAGGTCCTAGTACAGTTAGGAATGGGGAGCTGAGTGAGTTGCTCCCTTCCTTCCATTTAACTGTAAGTGGCACCCTATGGTTATTCTTGGTTCCATTCTCCCAAGACAGATTAAAAAAAATGACAACAAAAGCCTAGATCTCAAAGCCCTATTCACCACCAAGAGATTCACCATAAGCAGAGATGTCCGGCCTTTAAATTTGGAAAGCCTTTCCACATGCTGAAGGCTAAAACTAGACCCATGTCTTTCACCATACACTAAATTAAAGTCAAAATGGATCAAAGATCTAAATATTAAAACAAAAACACTAAATCTATTGCAAGAGAAAGTAGGTAGAAATCTTGAAGACGTAGGGGTAGGCAGAGAGTTCATGAACAAAAACCAAACTGCACGGGAAATACCTCAAAGAATCAACAACTGAGATCACATCTTATTGAAAAGTTTCTGCATATCAAAAGACATCACCAATATAGTAAAATATAGACATCACCAATATTCATAAAACTCATGAATTGGGAAAAAATTTTAGCCACCTGCCCCTCAGACAAAGGATATATAAAGAATTTTTAAAAATCAGGCCCCCAAAATTCAAAGACCCAATCCAAAAATGGGCATCTGAGATGAATACACACTTCTCTAATGAAGAGATACTAATGGCAAATAAATGCATGAGAAAATGTTCAACACCATTAGTCATTTGAGAAATGCAAATTAAAACAACACTGAGATTTCATCTCACCCCACAAAGAAGGGCTATCATTAAGAAATCAACCAAAGACAAATGCTGGAAAGGCTGTAGGGAGATAGGAACCCTACTCCACTGCTGGTGGGAGTGTAGATTAGTGCAAGTATTGTGGAAATCAATGTGGAGATTCCTCAAAAAACTAGGATTGGAGGTCCCACTTAACTCAGCTATTCTTCTTCTGCATATTTTCCCAGAAGAATTAAAAACATCATACCACAGCGATATATGTGCACCCACATTTGTAGCAGCACAATTTATAGCTAAATCTTGGAAACAACACAAATGCCCATCCACTGAGGAATGGATAAAAAAGTTGTGGTAGTTTTATACAATGGAGTATTACTCAGCTATAAAAAAGGTAAACTCGAGGCTTTTGTAGGTAAATGGATACAACTAGAGACCATAATCATAAATGAAATCAATCAGACCCATATGTATAAGCATATTGTCTCCCCGGTGTAGGAACCTGAAAGAGTAAGTAAAACCCAAAATGTACAATAGATGACAGGAAAGGGAAAGAAATTCCTCAAAGGAAGGAACAATTGGGATAAGGGAAAGAAGAAAAAAGAAAGAAGGCAAAATATATATATATATGAAGAGCTGGGATAACTATACTGCTGCTGTCTGATGGTAAATTGAAAGGAACAGTTAATGCTTAAAGTTTTTTATGTTTTGACCAATTTTGCATGCTTAGGCCAGGGATATAGCTCAGTGGCATAAGTGCCTGACTGGCACTTCCCAGTACCTAAAAGCAAACCAGCAAACAACAACAACAACAAAAATATTGCATGCTTATATCTGGTAACCCGAACAACTGACTTGAAGACAATATGCAATGGAACAACCATTGCTCAAAGGAAGGAACAATTGGGATGAATTCCTACCATCTTGTCTAGTGAAACTGTATTCTCTCTAATGTTTTATCTAATAATTATTTTTTTTTATCCTCTTTAATGGATTGAACAATCTTCCGTTCTTGGGGCTGGGGATCTAGCTCAGCAGCACAACACCTGCCTGGCAAGTGCAAGGTCTTTGTGAGTTTGGTTCCTGGTACTGTAACCCCCCCCCCCAAAAAAAAATTCAGTTCTTGCATCTGGTTATCTGAGCAACATAGTTGAAGATAACAGTATGTAATGTAACAACCACTGTTCATTCCTATCATTTTGGTTTTGAAACCCTGTATCACTTTAAATGTTCTTGTTTTGTTTTGCTTATGTCTGTGATGTTGGTATGCTGCTATTGTTCTTTTTTTCACACATGGGCAGGGCCCAGGGTTTTTTGGTTTTTGTTTTTTCTGGTTACGGGAATCGAACTCACAACCTCGCGCTTGCCAGGCACCACCAGCACTTTAGCTCAGTGCTGCACCACTGAGCTAAATCCCCAGCCCCTGTCCTTTTTTTTCTTTTATTACTTTCTTTAAAATAAAAAAATGAAAAAATAAAATAAAATAAATTTGGAAAGTCTAAATTATTGCCCCTTTTTTCCCTTTTTCCTGTTGCTGCTGCTAACTTTCCCGTTATCTTCAATAAACTTAACTACTTACTATTTGCTACTGGGCACAGACTTGCCAATTCTTTCCTTGCTGTACTCAAGAACCTGGACTGTTATTGGCCCATTCAACTGTAACAGTACCACTATATACACATACATAGGGTCATACTTTGAAGTATGGAGTGTGGGTGATCAGAAAAATGAGACAGGTACAGTTGGGACCTGCAGATCTTTTGTATGTTTTGGGTGGTGGAAATCTGTGGAATTTGATCTTAATCATGTATGGTGAGTGAGAGAGTCTGGCCTTCCCATAATGAGATAAAGACCCATTCATATGGGAAACCCTAACTGAGGATCATTTGCAAGTAAAAAGAGAACTGAGTAGACCCATTCCTAGGTGACAGGGAGTTGCCAAGTTCTTCTCTGTTTTGCAAGAAGAGAAAGAAAAATGGGGGAAAAAATTCCACTGGGCTTGTGTCCCTACATTGCAGTTTTTCTTTTTTCTTTTTTTTTATTTTAAAGAGAGTAGTACATGAGAAACAA
>NW_004955457.1:8623752-8624772 GCF_000276665.1 Chinchilla lanigera
CAGTTTTTCCAGCACCATTTGTTAAAGAGGCTATCTTCCTTCCACTGAACACATCTTTGGCCCCTTTGTCAAAGATAAGGTGACTGAGTGACTTTGTAGTTGTATCTGCATTTTCTAATCTGTTCCACTGATCTTCAGGTCTGTTTTTGTGCCAGTACCATGCTGATTTTATCACAGTAGCTTTGTAATGTAATTTTAAGTCAGGAATTATGATGTCTTCTGCCTTTCCTTTTTTTCCCAAGATTGCTTTTGCTATTCTAGGCCTCTTCTGGTTCCAGATGAACTTTAGAAGTGTTTTCTCTAGATCTGTGAGGTATACTAATGGTGTTTTAATTGAGATTGCATTGAATCTGTACAACAATCTTGGGAGTGTGACCATTTTCACAATGTTGGTTCTTCCTATCCATGAGCAAGGAATATCTTTCCATTTTCTGATATCCTCTTTGATCTCTTTTTTCAGAGTACTACAATTTTCACTGCATAGATCTTTTACTTCTTTTGTTAGATTGATTCCTAAGTATTTTATCTTTTTAAATGCTTTGTGAAAGGTGTGGTTGCCCTAATTTCTCTCTCAGTCTGTTTGTTACTTGTGTACAGGCATGCTATTGACTTTTGAGTGCTCACTTTGTATCCAGCTATGCTACTGAATTTGATTATTAAATCCGTGAACCTTTTGGTGGAGTTTTTGGGGTCTTCTGTGTACAGGATCATGTCATCTGTGAATAATGACAATTTCACTTCTTCCTTTCCTATCTTTATTCCTTTTATTTCTTTCTCTTGTCCAATTGCTCTAGCCAATATTTCCAGAACTGTATTGAATGGGAGTGGTGACAGTGGACATCCTTGTCTTGTTCCTGATTTTAAAGTGAAAGCTTTCGATTTTTGACCATTTAGTATGATGTTAGCGGTTGGTTTATCATAGATGGCTTTGATCAGCTTAAGGTAAAGGCCAGCTATTCCTATTTTCTGTAGGGCTTTCAACATGAATGAGTGTTGGACTTTATCAAAGGCTTTTTCTGC
>NW_004955457.1:8628847-8686673 GCF_000276665.1 Chinchilla lanigera
TTTTTTGATAAGGTTGGCTAGGGGTTTATCTATTTTATTTATTCTTTCAAAGAACCAACTCTTTGATTCATTAATTCTTTGTATTTCTTTTAGTCTCCATTGGGTTGATTTCTGCTCTGAGATTTATAATTTCCTGCCTTCTTTGAGCTCTGGGTTTGACTTGCTCTTCTTTCTCTAGGAACTTGAGGTGCAGCAAAAGATTATTTGTGCTTGTTCTGTTTTCCTGAGGTGGGAGTTCACTGCTATAAATTTCTCTCTGAGGACTGCTTTCATTGCATCCCACAGGTTCCTGTAGGTTGTATCTCCATTTTAGTTTGTTTGTAAATAGTGTTTAATCTCTACTTTGCTTTCATCTGTGACCCATTGGTTGTTCAGGAGGACGTTATGTAATTTCCAACTGTTTATGGAGTTTCTGTGTTTTCTTTTGTCATTAATTTCCAATTTCATTGCACTATGGTCTGATAGTATACATGGGATAATTTCAATTCCTTTGCATATACTTAAACATGTTCTATGTATTAGTATATCGTCTATTTTAGAGAACATCCCATGTGCAGCTAAAAAGAATGTGTATTCTGATGCTGTTGGGTGGAACACTCTGTAAAAGTCTGCTAAGTCCATATGTTCACACGTTTGGTTAAGTTCTGTTATTTCTTTCCCAATTTTCTTGTCTAGTTGATCTATCTTTTTGTGACAATGGTGTGTTAAAGTCCTCTGTTATGATTGTGTTGCTACTTATTTCATTTTTCACGTCTATTAGAATTTGTCTTATATATGTGGGTGCTCCTATATTTGGTGCACAGATGTTTACGATTGTTATCTCTTCCTCTTGAAGCTTCCCCTTCACAAGTATGTAGTGACCTTCTTTATCTCTTTTGTTTGTTCTTGGTTTGAAGTTCATGTTGTCTGCAAACAATAGCTACATCTGCTTTTTTTCTGGGTTCCTGTTACATGGAGTATTGTTTTCCATCCTTTAATTTTCAGTCTTTGAATTTCCTTTTCAGTTAAATGTGTTTCTTATATACAGCGTATAGTTGGGTTTTGTTTCCTAATCCACTCTGCAAGTCTGCTTCATTTGGTTGGTGCATTGAGACCATTTACACTGATGGTTATAACAGATATGTACTAGCTTATCTTTGTCATGCTATTTTCCTGCTGTTGGATCTTCCTTTTTCCTGTTTAATTGCTTGTTCTGCTTGTTGGTTCCTTTCTGTTATTGTTCTTGAAGTTGAGGTCTGTTTTATCTCTTTCTAGTATATCTTTTAGTGCTCTTTGTAGGATTGGTTTGGCTCTCATGAATTTCTTGAGTTGGTCTTTATCATGAAAATATTTTATTTCTCCATTAAATTTGAAAGATAGCTTTGCAGGGTACATCAATCTGGGTAGGAAGATGTTTTCTTTCTGTACCTGAAGTACTTCACTACAAGCTCTTCTTGCCTTGATTGTTTGTGTTGAGAAGTCTGCTGTGATTCTTTTTGTTTGTTTGTTTGTTTTATTTTGTTTTGTTTGTTTTTCTTCCAGTACCAGGAATCAAACTCACGACCTTGCACTTTCCAGGTAGGCTCTGTGCCGCTGAGCTAAATCCCCAGCCCTCTGCTGTGACTCTGATAGGCTTTCCTTTATAGGTGATCTGTTTCTTTTCTCTAACAGTTTTTAATATTCTGAGCTTTTGTTGAGTTTCTGGGATCTTGATCACTATATGTCTGGATGTAGATTTATTTTGGTTATGGTTAACTGGAGTTCTATATGCTTTACTTGTCTGGATGTCTGATTCTTTTACCATGCCTGGGAAATTTTCTGCTATTATTTCTGCAAATAGTCTTTTTATGTCATTTCTGTTGACACTGCTGCTTCATTAATACCTATTAATCTGACATTGTTTCTCTTTGCTTCGTCTTGCAGCTGTTGAATTGTTATTTCCTGGTTCCTTGTTTTTAAGAGATCCCTCCTTTCACTTTCATTAGTGGCAATGCTCTCTTCAAGGTCTCACAGTCTATCTTCAGCTTCGTTCAGCCAGTTTTGCAAGCTTTCAATGGAATTTTTAAGTTCCTGGATATCTGTTTGCATCTGTTTCATACCTTCTAGTTCTTTTCTATATTGTTCCCTGAAGGTTTCATTGAGTTGTCTATCCTCTTCTATTTTCTTGTCTATGTCATCTTTGGATATGCTGAACATTTCTTTCATTATTGTTATTTCTTTTCTCACCTAAGACATTAATTCTGATCTGATGTCTTCTATGGCCTGATGGAGTTCTTTCTTTACTTCAGTTGCTATCATTTCAGAAATTTCAGGTGTATGACTTCCAGGCTCTTCTGTGTTGATGTCTCCTGGACTTTTTTTGGGTGGTGTGGATGTCTGGGATTGCATTTTGCTTCTTTGTTTTGTCATTTTTGAAGAACTAGAGACTCCCTATAGTGCAGTCTCACTGTTCTGATTGTTTGTGAGTGGCAGGGTGAGAGTCTAAAGATCCTCAGAGCTCAGTGTAGCTCCTGGGCTGGTGAGTGGTGGCAGCCCAGCCTGGGCTGACACACTATGGGTGTGGCGGGTAGCCACCAAGGCCCCAGAGAGTGCCCGAGGTTTCGCCTGTCTTGCACGCTGGTCAGGGAGGCAGAGCACAGACTCACCAGGCTTCCCGAAGATATCCGGGGTCTGCAGTTTTTCTTAAAAGTACAGCTTTGAAATCAATCTCAATGTCCTTGACTCTTTCTACCTAGTTTTTATTTCTTCTGTCCTACCTCAGTATGGCTTTAGAATCCAGACTGCAACCAACCTTGAAGAAACTACCATTTTTCAAGTTTTAATGCAGTTTTAAAGAAAAAAGTTTGTAATTACCAGGCAAGCTATTAAAACACTTGTCATTCATTCCAATTTATATAACTGTGAGGCCAAATTTTCTTCATAACTCAACCAGAGCCACATATTATAATAGCGTGAATACAGAAGTGCTGTCATGGACAGGACCAGTATAATCCAGGCTCTTGCGAACAATGAGGAAAGAATTGACAAGTGTATACCCAGTAATCATAAGCAACTACACTTATTGAGCATCATGGAAGTTGTGCTCAGGGTAGTCCATGCTGCAAAAAAATGTAGCACAGATCAAGAAAGATGCCAGGTAACAGAAAAGGCACAGCACATGGCAACAGCAGCACCATGGTGAGTAAACCAGGCTTTCAGAATTTATTTTTATTTTTGTTTTTCTTGTCTTTTTTGAGACAGAGTTTCACTACGCAGTTTGGGCTGGCCTTGAACTCACTTTGTAGCCCAAGCTGACACCAAACTCATAGTGATCCACCTGCCTTAGCCTCCCAAGTGCTGGGAGTACAGGCATGAGCCACGAAGTCTGGCCTAGACTTTCAGAATTTAAAGACCAAGCACCTCTGCTTAGGTATCTCCCCGGAATCTCCCAGTGACTGTCAGGAGTGATTTAGAGGGTGGTATGTGATCTCAAGGACACTCAACATGCATGCTCATCCCAGGATTCACTCTGACCTTAATTAATGTACGACTTTTAGTGCATATTTGTGAAACTGTTAGCAGGTTGTTCTTTCTAAACATGCAGATAAACCAAATAAATGTAATGGGGTTCTCAGTTGCTCGCCTCTCCTTCTGGAGTTAGGTTCCAGTTTCTTCTCATCTCAAACAAAGAACTGAAAAAAATAAGCAAAAAGCAGTGGCAAAATTTATTTGAAAAAGGCAACAGCTTTGCCACCCGGCTCTCCAACATTTTTGTCATCGGCAAAGGCAACAAGCTGTGGATTTCTCTTCCGTGAGGAACAGGAATCCGCCTCACCATTGCTGAAGAGAGAGATAAGAGGCTGCCTGCCAAACAGAGCAGCGGGTGAAATGGTCGCTAGGTGACAAGTTGGAAAGATCTCTGTGCTTAATTAAAGATAATAGAGCATAATTTAAAAAACAAAAGTGAAGAGTGAGGGAAAAAGCCTCTGCAGAGCATGCTGGGGCAGAGGAAAAGAGTAAAAAGCAGATAAAAGTATAGCCTGGAGGAAACAGCAGGCTGGCTTGAGGAAAGGCAGGACAGCAGCTTATTTGGCATCTGTGTCCTTTTATCCAGTCCAGATCTCAAGGACACCTGTGAGAACTTCTACATATGGGTTCTGAGAGGTGGTGCTGCGATCCTATGCCTCAGGCTGATATCAGGTCTGGGCCACCCTACTGAAAACCTGCTGGAGATCTCACAGAAATTCAACAAGCCTGGCTTTGGGAACCGTGTTGGTTTGGGGGATATTGCAAGGGAGAACAATATAATACAAGACACATATTTTATAAGATTACTTACAATAGTCACCCAAAGAATGATATACAAAAGAGTGCAGGAAATCTGTCCACACACTAAGACCAAAAAACTAGCCGAGAGCCTGGATCTCACAGAAATGTCCTGCATGAGTCCAGCTGAAGATCTAGAGATTATAACAGTCTCACAAGCCTGTTTCATGGATCTGCTCTGGGAAGGCCCAAAGGTCAATGGTGGAATCTAGGAAGTCTGTGCCAGCAGGTGAAGGGTCTGTGCTAGCAGGCTGAGGGAACTGCACTGGAACCAGGAAGCAACACACAAAGAACGAACCAGAGCTCCTCCAAAAGGTACCATAGCCATCCTCAGCACAGTGAGGTCCTGAGTTCCTCCAATGGTGAAGACAGCTGAGTTCCCATCAGGAAAGCCAATGCAGCAAGCTTCTCCAGGAGACAGGCAGTGCACCATCTTCCCCTCCAGAGCCAGAAAGCAATGCTCAAAATGAGGACCAGAGCTCCCCTAAAGAGAACCAAAGCTATTTTCAGGGCCAACAAGGTCCTGAGCTCCTTGGAGGATGAAAGCAGCCAAGTTCATCAGGAAAGCCAGCATGACAAGCTCCTCCAACAGAACCAACAGCTCCTTACAGCTTCTACCAGCTCCCAACAGCCTTTCTCTGATCCCAATAGCCTCCTTCTCCAGTTCTGCCTCTTACGCTGCTGGCAACAATCCCCGATGGGCCTCCCACGCCAAGCACCACACTTACTCAATTCAGCTAGGGGATTATAGGTTGACTACTAGTTATCAATCCACTCAGGAACTATTCTGCACATGTGTCCCAGATCTTGTAGCTAACAAGTCACACTACTTCCCCAGCCAGCTTTGCCACTCCTTATCTCCTATGTCATTTCCCCCTGAGAGACACATACCTCCATAATTCTTTATGGTGAGTGGAGGGAGGAGAGGTCTCTGTCTTCTATAGCTTTTGCAAAGTGGTAGGGGCTGTAGACCCTACTTACTTGGGATTAGGTGCTCTACAACCACTTTGGGGTGCTGTGGCTCGTTAGGTGTGTTGAAGAAAGAAAAATCTGTCAGAAATCAACAAGAAAATAGTTAATGACTACTGAAGTTCACTATTATCCCAAATACGAGGAACAGGTCAGATTTCCGCATTTCCTGGAGTGGCAGTGGAGTCTTGCTTTTTGAAGAGAAATCTCAAGTCTTCCAGGGTGGCTCACAGTAGTAGCTTTCTCCTTTTGGGTGATCGTGTTCTTCAGGAAGTTTAAATGGGACTGGCTTTATTCTAGAAAGATGAATCCAATGATCTGTCCCTTCCACTTTTACTGCGGTGGATATGGCAAGGATTTCAGAAGGGGCCCTTTCATTTTGGCTTTAACTGGTCAGTGAGTGTACCCTTTCTTCAAGCTTTTATGAGCTCTTGGTCTCTAGGACAGACAGTAGGTGGTCCTCCTAGGTCAGGAACTGGCAAGACTCTCTTCCCATACATTTGGATAGCCTGTTGTTCTTGGCTCAGATTAATGAGATATCGTGAGAGTTTCAGGGTCTTTTGGTTTGCTATCATATCAGAGGATAGAAATGGCCTCCCATATAACTTCTCTACTGGTTGCAAATTTAGCACTCTTTGGTCATATTATTTCATGAGCTCTATTGGCAGCAATGAGAAACAGGACTCAGACCTCTCTTGGTGAAGTTCTGCCAGAGCTTGCTTTATGGTCTGGTTGTCTCTCTCTTTCTTTTCAGAAGTTTGAGGACTACTTCTCAAGTAGCAGTTTTTATAGCTTGTCAGTATGTTCCTTGAAGAAGGAACAGAATGGTTTCTCAGGGACTGGGATTAAGGCTAGAGCCTTAAGGGGCTGTAGGGCTGTCTTTCTTGTCTATCAGCCCTTTGATTTCCCAAGGAGACTTCAGCCACGTGTCCTGGGTGCCCTTTGCAGACATGATTGTGACCTGTTTGGGAAGATGGACTCCCTCTAGTACATGCAGAATTTCTTGCCTGTGCTTGGTAGATGATCCACAGGGCTACTTCCATCAGTGACCCACACCTCCTCATGGTTTCTGAGGGGCAGTCACAGATGTCATCCCTACTTGCATAGATCTGGGAGATCACTCATTCACAAGGCTAGGTGACTTCTGGCCCCATAGGCATCAAACAAGCAGGGTTTATAGTAGTGCAAGTTACAGTAACCTCACGGGTGTCGAAGAGAACAGCCTAATACTTAGTGAACCATTCCCCTCTTAACCACAAGTAACCTGTTGTCTCCAGAGCAGTTCTGACGTGATGGAGAGTCAAGACTTCTAGTTTCTGTCCCAAAATTAAGTTTGCAGCTTCTTCTGTCAGTACAACTGCAAAAAATCTCTGATTAGGGGCCCTTTGACCTCAACTATAGCAATAGATCCAGAGATGGGTTTTTTAGAGAACTAAGTCAAAACAGAATAGAAGTAATTGGATTGGCATACCCATGCTGTCTGAGATTACCCAGGGATCCTGGGAAGAGACAGTAATGATCATAGATGGGCCTCTTTAGTCATCAGAGCAGGAAATGAGGATTCTGGTTGGCCTAGTACCCCTCTGGGAGTGGGGAAAGTCCGACCTCCAGTGCCAAGACCCAGGCGCATTAGCTACCTCACATTCGGAGAAGGGCTCAGGCAGAGGCTTAGTGAAGTTTCATGCCAAGTTCGCAGTCTCCTTGTATTTGAAACAGGAAATTCAGTTGTCCCTAGGTTTTCCCTCAGAGGATTTGGGTGAGTTTAAAGCACTGCCAATTGTAACACCTATAACCTGAGCCTTTCTTTTTTGCCCCTCCCCTGGGTCCTGATTGTTGAATGCAGAAAAGGCCATGTCCAGTAATTGGTCCATAGGTGTCTTAGGTGTCTGCAGGTCCATCTGAAGTTTTTGTAGTCTACACTAAATGTCTGGGGCTGAAAGACAGATGAAATGAAGTCTCACTAGTGTTTCTCCCTCTCTGGGAGATGGATCTATGTCAGTGTATTTATAAAAGACTTAGTACATCTCTTTACCTCCGTGGTGAGAACAGCTAGCATGTCAGACATCACTCTTAGTCCCTCACTGGTATTAAATTCCCAGTTTGGTTCTGTTGAAGGAGGAAGAACCTTTCCAGGGTAGTTTTTTTTTTCCTTTTTTAAAGCATATTGCTCATTTTCATAGCTCCTGGCCTCTTATACATCTGTAACTGAGCAAATGGGGCCTGACTTACTGGTCTAGGGACTATAAGGTGGAGATAAAAGACACCTCCTACTGTCATCAAACAGGTTGGAGAGACCCACATCTCCCTGAGAGACAAGTGGGGGTCTCAGGATGGGTTCTATCATCAAATAGGTTGGAGAGACCCACATCCTCCTGAGAGACAAGTGGGGGTCTCAGGATGGGTTCATCTTGAATATCTTTCTCCTCCTGAGGAACCACTCCAAACACCGTAGTTTCTGAGTATTCCCTTTGATGGAGTCACAAAGGCTGAACATAAGACATTTTATTCCAACTTGTATGTTTTAAGCAGAAACACTGTAATTGGAGTATAGCCTCATAATTTAAAGTACCATCCTGTACCCGTCTCTCACCACCTCCCAGTTTTGTGCTGAACCCAAAGGGTATTGCAAAAGTAGATAAATTGACCCTGTTTTAGATCATCAGGATCCAACCTTTCCCACTCATCAAGAATATAGCCTAAAGGCAAAGGCCATGAACTCCATGTGATGGTGAAGTTCAAGTTTCCATGGGCTTGGTTTAGATCCTATAAAGAGGAGACAACTAGGTCTTGACTCCTTAAGATGGTATCTCATGAAGAAGGAGGAGACCTAAGGATTCCACAAAGCATCCACTGGAGACCCTAACACACACTAGACAGATATCTCTGTCTGAGTGATGCTGGCATCATTAAGCAGAGAAGAAAGTCCCCTGGGATCCATATTTGGACCCATTTTCTCATCAGGGAGAAGGGGGCAAAGCCACTTATTGACCTTACCTAGTTCTTTAGCTCCCGTGAAGTAAAGGTGGGACTTCCCCAAGCAAAAGTTCCCTTAGGAAACCTGAAAGAACTTTTACATTTGGGTCCTGAGAGGCGGTGCTGGAATCCCCTCCTCAGTCAATAAGCTAACCTATGGCAGACCTGCTTGAGTTCTTCAAGAATTCCACAGGCATGGCTTTGGGAACTGTTCTGTGCATCTGTTCCAGGATCTTGTAGTTTACAGGTTACACCTGCTTCCTCTGCCAACTTTGCCATGCCTTAATGTCCTGTGCCAAACTGTAATGAGGTGGGAGTACAGTGAAGGTAGCCAAAGGTCAAGCTAGAAGATCCAGTACCCTTGTGCTCTCCCTTAGGGCATCACCGATCTCCTTAGCTTTTATTTCCATTTTCTATCTGTCATAGTGCAGTGGACGGCAGAGTAACACTACAGCACTGTGAACAGATGAAAGAAAGTGACTTCTTCAGCTCCACTGTTTACTAAATGTACCAGAAGGAGGCATGAGGACCCAACTGCTTTCTCTTAAATCATACACTAAAGGTTATTTGAAAAATGCAAAATGATGTCACTCTTCATGCAAATTTTTCATTTGGAAAATAGTTATATTTTGTTAAAATGTCATATTTATATTAACATATACAGCAAAACACTGGCTTGCAAGTAACTTGTTCTGCAAATGATCCACAAGAGGAGCAAATATTTCTAATAAATTTTAACTTAACAAACAAGCAGTCTTGCAATATAAGTAGTATGTGATATCAAATGTCCCATGATCACAAGCGAGCCAATGATTCCTCTCTCCTCTCTCTCTCTTTCTCACTGTCTCTCTTGGTCTGTGGGTGATCATCTCCTAGCAGCAAGAGCTTATGGAGATCTCATCTGCAGAAAAGGAGGAGAAAGAGGTAGAGAAATCCCTCTCTTCAAATGAGATTAAAGAGCCGGGCATGCTGGCACACACCTGTAATCCCAGCACTTGGGAGACTGAAGCAGGAGGATCGTTGTGAGTTTGAGACCAGCCTGGGCTACAAAGTGAGCTCAAGGCGAGCCTGAACTGCATAGTGAGACCCTGTCTCAAAAAGACAAAAAAAAAAAAAAAAAAAGAGAGAGAGAGAGATTAAAGAGAATGTGTAAAATGTGGGAAACAGTGCAAAATTTTGTGGAAAATCACCACCTGAATAAGGCTGTAGCAGTGTGTGTGATGAACCTGCTTCACAATAGTACAATGTTATATTTCCACAAAATCCTCAAATGGAGGCAAAAGCAGTCATTATCAGATAGGTTCCTGGTTAAAGTTTCACAAAAAGAAAAAGATTCCACTGAGTCAATAGGTAGCAATGATTCTGTTAATGATAGTGAAAGTCATCCTAACAGTAACACTCCTCTCTCTTGTCTCCCTCACACCAGCCATGAAATTTTTCAAAGGTAAGTGCAGGTTAATCTATTTTCATATATATTTTGTATTTTATTTATTATTTTGTATTACAACAGAGTCCTGAATCCCTCAGTGTTCCAGAGGGAGCCATCTCTTCTATTTCTTTATTTTGGTACCAGGAATTGAACTCAGGACCTTGCACTTGCCAGGCAGGTGCTGTGCCACTGAACTATATTTGCAGCCCTTATTTTGTATTATATTACAATATTGTAATCATTTTACATGAATATTTTTTGGTTGTGGAACTAATCACTTGAGTTTCCATTATTTTTATGGGGAAATTTGCTTTGATATACAAGTGTTTTGGATTACAAGTGTGTTTCTAGAATGAATTATGCTTTTAGATTTTATTCTAAAAGAATTATTATTGCTGTTTTTAATTGAATTAATAAATTAAAATCTTAAGCTTAGTTTTAATTTCTATACAATCAATATACATAGATATTAAGTATTAAGTATACATATCTATTAAGTGAAAGCCTGAAGGCCCCTGTTCAAGTTGACAAAGTATTTATTTTGCTTAAACCACTTTGAGTTCATGTTTTGTGACTTACAACTAAAGTTAGAAAAGATACAGGGCCAGGGATTATAGCTCAATGGCACAGCCCCTGCCTGGCAAGCACAAGGTCTTGAATTTGATTTCCGGTACCAAAAAAAAAAAAAAAAAAAAGAAACAATACAGAAGGAAAGTTAAAGAAATGAGTTCAGACATTGGGATTTTACTCAGGAAAATTCAGTTCCAATATTCAGAACAAAGAATAAGATCCAGTGCAAGGTATAGGAACCAGAGGTGACTGGTAATTTAAGCCTTTTTCTCCTTGTCACTTTAAGTTTGTAGAAATACTGAGGGCAGTTTGGACTTCCACCAGACTTGGAGTTGGGATTGATTCAAAGTACTAAGAGGAAGAATGATTCAAATTGACATCTGAATGACACAATGTTTGAATAAAAAAATTTTCCCTATAGAAATTTGACTTTGAGGGAGGGGAAAGTAAAAAAGGATCAGGATGCATATGTATATCTACCAATTCCACACATTGAATATATTCACTGTACATTACAAATATATACTAATAAAAATATTATCAAAAATATTTATGCTTAAAATTTTTTATATTTTGACCAATTTTGCATGCTTATATCTGGTAATCTGAGCAACTGATTTGAAGACAACAATATGCAATGGAACAACCATTGGTGAATTCCTACCATCTTGTCTAGTGAAACTGTATTATCCTTAATGTTTTATTTAATAATTATTTTTTTATTCTCCTGAATGGTTTGAACAATCTTCCATCTCGCATCTGGTAATCTGAGTTGAAGATAACAATGTGCAATACAACAACCACTGTTAATTTCTATCATTTTGTTTTGAAACCCTGTATCACTTTTAATGTTCTTGCTTTGTTTTGTTTATGTCTGCGATGTTGGTATGCTGCTATTGTTCTTTTTTTTTTACTACTCTCTTTAAAATAAAAAAAAGACTTTTTTTTTTTTTTGGTTTTTCTCCGGAACCAGAAACCGAACTCACGACCTTGTGCTTGCCAGGCAGGTGCTTTGCCACTGAGCTAAATCCCCAGCCCCCAAAAAAGACTTTTAATTTCAAGAAACTATACCCTTAGGCCTACAAATAGCCAACAAGTATATGAAAAATTATCAATATCACTAATTATCAGATAAATGCAAATCAAAACCAAATGAGATATAACCTCATACCTCTGAGAATGGCTGTTATTAAATATAAAACAGGTAGCAAGTGTAAGCAAGGATATGTAGAAAGGAAACCCTTGCACACTGCTGGTGGGAATGTAAATTAGTGAAACCATTATGGAAAACAGTATGGAGGTCCCTTAAAAAACTAAAAATAGAACTACTCCGAAATCCAGCTATCCCACTATTGGGTATATATCCAAAGGAAATGAAATCAGTATGTCAAAGAGACATCTGCACTCCCATGCTTAATCACAATAGCCAAAGATGGAAACATCCCAAGTGTCCACCAACTGATGGATGGATAAATGCAGTGTATATATACATGGAAAACTATTCAGTCATAAAAAGTACTGAAATTCTGTCACTGGCAACAACATGGGTGCAACTAAGGGTCATTCTGTTGAATGAAATAAGCCTGTAGAGAAAGACAAGTACTGCATGATCTCATTCCTACAGCTACTATTAAAAAAAAAATTTTGATCACCTAGAATTTGAGACTAGGGTGGTGGGTCCCAAAGTCTGGGGAGAGTAGAGGGGAGGCTGGGATCAGGAAAGACTGATCCAAGTATACTGAGTTACAGTTAGGAGTCAGAAGTTCTAGTGTGCACCTTACACAGCAGGGAGGATATCGGTGGTGGTTATATCTTCTACCCTTCAAAAAGCTAGAAGAAGAGATTTTGAATATTTCTCCTATTAAAAAACAATAAATATTTGAAGAGATGGACGCGTTTACTTGATTTAATACTTTTCTGGTGCGCTAAGCAAGCACTGTACCACTGAGCTATGTCCCTAGCCCTACTTAACTGGATTTAAACATCATATAATGTGTGTATGTATTGAGATGTCATACAGTACACTATTAATATGTATAACTATGTTTTTATGTATCCATTAAAATTAATTTTTTTCAGGTAAAGAATGTTCATCAAAACTAAGGACTTTATTTTAAGATAGGGTCCTGCTATGTAGTTCTGGCCAGCCTAGACGCACTACATAGCCCAGACGACCCTGGAACTCATGCAATCCTCTCACCTCAGCCTCCCAAGTGCTGGGATTACAGGTGTGCACCACCACACCCAGCTAGGACTTTCTTATTTACAGACCCAATAATTACTGTGACTTGTATAAATCTAAAGCTATTTAAACATGGCACAACTGTCAAATAACAGCATACACTTATTAGTACATTATTTCCATGTTCCAAATCACCATTCCTGGCAAGCTATACCTATAGAAAATGTGAAGTCTAAAATCCATGATTCCATTGTAAATAAAACACAAAGCTTCAATCACAAAAGAAAAAAATAAAATGAAATTGCTCTAAAGTTGAAGGCCAAATTTCATTTATCATACATTCATGGTGGGTATATATGTTAAGTCTCTAGCACAAGGAAATCTGCTTGCATACTATGCTTCTCCTACTTTTCTCAGCTCAGGAGGAAATAATAAGGCACAGGAAAACAGGGTTACAGCAAAGCTGTAAAGTTGTGACATGATTGAAAAGACATTCATAAGCATCTGGGAAAACAAATGTTTTTTTTTTTTAATAATTCTCATTTGTTCTCAAATATTTGTGTTGAGCTGATTTCAGAGTTTAGGAATAGACTGAAGTCATAAAATAATGATCCCATCATACAGGGCTTAAAAAAAGCAAAACCTCATAAAATGTTATCTTTCAAAAGAATTGTAGGAAATAGTGAAAACCAGGTAGTAGAGAAATTGTGACCACAGAAGACAACACAAGAAAACATCACTGTGCATGATACACATAGTTGGGGGAGAGAAAGGTTTACCTTCCAGAACAATTATTATTATTATCAAGACAGACAAGAGATGCTTTCCCGAAAGGTTAATTTGGTGAGTGAGAAATAAAAGCAATTGTTAGAAGTTCAAAGTGAGCCAAATTACCTGTAACAGAAGAAAAAAATAAAACTCTATGGAACAAGTTCTATGGCAGGAGCTAATTAGGTGGGCTGCAAAAAAGACCCAAGAAAAATACCCTAATTTTAGACACATTAGATACTGCACACTCAAAAAAAGAAAAAGCAACATTTAGAAGACTATTTAAATTTCTTTAATTGCTGAATGTCTTTTTGGCTAGTTTTTTGGGGGATCGTTATTTAGTCCTACAACTGACACATTTTCTACTTTCTCATTTTGTTTGCAAGCCACCTAAACATTTCCTCTGATGAACAACATTCTCTTTGATACATTACTGAAATGGACCCTATGCTGTACTCACAAAGGACAATGTTGGAAAGTATGAATGTGTAAATGATTTTAAAAGATTCTATTTTTTCCCTTCTGTTTTCAAATTATTTGTAACAGTTTCTGAAGATATAGTCACAGCATCCTAAAGCATGTCTTCTTCACTCACAGAATCACCTAGCTCACTCCCAAGTGCTCTTGAACTTGTGGTCAGCCTTTCATGCTGGTGTGAAACCTGTCCTGGTGAATCACCTGCTGCTGCTGTTGCTGCTGCTGCTTTTTAAAGTAGGCTTCTCTTCCACAGCTCTTCAAATGTAAGATTTGTACCTGATGTCTGTGGAACATCTTGAGATATATTTCTGGAACTATCTTGCATACTGAGCTGAATGGCCCTGTGGAAATCTACTTCTTCATCTTTCATGTCAATTTCCTGACGACTTAGTGCCAGAGCCTTTTGCAAATCCTCCTCATCTTCATCTAATATTCCTGAGCCATCATTTCCTTCTAAGA
The DNA here is from genome assembly GCF_000276665.1 of Chinchilla lanigera. Classification (NCBI taxonomy): domain Eukaryota; kingdom Metazoa; phylum Chordata; class Mammalia; order Rodentia; family Chinchillidae; genus Chinchilla; species Chinchilla lanigera. The sequence continues at coordinate 8,642,959 of NW_004955457.1, forward strand.
CTTGTTCCAGTTCTTTTTTAAGGACTCTCGGCTCTTTCAGTTGTGCTAATTCTTCTCCAGTGAGTTTTGGTCGATGCATCTGTTGGACCCTTACCATCTGGAGAAGTTGGTCAGCTTCACAATCTTGCAGATTACCCTTAACGACAAATATAGAATAACTTTCCTGTTGTAATTGAGCCAGCAAAAGCGCAAGGTATGTATCTGATATAAACTCTGGACTCATCAAGAGAGAATTCAGGTTAAAGCACTGATTTCCTAATTTTCTAACTGTAAACCAGTGTTCTTTATAATTGCAAATAAATGATTTTTCATTTACAGTATCAATCCTGAGCCTCTGATACTCGACTGTTGAACAGATCAGTTCCAAACCCCAAACTTTCAAGGCATTGCTTATAACTTGAATAGAGAAAAAGCCACTGTCATCCATATTTCCAGAAGGCTGCAATAAAAATGTGCCATAGTCTTCACTAGTAACCCCTCCATCCACCATTCTCATCCTTTCTTCTTCATCCAGCTGGTGGGCAATTGAGGATAACTCCACAGGCTAAAGTGATCTCCTTGGAATAAATTATTCAGGCAGTGTTAAGCGCAAAGTGATCCTTCTTGTTTCTCATGGAAGATGGACTCCACGTTTGTCTGGAGCCAATGGTCTTCATGCAGAAACAGCTCCCTCCAGCTCTTCCCCCGGCCCAGGCCCTACCCCTCCTAAGATTAAATTTTTAAAAAAGAAATTATACTCAAATGTCCATCACTGTGAATAAATAAACAAAGTGTGATATAACCATAAATAGAATATTATTGGGTTCTGCCACCATGTTCCCTTGCACGGTGGCCACCCTCACACTGTAGGATGTATTTCTTTTCCTATTTTTACTTGGTCCAAACTCACTCTGCAGAGCCTGTTTCTTTTCCTACCTTTAATAAAACTTAGCTACCATTTGCATTTGTCTTGACCAATTCTTTCTTCAAGACAAAAAGAACCTAGCAACCACCTCCAGAAGGAGACTCCTGCACTCCAAAATTCAGTAACAGTTGTACTGGTTTACACTCTACTGACAGTGTAAGAGAGTGCCCTTTCCTTGCCTCCTCACCAGCATTCATTGTTTTTTGTATTCGTGGATAATTTTATTTTTTTGAGATGAGGTCTCACTATATAATGCAGGGGGGCCCTGAACTAGAGGAGGTTGTCCCACCTTGGCCTCCTGAGTGCTGAGATTACAGGCACACACCACCATACATGGGTGTAGGAGGAGTTTGAAAAGGTTTGGAAATATGGGCTACAGAAGTCCTAGAATGCTATGAGAAGCACCTATTGAGTGATTCTAGTCAGAATTCTGAAGACTGCAATGTTAACAGAAATACAGACATCAAAGGTCAGGCTCAGGAGGTTTCAGTTGGGAATAAGGACTTCACTGGCAATAGGAAGAGAGGCCATATGTGTTAAACTCTGGTATAAAAAATTGTTTCGTTTTGTTTTGTTTGTCCATATTCTCCCCATGCCCTGAGACTTGGCAAAAAACTGAAATTAAAGGCAGTAGACTAATTGATCTAGCCAATAAAATTTCAAACTACCCAACATTCAGGCTATGACATGGGTACCTCTGGCTGCTTGTAGCCAGATCTGAGTGAGAACTTTGGCTAAAAAGCAGAGAAGAAAAAACTGAAAACTTAAATTTTGAATAAGAAGGAACCATGTATAAATTTGGGGCTAAAGGATGTTTGGCTACTGAAAAGATTAGTGCTATTAAAAAGAAACCAAGTACTTTGTACAAAGACAAGAAGATGCTTGAGGTCATCTCAGGAATCAGCAAGACCCCACCCATCACAGACTCACAGGTCCAAAAGTGTAAAGCTTTCATTTGAGAAAAGAGCTCCTTGACCTCCCTACTCAAAAAGGGCTGCCTAGAGAAATGGTTCCCAAGGATTCATTTCACTGTGCTTAGCTGCCATCCAGGCACCCAGAGGCTGCTGTTGTCATGGTCCAAGAAGCCCTGGCTACTTCCACCATTGTGTTTTCCATGTGCTACTGATTTTACCGGCATGCAGAATACAAGAATTGTGTGATAGGGAAGCTACTGCCAGATTTCAAAGGAATTCTAGTAGACCAGGCAAGGATCCCCTGAGAGGGCAGTGCATGAAACTGTAGAACTGAAGCCAAAGGTGCAGCAGAGACCCCAGGAAATCAGAAATGCCAGGAACATAGGACATCTGCTGAGGAAAGCTATAGGGTGTGGGTGGAGTCAGCCCAAGAAAGAGGCCATGTGGGCTTCAGCCAGCAAGGCCGTAGAGCTGAGGTCACCCTCTAGAACTCACTTCTCATCACCATGTGCACATAGTGCCATTTATGGAGCTAAAGGGTATAATGTTTCCCTTGCCAGATTTCAGTCTTATTTGGGTCCAACTTTTTTCTACACCTACATTCTTCCTCTTTAGGACAAAAATGTTTACCCTGTGCCATTGTACCTTGGGATTATGTAACTTGTTTTTTATGTTTACAGAGGTTTATGACTAAGGGTTTGCCTGGAGTCTCAGAAGAGACTTAGACTTGGGCTTTTGAAAATGCTGGAACTGTTGAGACTTTGGAGAAGGGACTGTTGCATTTATAATTGTATACAGGATAGTTATGTTACATGGAATTATGAACTTCATCCATTATTTGGAGATTAAGTATGGATTAAGGAGATATATTTAGGTAGCATGTAGACAAGTGATGGAACGTGGTGATTAGTGTGGCGTGACAACTTGAATGGTTTTAGGATCTGCCCAGGGAATGAGTGGAGCACATTGTTTTTTTCTTTTTTGGTAATGGAAATCAAGCTCAGGACCTTGCACTTGCCAGGCAGGTGCTGTGCCTCTGAGCACATTTCTGAGTATTTGAGTGGGTAATGAAGGCCTGACCTTGGGATCTATGTCTGGTCCCTGCCCCTTCCTTTGTGGCTCTGGTCCCCTGCTCTGCTTCCCATCACCATGAACTCAGCATCCTTGCTCTTCCATGCCCTCCATGACGATTCTGCCTTAGAGGTATTAGATCATGGGCTGAATCCCCAAGAACTGTGAACTAAATTAAATCTCTTCTCCTTCAATCTATGGGTGTTAGCTATTATGTCGCAGTGATGAGAAAATTGACTAATACAAAGGACCAGTTGCTTATTCTCTCAGGAATAGAACTATATTTCAAGTAAGGGCTGTCTTTCCTACTTCCATCTTTCCTACCAGCACCATGATCTGTGGCCTTAGAATAGCTAATCTGAAAGCATGAAACCACACACAATGTAGCATCCAAACTACTTCACAGCAAAGAAACTACAGTAGTAGTCCCATTGCCATGGCATCTTCTGTTCATACCATACACAATTCCATCCACAAAACAGCCAACTTCCTAGAGCCAGCTGGGAGGTGAAACGGCCAGCTGAGCTGCAAGTTTAGAGGCAAAACTCTGTAATGAGCCCTGGAAAAGCTGCTTCTCAAATGTATATGTAGAAGTGGATGGATCTGCATGGCACAAGAAGAGGATGCATCTCTTGGATCTACCTTCTGGAAATTTTTGCTCAGCACCTAAGAGTACAGTAGATGACAGTCTCCATCTATAGCACTTTCTAGACTCACTAAGCGTTGAGTTGAGTTGTGATCTTCTCAACCACCAGTGACTGAGCCATTCTGCTAATGTGGAAGCCTTCTGTGGGGAATCTTTACACTGGCTCTCGCTTGAGGGCTAGTTGAGACTTTCTCACAGCAGCACCACAGTCTGTGGCTCTTCCCACACAACCCTGTAACCTCTTCCTCTCCTTTCACAGCTGTCAGATTGACCCTGCATCTGAAGACTTTCTCTGTTTATTCTTGCTGCCCTTTCTCTCCACAGTTCCCAGGCAGTTCTGACAAATGTCTTTCACAATACATTCCTAACTCCATCCTAAGGTCTGCTTTCTGCAGGATCTAAAGTGACACATGTGATAATTACATTTTTAAACCAGTCAATATAATAAAAGTAATATTTCCTGCTTCATCACCATGCCCACTACTTATCACCATGCACTTAAAGTGCTCATTAATATTATCAATTTGTACTGTTAACAATAGCTGTCACACCTGTAAAAAGTCAGGGATTACAATTAATTCAGTCAGTATTTACTGAGTACTTACTGTATTCTAGATACTCTTGTAGGAATTGGGAATGCAATAGTAAACAAGTTGGGAAAAGTCTTCTTTGAGGAGCTTACATTCCAATGGGGCAAACAGATAATAAAAAATATAAACCACCAGAAAAAAAATGCATATCTATGCTATATAGCTTTTGTCATTCAAAGGGAATTGCCTTCCACAGTATGATGGCACAAAGCATTAGGCTTTAGGGTTAGGTTTAGGGCTGGGGCCCCTAAGACAGTATAAGACAGCATGAGAGCACCATGTGTACAATCTCTGCTGCCTTCTTTTGGTGGAACCAGTATGGCAAGTTATTTGAGAGGATCTTTAAATGAAATTCATACATGATAAGTAGCCAACAGATGAGTGGGAATAAATAAGATATTAAACCTTCTAGAATTCCAGTGCTGGGAGTTTGAATTTTAATATACATACATTATATCCATAATTCTGCACATGGATAAAATATTTTCCATGCCAATCATAAAGAATAATGAAGCAAACTACCACTCCAACTTTGTAGGCCTCAGTGAATTTTCCACTTTCCATCTCAGCACCCAACTTTGGAAATTGAAAGAAAAACAATTAACTCATACCCTATATCAAAGTCTTCAAAACTAAATGACATTGAAGAGAAACAACCAGATATGGACTTCAAAGTGTATGGACGCAGAGGAGATCACAGCCAGGCGAGAGGCACTCCATAGATCGGGGTTAAGAGGACTCCCACTCTTGGATCAGACTTTCATAGACATACAGCAGGCAGCAGGGCCACAACCAAGACTTGGCCGACAGGCTCCACCAGGAGAAGCAAGCTCTTCTGAGATATAATAGCTACAAAGACAGAGAGTTGCCCTAAGCTGCATTTCTCAGGGTCTTCTACATGTACAATGAAAAAGTTGGCTGAGACAAAGGCAAGCAGCTGACTGCAGCGTGCTGGGAAGCTAAGTCTAGACTGCAGCTAAGCACCTCTGAGGTGTAGAAACATAACACAAGAGCAAAACAGAGAACTCCACACCTCATCAGTGCCCCCAAGAAGAAAAGAGAGACTCGGGAGCTGACCTCAGAGCAGCTGATCACAGGCCTCCTCTCCTTTCACTCTCCAGGAGAATTTGATGCTCTGTCCTGACTCAAATTATCTGTGCTTCAAACCTGTGTCTGCATAGGCGTGTATGTCACCTGTGTGTCATAGTAGCACCCTATGCACCCCACATGAATTTTGAATTGCTGAATCTGATGGAAAGCCCCAATTACAGGAATATTACAGGTAGCCAACAGCTGAGCAGAAATAAATAAGATATTAAACCTTCCAGAATCTGATGGAAATTAGAATTACAGGTTCTGGGAGAAAACCATTTGCTCAACCAACCATCCTCACGAGGGACAATCAGGGAGGTAAAGAGTTTCTGGCCTAGAGATCATCCGAGGGTTAACCTATAAATAGTATGTAAGTAGTTCATTGAAACCAACTTAACTAAGTTTTTCCAACCTTCAAGACAAGGAAGTTCATATATGGATTATCGGAATAATGATAGCTAGTAATATCCTAGAGTGCTTGTGAAGGTTAATTATCACACGTAAAAATACCATAGTGCCTGAAATGTGGCACGTGGTCAAGTGACACTTCCTTTCATTAATTTGTTTATAATTTACTTATTTGACATATTTTTCAAATTATCAGACAGACATCAAGTCAGATGCTGGATAAATATTATTAAATTTTTTTTAAAGCCTCATTCTTATGAAATCTCCACGTTAGTGGGGAAGAGGCACAGGAGATCTATTCACAGATTATGCCAAATATTAAGAAGGGAGGAAAAGCACTTAACGGCTGGCTCCCTGCCTCGTAGGCGCCCGGAGGGAGGGCTTCCAGCGCACGGGAGCCACGGGTTGGGAGCGCCAGTCTTCCAGCTGGCTCACTCCCTCTCTCGTAGGCGCCTGGAAGGAGGGCCCCCAGGTCATGGGGAGCCATGGGCGGGTAGCACCAGTCTTCCAACCGGCTTGCTCCCTGCCTTGTAGGCGCCCGGAAGGAGGGCCCCCTGTGCAAGGGGAGCCACGCGGAGGCGAGCGCTGTTGCGCGCTGGCCCTCAGGCTGGCAGCCGCCGCTCAGTTGAGAACTACCATGACACAGAGAAACAATGACACAATTGGCCCACCATGCACTGGCTGCAGATGCCCACCCACGGATGTGTGTGAATCACTCAAACATGGAGAAACCCCTGGGAATACATGCCACGCAACAGGTCACTCTTGTTCCTGCCACTGAAAACCAGAAAAGTCCAGAGTCAGCGGAGGAGCAGCTGCTGAACAAGGACTCAGAGAACATGAGAATGCAGACTAAGCCCAAGGAGTCAGAGGTCCTGTGGACTGGGGTCATGAGAGCCGCTGGGAAGCTGTAAACCAGGAGGACCTTGCACAATACCTGCGGAGACTCCCTGGAAACCATTCTTCCCCTGACAGTACAGGCTGTGGTGGGGCTCCAGAGAAGTCTGCAGCAGGATTCCTGCTGTCTGTGCTGACAGCTGGGGAGGGGACACTTACTGGTTGTGGGGTCCCAATGGGATGGGAGGCTGGAGAGAAAACGCTACAAAAATGACTTTCACCCCAGATGGCTCACTTGATTTTTGACAACCCTTAGGCTGTAACTACTTGTTAGATCCTTCTTGTAGTATCTCTGTCTTCCTGAGAAACCACTTTAAAGCTACCACCACGTATTACAACAGCCATTGATATTTTCCTACTAATCTATCCATAACTCTGCAATGTTTTGTTCCTATCCTATTTCATAAATGGATGCATGTCTATTATTATGTGTTTCCTGCAACAACCATTGAGAGTAGTTAATGATTATTCAATAGGTCACTCATGTATAGCTCTATTTCTTTTCTTTAGAAGCCACTTTGAAGATACCAATGCATAGTACAACAACTATTGATAATCTCCTACCTCTTCTGTCTGTAACTCACTATTATTTGTCTATTTGTTTTCCTGAGAAACTATCTTGCAGATAACAATATGTAAAACAATAACCATTGATAATTTCCTACCACTTTGTCTGTAATTTGGTAAAACCCCCCATTATTATGTTGTCCTTCTTTTACTCTTTAAAATAAAAAAAAAACAAATATTAAGAAGGTAAATCATGTATTTTTAATTCTTTACTATCACATATTAAAATATAAAAATGTAATATACATGATAATTCTTACACATTTAAGAAGTCTGTGTAATATAATAAGGACAGGATGTATACATTTTTATAGAAAAATAAATCAAAATACTTCAACTCTGGAATTTCTACTTGGTTTTCTAATTTCTCCTCACTGATATTTTCTGTTTGTTTGGTTTTTTTTTTTTTTTTTTTTTTTTGGTTTTTGGTTTTTCTCCGGTACTGGGAACTGGATATTTTCTGTTTGGTGAAATGTTCTCATACTTCTATTCTTTAGGTAGAGTTTCCTCTAATTACTTGTTTATATGTTTATAATATCAATATGTATATTTTTATATTTATATTATAAATTTATAAATATTATATACATATAATAGCTGGTTTGAAGTCCTTGCCTAGTAAGTCCAACACTTGGACCCCCTCAAGGACAGTTTCTATTGACTTCTTTTCCTTCTAAATCCATACTTTCTTGCTAGAGTATTTCAGAAATTTTTATTAAAAACTGGTCATTTTGGCCAAGTGTGGTGGCACATGCCTATAATCCTAGCACTTGGGAGGCTGAGGCAGGAGGATCACTGCAAGTTTGAGGCCAGCCTGAGCTACATAGTGAGTTCAAGGCCAGACTGGACTACAAAGTGAGACCCTGTCTTACCAAAAAAAAAAAAATCCTGAGTACTTTAGATACTATGTGACAACTCTGAATCAAATTTATCCCAACTGTTATGCTCCTTTGTTGTTATTATTTGACAGTTTAGTGCTTTTCATGAGCTAATTCTGTAAAGCCTGTGTTTCCTGTATTATGTAGCCACTGAATTCTCTGCTCATTAGTATAGTGGTGAGCTAATGATTGAGAGAGATCGCCTTAAATGCCTTGAACTGATAAATAATATCCCATCACTTATTGGTAAGGTGCTCTGAATGTCTATGTATAGTGGTACCTGGGTTCACGAACTTAATTCATTCCATGATTCTGATCATGAATGGAATCCAAATCAAATTTCCCCATAAGGTTCAATGTAAATAAGGTTAATCTGTTCTGAACCTTATGTATTTTTTAGGCACAAAAAAAAACAATATGCAGCAAAATACAACAGTACCTCAGTTCACAAACTTAATTCTGTCCATGATTCTGGTTGCAAACGGAATTAGACAAGAATTGGATCTAATCACCCCACAAGATCAACACTGAGCCTAACAGTTGAATTGGATTTGGTTCTTGTCCAATTACGGTTTGCAGCCACAGTCCTGGAAAGGATCAAGCTTGTGAACTGAGGTACCGTGGAGAGCTAAGGGCTGGTCAAACCTTCTCAGTGCTTTGGAGACAGGGGCTCCGTGTCAGTCTACCGGCTCAGGCAGCTACAAGGTTAGTTGTTTTCACAGCTAGTCACTCCAACACTGCTGGTTTTTAAGACTACATGAAACTGGAGAGAGATCTGGAGGCAAGGCGGATTTCAAAAGCCACAAAGCCCACAATTCTTACTGCAAGTCAGCAGTTTTTCTTTAATAAAGTTTCTCAGATGATGGCAAGCCTTTGGTTAATTTCTAGAATTCTAAAAGTTAGTTTTGATGAATTTTGCCAGAGTGTTCAGCATTTTATGGGGGGGGTGGGCAAATTTAAAGCAGTCTTCCTTCATCACTCCAGAGGCCCCAGCCTCTTTAGAAATAAATCACTAGTGAGATGATGAGGTTCAAGATTAATTTAGTGGCCACAGGAGTAGAGACAACCAATATGAGAGAGATTTTCTTATTCTTTTCTTTATGTACAGCTTCATCGGTGAATAGCTTACATACCACAGCATTTACCCATCTGTGTAGTTTGGTGAGTTTCAGTACTTTTATTTTAATAAATCATTTTACATATTTTGGGGTATAAGTGGTATCTTGGTTCATATATATATTTGGAAGCATCAGAGCAGTTAACACATCTCAAATCCTTCATAGTGAGAACCCTTAAGATCTTCCTTTTCAAAGCTATCTTGAAATGTACGTTAACTGCAGTAACTTTGTTTTACAATAGGACAACCGAATTGAATTCTCCTATGTAATTGTACCTTTGTACCTGTTGACCAATGTCCCCTCTTTCCCTTACCCCTCAACCAGGTCTGGTAAGCATGATTCTATTGAGGTTGACTTTTTTAGATTCAACATATAAATGAAATAGTGCACTATTTGTCTCTCTATGCCTTATTCCACTTAATATGGTGTCCTCTAGCTTCATCCATGTTCTCACAAGTACAGAATTTCCTGGGGCTTGTGTGTGTGTGTGTGTGTGTGTGTGTGTGTGTGTGATAGTATTCTGCTGGGTTCATATGCCATGTTTAATCCACTGTTTCACTGATGAACTCTTAGGTTGTTTTAATGTGGAAGAAAATTTAATATTCAATACAACTTTGTACTAGGATATGGTGCAAAAAAAGAAGAAAACTGAAAGGATGTTGAACTTTCTACTATTTTATGTTCCTGACTGCATTAGGTTTACATCATTTCAGCCACGTCATTTATAAACTATATATGTAGTCAACACTCACCAGTATCTGAGAAGAATCCAGTCATGCTTAAATTAACACTTGAAATGTAGTGGTCATTTTCCCTTAAAACAATTTTCACCTCCATCATTAATTCATCAGGAACTCCTAAACTTTGGTCTTTATTTAGCCACTTACAACCATCCTTAGGCTGTACCAGATCTTATGTGATCATCCAGTACAAACAAATGTCTTGGCTCCAAATACTACACGCCAGTTGCTACTGATTATTCTGGGCTTTGGAGCTACTGTGACGTGTTCCTCAAAAGACTGTCATGGATCATCATGCAACAGTTTGAATTAGACTTGGGATTCTTTCTCTATAAGTAAAAAGAGGAGGACTTTTGTAATCCCACTAAGTTATAAATGTATGAAGTAGTAAGCATGGTATGAAAACGTGAAAATTACCAGTTATGTAGCAGGGCAAGTGATTTCTCTGATCCTATATAGGAATCAATGTTACCTCAAACATTCACCTAAGTATTTCCAAAGTGTAAGGAGGACTCTGTATAAAGTAGAAGTAATAATCAGGCACTAAGCTATCATTTGGTACAGTGAAATAACCATCTGAGAACTCAGATCTCCAGGTAGACAGTCTTCCAGTAATATAGCTCAGATCCATGGTACTATGGATTGAACTGAGGGATTACATCACCAATGTGGTTCCCCTTTTAAAAGATGATCTTGCCAAGTTGCAGAGGCCAGCTTTAAACTTGCAATTCTCCTGCCTTGGCCTCCGAGTAGTTGGGATTACAGGCTTGTGCCACTGTGCCCAGCCTCAAATATCACTTACTTTATTTACCTCATTATCTGTGGCCAATAATAGCTCTTCCTCCAACATAAATAAATAATCCTATTTTTCCAGTTCAGAACTGACAAAACTTCAGCTCAAAAACTAAATATCTGCTGAACATAACAAACTGTCTTCAGGAAGTCATTACTGGGTGATCATAAAATGGATAAGTACACATAACAATTTACCCTGGTGCACAAAACCAATAAAGGAGAGACCACTCATAATAACACAAGCATTAGAAAACAGTCTTTCCAGATAATGATCATAAATAAATACCTTACACTGGGTCTTAATGGAGAGAGTTTAATTTTTCAATGCCAAGTAGCAGTACCCCATGAGTGTTATCTCTGTGGGTTATTAATCTTTGGAAGGCATAAGGATTATGGTCCAAGTCCACTGATTGTTAGTTTGCCCTTACTATAACAAAATGGTGGACACGGGCAGTTAGGAAGCAAAGAGGTTCATTTAGTGCACAGTTCTGGAGTTTCCATGTAAATGCATACCTAGCCTCAGTGAGGGCCATCCCCCAACCACACCAGCTCCCCACTGACAGCAGTGGGGTGAGTGTGTGCAGAATTAAGATTACTGGGCTGGGGATTTAGCTCAGCGGCAAAAGCGCCTGCCTGGCAAACGCAAGGTTGTGAATTCGGTTCCCGGTACTGGGAAAAAAACAAAAAAAAAAAAGATTACCTCTCCATCCAGGAAGAGAGTGGGGAGGGCTAGATTTTTTCCATTTTCCATTTTTATTAAAATGTCTGCAGTACACGATGGTTGCATTCCTCATGGGGAATTGATGCATGTACATAATGTGTCTCAAATTTTTTTATCCCCTGCCCCTCTCCTCTGTGCCCCATTCTTCTGTCTCCTGGTCCCCTTTCCATTTTCCAGAGATCTCCCTATCATCTTTCACTTTGCTTTTTATGACTTCAGTTTCTGTGTATATTTAAGATTGCGTGTCTGATTGATTTCACTTAACATGATCTCAAGGTACAGTGGTACCTTGGTTCACAAATTTAGTTTGTTCTATGATTTTGGAAAAGATAGCCATGTTTGTGTTTGCATGGGAAAGATGGCTGCAGCTGTGTTTGTCACCTGGTGCAGAGTGTGCAAACAAAAACAAAATTGTGCAAAACACTTCAGTTTGTGAAACAGTTTGCAAACAAAATCATTCATGAACCAAGGTCCACTGTACATTCTATATTTTTCTACAAATGACTTGCATTTGTCCTTCTTTATGGCAGAGTAGTACTCCATTGTGAACTAATACATTTTCTTTCTCCATTTGTTGACAGACATAGAAGCAATTTCCAAGATTTACCTATTATGTGCTGCTATAAACACAGGTATGCATGTATCATTGTAATATGATGTCTTTAACTCTTTCAGGAGGATACCCAGGAGGGAACTAGTTGGGTCCAGCAAGATTTCTACCCTCTGGAAAGATGTACCTCATATCCCCCAGGGACTTTAGGACCTCCCACTCAGGCTCATCTCTTAGAAGTTCCATCACCTCCCAATTCCACCACCCCTAGGGATGAGGTCTGCAACCACATGAACCTTTAGGGGGATACAAACTATCGAAATCACAACACTCACACTACTTTCATTCATGTCAAGTTATGAGGGTGAGCAACTAGCCTGGTTAGTGGACGCTTGAACCTTTGGTACCTAGCATAAAGCCAGAAGTAGTCAGGGTTAAACTAGTATTTGTTTGATGTATGATTAACCTACTGTCTTACCTATGATTAGTTAGGTGTTACACATAACAGGGAAGAGATTCTGCCACAAAAGTTAATTGTGAAGTGTAAACTCTTTGTTGAGAAGTCAACCTCTATGAGAGGCCCCATTTCTGTGTTTAAAACCATTTCCCTCAAGAAAAAGACCAACAGAGGGTATCTTTGATCACCACATTTATTTAAATCAACATCACATGGCTTCTGTTAAGATACACTGAGAATACAGAATTCCAAAAAACGCATAGATTACAAAGCAACATCAAACAAATTCAAACTGAAGAATATTCCACAAAGAAATCAGTTTATCTTCAAAATGGCACACCACTAAATATAGAGAAAGGCTGAAGAACTGTCCATACTGAAGCCAACTAACAAAAGAACCATGAAATCTGTCATCCTGGATCAAATCCACGATCTACAGAGACATCTGAGGACAATATGAATAAAGTCTGTGGAGAAGAGAGTTTATCAATGTTGATGACTGTTTACGGGTACGTAGGAGAATAACTTTAAAAGTGTCCATCACAACCAGCACACTATTAACACACTCTGGTTCTGTGGCACATGTGGGTTAGGATGTGCAACTTGGACGATTCTCAGCTTTCGTTTGCCTGCAAACAAGCCGTCAGGAAAGGGCAGAGAGCACAAGGTAATGTGTTGACACCAAAGAATGAGAATTCACTGAGCACTAGGGAGAGAATGCATGCAGGACAGTCAAGGGACAAAGAGTCAAAACCTAGAGGAAACACAGAGCACTCAAGTGTGGGGCAAAGAGCAATAAAGGCAATCACTCTGTGTGGTCTCGGATTTGGGAAGAAATCAAGCAACAAATATGAGGCACACAGAGTAAAAAAGAAGCCTGATGCCCAGAGGCCTTTGTTATCAGAAGATGAGGGTTTGGTAACCAATTTTACTAAAACTTAACTGCAAATGCTCTGTAGTAATAAAAAGGAACACAATATTGATAGAGTGCCACAAAACAGATGACACCTCAAAAACATGGTGAATGAAATCCGACAAACACAAAAGGCTGCATAACTTATGGCTCCACTTATAGGAAATATCCACAAAAGGCTAAAAACTTAGATTGAAATTAGAATGTTGATGACCTAGACCTGGGGGTGGGAAGTGGAGTCAAGTGTAAAACTGCTCTATGCCTCAGTTTTCTCATCCAATCAATAGTAATAATAATAATATCTAATTCGTAAGGGTTCTTTGAAGATCAAATGAGATAACACAGATAAAGCTCAGAAGAATGTTCTGCAGCCGGGAGGGACTCGTAGTGTGTGAGTACACACTCGGCTTGCAAATCTGTAAGATAAATTTCTTTCCAGGCTTAAAGCTTTGTTAATATAAATAAACCTTAAAAAAGTGTATTATCACATTCATATAATAAAGTATAAACATAAAAAGTGCAAGTTTAGTTATTTAAAAATTCAGCAATAAACTATATTCCATCCTAGACCTACTAAAGAAAAGAGCTTAAAATATTTTGGGAGAACTTTTAAAATACATAAAGTATAAGAACAGAGGAAAAAGTACTAAATTACCTTATTTCCCTAAAATCCGAACTCTAAACAAAAAAATTTTTAAAATGCTGAAGCTCTCATCTCCCTTCCTTCCTCCCACCTTCTTAAATTGAACTATGGGTATGTAATTCCATAACTACATGATTTTAAGTATTTTCCATACTTTCTACACATAAAAGTGAGGAGGGACTTCCATTTTACATTTCTGCTAAAGTAATTTTTAAAATTATCAATAGCAGGAAGATGTTATCCCAACAGTAAGATCCCAGACCAACAAACTCTGGAAATCATTAATACTGGGACCAAAAATATCCCCTCTCATGGACATCCATAGGTATTTCCATGTCACGCTGTCTTTGTGATACGCTGTGGGATTGGAGCATATGGAGGCACGGAAAGTAGGCAAGTTCTGCCTTCTCAGTAGGTGTCAAGCAGTGATACAGACATTACCTTCTGAACTCTGAATCCTGTTCATGCGGCTTTTCAGCACAGGTACACAAAGTGAAAAGTTGGTAATCCACCACTCTATCAAACAAAGAAATGGTTGTTTCATTTCAATCCTTCAAAATAACTACTGCTTTGAAGACAGCCTGCATATCTTTGGTTAAACTATCTCCTCACCAGCATCAACATTTATATTCTCTTATCATCTCTCAGACCATTTATAAAAGTACTTCCTTTTACTATTCTGATTCCAGAAAACGTCTTTAACATGAGGCAAGAGTAGACACAAATTTCAATATTTAATAAATTTTATCTTGGTAACATCAAAAACACTTTAAATTGCATTATAAAAAATACATTAGTCTTCACATTAGTTTTACATGGAAATATATAGTTATTTGAATATTTAAATATAGCTTTTCTTTAAGCAAAAAAAAAAGTGTTACTCAGAGCCCTAGTTACATAAATAATTCAGATGCACAAATGCAAAAACACTTTGCACAACACTGTCCACATACTGTAAAGAACTCAGAACAAAAATCTATGCAAGATACTAAAAAGGACAAGATTAACATAATATTCATTATGGTTGTAACTTGACATTTTATCACTGAAAGAATGTAATGTATTCTTGACTACACAAAAACCACCAATTGTTTTATCTAATCTGCAAATTAAGCCAACATTTATTTAGGAAAAGGGGCATACCTTGCATCCTATCAAATTTTTAAAGTAATTCATTATCAATTTAAATTATAAATTTTACAAGTTCAGGTTTTCAAATTTGTCAAAAATAGTACCGGTTAGAGAATTT
The DNA here is from genome assembly GCF_000276665.1 of Chinchilla lanigera. Taxonomy (NCBI): domain Eukaryota; kingdom Metazoa; phylum Chordata; class Mammalia; order Rodentia; family Chinchillidae; genus Chinchilla; species Chinchilla lanigera. The sequence goes on from NW_004955457.1 coordinate 8,658,112, forward strand.
AGTAAACACTTCCAAAATGTTAAACAAAATCATCAGTACTGTATTATACTTTTATATTTTCGGTAATGTAAATTTTAAATATAAACCTTTTCCCTGTCCTGCCTTAAAATGGTACTTAGAAGAGCTTCTGTGTGTAAAATGTAGTAACACTTTTGTAAGCTTAACTTCTGATCACTTGACTTACAAGAGCTGTCCTCTCTCCCGATGTAATCACAATAGATACGATTCACCATGTCTACATGGTACATTATTTCCATATAAACTCTAACTTTCATTTTGTATGGGGGAGCAGGTGAGACAGGCTGTACTGCAGGCTGACCTTAAACTCACTACAGAGCCCAGGCTAGCTTTGAACTTACAGCAAACCTCCTGCCTCGGCCTCCCAAGTGCTGGAATTAGAGCTGTACACCACTACACCCAGCTGAACTCTTGCTTTTAAATCTACATCGAAAAACTGAAGTCTATGTCCATTAATAATACCTAAGGGAACTATGTCTGTATTCCATAGGTCAAAAAGATGCCAATACCTGCAAAGAGAATATTTTCATATATTGACTGTTTGTTTACTTCTTCATCGGTAGGACAGAGCTTTCTTCCTAAATGAAAACTGGAGGATTATTTTGAACAGGTGACCTACAGTAATATTTTAAGAACAAAAATTAAAATTTTTTTATATAGGAGGCAAGGTTGAAGAAATGCTATATAGATTGCTTTGCGACTAAGAAATACACATTTGCCCACTTTTTTCAACATAATTACTGTTTAAATTTAAAAGTAAAGAAATTACAATATAACACCATCAAAAATACCCACAGGTTAAATAATGACTCCTGAAACAAAATCACATTTATATTTCATTGATTCGAAGGTAACACATTATCTCTGAAATCAAGACACATCACAATGATTCTAGTTTCAATAAAATATAGTAGTCACACAGTGTAGGTGAAATTCTTGTTTCTCCTTAACATCAATGACAGAAAAAAAGCTAAGATCTTGTCTTAGCCAGATAATGGGATGCATCTCTCCCCGCTCACTGGGCACCCCGAAATAAAGAATCTGAATATGATCGAGTACTCTAGACTGACATCTTTTATCTAAACTGTTAAAGTCAATTAGATAGTTTAAGATAAGTTATCAAATTAGTTTACCTTGCACTACCTAATCAGTTTAAGAACATCAATTAGATAGTTTAAGATAAACTAATATACAGTTTGTCACTTGCAAAAATGGGCCTTCACTTAGGTTCCTGGATTTATTTGGGTTTTCTGAAATAGTAACTTAATAATGACAACAACTTATGGCCTGCCCAAATAATATCACCAAGCCAACTTAGTTTAAACTATTAAAAAATGATAAAGTTGTCTGGGGATGTAGCTCAGCGGCACAAGCACCTGCCTGTCAAGTGCAAGGTCCTGAGTTCAATCCCCAGTACCGGGGGGAAAAAAAAAAAAAAGATAAAGTAATGTCTAAAATAGTTTAAGCAGTAAGGCCATAAAATTACCTGGATTTTCATACCAAACCACCAACCCTACATGTAAAAGAGTAAAGGTGGTTTAAAAAAGCCTAATCATACTAGCAAAATCTTCTTCCTATTGGGATCTAATAATGCTAAAGAAGAGATTTATGTATGTGTGCATGTGTCCAAATAAGAAAAGTCACAGATTTGCCTATCCAACTTAAATGATGCAGACAGAGTTTGTGTTGTATCTACAAATGCACCAGGCACTTTTTAAGAACTGGATTAAAGATATGATATCTCATTCTCAGGGGTGCTTTTAAAAGATAAATCATATTTTGTTTCAGTTGTGATCGTTTAAGTCAATCCTGAAAGGCTGAAAGAACTCAATATAGTCCCTGCTTTGGAATTATCCAGTTAGAATCATATACTGACAGTGCCACTCAGAAAAGAGTAGAATCTAAGTGTATGGGCATTTGTTCCAATTTCTGAAATGATGACATTAATAAATTTGCTGTTTTCATTCTCTTGGTGTTACAATTTGCCAGCATAAGAGAGATTATCATAAAAAATAAGAAAGACATGATTTGAGGAACAAAATACTATGTACTGTGTTAAATTATATTATGACAAGTGAAGTTCTACAGAAAATGTTGGACAAAAGTTGCTCTGAAATCATAAAAAAAAGGAGGTGGGGGGCCCTAAAAGCTAATTTAAATGAATATAAAATTTCTGAAAAATAATATCTGTAGCAAAATATTTTAAGGTTTTCCCGCCAAAGTTGGGAAAGCTATGTGCCCAAAAGTACCAAATGTATTTTGATTGAAGTACGGAATTCTCCACCAGCCAGAACACCAACACTTCCATTTTGCCTCAATTAATTTTGTTTGCTTGAGAGTCGAGTCATCCTCCGGCTATCAGTTGGACCACCACGTGAACTTCTCAGGTTGTATTCTCTCACAAGCATGGGTGTTTTCATTTTGTAAGTGTAGGTTTTATCAGCAACTTTGTTTCTTCCTCCGGTGCTGGAAGAACGCAGCCCTTTCTTCTTAGAGCGCCCTGCGGCAGCCCTGACCCGTCCTTTCAACTGAGCCGATGGAACCGAGGAATTCTTTGGTTTCATCTTTAGGCTGACGTCATCAGGCGTTTCCTCCTCGGAATTCACTTCAAAAAGAGTGGTCCTGGTCTGGGATTTAGGACCCACAAGAACAGAATATTTGAAAGTATACTTTTTGATGACGGTATTTGCTTTTGTACGAATCAAAACTGACTGCTTCTCAGAAGTTTCTTCATTTTCCTCAAGAATGACTGTTTCACAAATGCTTTCAGGGGAACTTGTCATCTCTTCTGGAATTTTTTCACTCTCACTTTCAAAATACTCATCTGTAACTGGTTCTGGAGAGGCGCTGGCATCATCATTTGAAGGCATCAACTGGAAAGCACTAACTTTTGGAGGCTGGCACATATTCATATTGTCCATACTTTCTAGAAATACACAAGGTTCATCGCTCCCACTACATGACTTTAATGAGTACCTTGCTGTTGATATGAAAGCTTTTCGACTCCCATTATGGGTGTCAGTGCTCTTACTTGTGTTAGCGCCCCGTACGACAGCCTTCCGCCGACGGCTAACTGCAGCTTTCTTACGTAATGGCTTCTTCCGATTATTCTGTTTACGTTTGCCCACATTCTTCGATCGATTACCACAAGTGCTTTGCTTCCTTTTACGTGAGCTGGAGAATTTACCTTTCTTCCATTTTGTACCTGAAGAAGAAGGAACTGGGGAACTAGGCTGTCCAGACTCCAAAGCTTCAGCACTTGAAGTGGGAGTTTCAGCTGTCTCAACTGCAGCATCTGGTTCACATTCTTTGTTACTCTGTAAACACCTCCTTTTTGGTGATTCTTCTTCTGGGTCAGTTGCTTTTCTCTTCAATGGACACTTCTCACGATTGGTCTGAGTTGCATTGGTGGCTTTTGATGCCTGGTCCTCAGGAACCTGAGGCTGATTCTTTTTAAGAATGTCCCTTGCTACAGGACAAGGACAGTCGGACTTGTCTGAGGCAACTGAAATGTCACTAGTACCTGCAGTTTCCCTTGCAACATTGTCACTATCTGGAAGAGTCTGAACAGACGTAGTATTCTGATCAGAGCTGGGCCAGGCAGGCTTTGTTTCTTCATCCAACAAAACTTTCTTGGTTGAATGGTGCTTGTAAGAGCGACGGCGGGAAGGACCCCTCTTACGTCTCTTCCCAGGGTAGTTGGTTTTGTTGTCATTGCCTCGCACTTTCTGAGGCAATGTTTGTCCCACAACTGAAGGAGACACAGGAGGCAAGACTTCAAGGTCTGATTCACTAGGATCATCTTCTATGACTTCTGGTTCTTTGTTCAGGTTCTTCGTAGGAGGAGCCACAGAACCAGAGCTGGACAGATAATAACAGTATTCTCTCGAGTCAAAAGTTACCCTCTTCCGTGGGTGCATTTTCTTCACAGCCCGCCGACGCCGCTTGGTGTTAGCCTGAACTGAGGGACCACGCTGAAATGCTACCTGAGGACTGTAAGATGTGCCCCTCCTGCTTGCTGAGTCTGCACATTTTAGCTTCAAAGGGTTTGCTTGATCAGCTGTGCCATGGATCTCAGACTCAGCTGAGGTAGCACAGTCCACTGCAAAACCACTACTGGAGTCCCAGCTCTTATCATTTAGTTCAGTATAGTTTGGATCTTTCTGAAGACTGACTTCACTGTCAGTTTTCTGAGAGGTGCCTTCAAAATAAAAATTTCTTTCAGGACCATCAGACCCCTGGCTCTTATCTCCTGAGGGAAAAGATTCTTGACCAGGCCCCTGTGACTGGTAGGACACAGACAGATTATAGGCAGTGGCATTAACATCTACTTCGCATCCACAAGCTTGACAAATGCAGTTTCCCAGAATAATACAGTCCTTCTCCCGGTTTATTATTCTGAAAGCCTTTGTGGATTGATCTGTTGCTGATTGAAAAGCAGCTTCATATGTTAACTCAGAACCACAAAAGTGACAGTAGCTCTTTCCCACCTGAAAGGATTCTTCATTCATACTCATGGTTTCTCCCATGGTTAACTGAGGTGGGTCATCAGGATCACAAATCACTTCACGGTCACAGTCACTATCACTGACCCTCATATCCACAAACTCCACCTCTGGAGAATCAGCTTCTCCATCTGAGAACTGTGACTGGTTCACTATGATTTGAAAAGAGACATCAGAATCACACATCATTTCCAGACCACTAAGTTCATAGGTATTTTCTTCCATGTCCAAAAGCCCCCTGCTCTGAAAGCTTGTTTCGTTGGAAGTCACCTGAGGGAGATCAACTTCTGACTGCAGATGTATACCAGAATCATACTGTATTTCAGAACAATAGGCTTTATAGCTCTCATTTTCTAGGTCATTATGATCTTCCTTCTGCACATCTATTTCTTTGGCGGACACATAAGAAGAATCAACCACAAATTGGACAGGAACATCAGAATTATAGCCAGCTTTAAAACCAACTAGGTGGTAGCTCTTATTCTCCAGGCAAACATGCACCTCCTTCAGATTCATTTCCTCAACAGTTTTTTGAAGCTGACCAGGCACAGACTGACAAAGTGTATCGGAATCAAAACTCGTGCTGGGACAAGCATCGCTGCTGTTCATTTCCAAATTGGCATGCTCCTCTTCCGAACTCTGTGGTTGCTGAATGACTGGCCGAAGAGGGACATTTGAAATATAAATTACTTCAGAACCGTCGGGTTCATAGCCCTTACCAAGATAAAAATGTCCCTTCCCTGGAAGAATTGCTTGTTTAATCAGCTGTTGAATTTTATTAGTCACAGTCTGAGAGAGTTCATTAGAACCAGAATTTATTTTAGAACCACTAGGTTCACCATTCTCATCTTCCAAGTCAAGATGCTTTTCCCAAGGTTTCACCTCTTGAATGACTTTGATTTGGCCAGTAGCTGGCTGAAGGACACCAGAATCACGTGTGATTTCAAAACTCTCAGCTGCACCCCTCTTACTATCAATGTCAACACCTTCACCATTCCCAGGGGCTGTTTCTTTCCCTGTTTCCCCCAGCCTGTTAGCCACTGGTTGGACAGAGGCATCAGAAGCAGAATTTCCTTCAGAGTCACCAGACTGATCAGGCTGATCTTCTTTCCTTGACTTCTGAACAGCTATGTAAGGTCGATCAACTATTGCTTGAACCAAAAAATCTGAATCCAAATTCATTTCAGAAAAAATACTTTGGATTTTATTTCCCAAGCGCACTTGACCTTCTTGCCCCTGGATTATGAGTTGAACAGCTACTCCAGGTTGATCAGCTGCAGACGTTAGAAGAGCATCAGAATTATATGTTGCTTTTGAGCAACCAGGTACCTCTGTCTTACGTTGCAGGGTGACAGCCTCTTCCTTCCATAGATTTAGTGTGCTAATCATTTTGTGATATTGTTTAGGCAATAAGTGTTGAACAGAACTGAAACATATTTCAGAGTCACTAGGTTTGCTGCTTTTGTCTTTTGGATCGACGTATTTTTTTTTGAAAAAGATCAGGTGGGGTTGGTCAGAGACTGAATGAATAGAGCCAGTAACATCCATATTTGCTTCCAAACTGCTACATTGAGAACTTTCATATTCTGGGTAAAAAAAGTCCTCCTGAAAAACCCCTAGTGGAGAGTTCTCAGGAACTAACCAAGGAAAGTCATCAGAATTCAAAGTCAGTTCAAAGTCATCATATTTATCAGTCTTCTTTTCAATGTGCTTCTTCTTTTCTTTTCTTTTACGAAACACTTGAGGTTCTGTTACTGGACAGTCAGGGACATTAGCCTTTATTTCAGAGGCATTAAATTCAGCATTTTTGCCTTGAACATCAGCCTGTTTTTCTTTGTGAAGCTGAGTATTTTCAACAACCACTTGAGGGTTGGAAATCACTGACGGACGGATGTCAGAGTCCCCCTGGGTTCCAGAAACACTGGGTTGATCATGCTTATTTTCTAAGTATTCGCAGTCCTCTTTCTGAAAGTTTCTGTCATCAGTGAGATCTTCAGAATGTCCAATAGTTGAAAGAAAAATATCATGATTCAAACTCAGCTCAGAATCAGTAGGTTTGTTTTCTTTGTGTTTTAATTCTTGAGAACTTAGTTCTCTCATGGCTACTTGAGGAGGATTAGTCACTGAATGGAGAGGAGTGTAAAAATCCGAATTTATTTCAGAACCACTGGGCTTAGCATTCTTCCTTTCTAAGGATATGTATTCTTCTTCCTGAATGATTACTTCTTTAACAGCTACTTCGGGTTGTTCTTTTCCTGAGTGAAGAGGAATATCAGAGTCAAAACTTATTTCAGAAACACAAGATTCATCACTTTCATTTTCCAGATCAACAGGCTCTTCCTCATAAACAGCTACTTCAGGCTGGTCAATTACTGAGCAAGTAGGAATATCAGAATCAAAAGTCAGGCCAGAACTATTTGACTCAGAGCTCTCCTCTTCCAGGTTAAAGGGATCTTCTTTTAGGCTTTCAACGTCCAGCTGAGACCACTCGGAAACTGACAGAGGGGAATCAGAATCAAATGTCAACTCAGAACTGCAGGACCCACTGCTCTTAGCTTCCACGTCAACATTTAACTCTTTAAGATTTATTTCACCTAAATCCCCTTCAAGTTCATCATTAGCTGACTGATAAAGACAATCATGAGACTCAAAACTTAGGTCAGAAATGCTAGATTGAACACTCTTATTTTCTAAGTCAGTATCTACAGCCTGAGAGTTTACTTCTTTAACTGCCTCTTGAGATTCATCAGCCACTAATTGAGCATCAGCATGAAAACCCATGTCAGGATCATAAGACTCACAGTTCATGTCCACAAGGCCAGCATTCTTCTTTTTCAGAAGCTTTTTTCTTCCAACATCACTCTGGGGTTGATGAGACACTGCCTCATGAGAAACACCACAAGCAAGATGTGCTTTGGCACTACTTGGTTTACATTTCTTATTTTTGAGCTGGACAGGTCTACCTTTCTGGTTTTCTTCTGTAACAATCGGTTGGGGGCAGTCAACTCCTGACTGAGGCAAACCATCATTGTCAGAACTTGATGCGGAATAACTAGATCCATAGCTCTTATCCACCAGCCAAATGTGAGGTTTTGTGTGCTGTTTCTTTTTTGTGACATCCCCTGGGGGCTTCTTAACTACTGATTCACGTGAGGTCAAGGAAGCAGCACTTCCTTTGGAGCTGCTAGATCCATAGCTCTTATCAACCAAATTGATGCAAACCCGGTTGGGGAAGATTACATCTACATCAGGCTGTTGGGTGTTGATGTCAGTTGGTTCTACGGAGGTATCACAATCAAAATTCATTTCCGAGTCACTGGAATCATAGCATTCATCAACAAGGCTTACACGTATTGCTTCTGGAGGGCTTGCTGCTTTGACAATCACTTGGGATTGGTTGGGAACCGCCTGAAGGGAATCCTCACACTCATCCTCCGAGTTTATTTTGGAATCACAAGCTCTGTTACTCTTGTACTGTGAAGTGGTCTGTGTTTCCTCTGAAACATTTCTTTTTCTGGCAGTCATGTCAGATAGGTGAGCTGATGAAGGAGAAACGGAATTATAATCAACATTCATTTTGGAACCTCGAGATCCATCTTCGTGAGCACCTGGTTTCCCTTTCCAGAGGTGCAGCTTTTGTACAGCCTTTCGGGCTGGGACAGATGCTGACTGCAGAGAGCTGCGATCCAACTTTGCTTTAGCACTCACTGAGCCCTTCTGTTTCAAACTTGCTGGCTTATTATGAACCAGATGCTTTTCTTCCCGGGTACAACTCCTCTGTGACGGCAACTCCCCACGGCGCTTTGGAATGGCACCTTCCGAGACTCGTTTGGCAGGTGGCACATCAGGTTTTTTCAGCTTTACCACTGGGTTCACTGCTACTTTAGAAGAAGACTTCACTCTGACAGAACTCTTCGTATCCTTCGGCTCACGGAATTTAGAGGCCGGTGACGAAGTTTCACCCTGGCATTTTACATCTTTCTGGTAAAGCAACTTATTATTTAAATTTACACGTACAGATTTTTTGTTTGATTCTTTAGGATTCTCAGAGGGAACTGAAGGAGTTTCTGGACGGCATGATGGCATACGGTTTTTAGAGCCCCCGTCTAGCTGCTCAACTTTGTCAACTTTGCTCGGGTTGTGTTTGCTACGTGACTCTGAACGGATTGCTAGTGGTATCCTACTAGTACTCGCAGCAACGGGTCTAGCTCTGACAGCAACTGGTCTAGCGCTCTCAGCAACTGGTCTAGCACTCTCAGACACTGGCCTAGTACTCACAACAACTGGTCTAGGCAAACAAGTAGCAGGAGGAGCATTAAAAATCACAGAAGGACGGATTACACTTTTCCCATTATTTGAAGCATGACCAATATCTACTAGATTGATATTTCTCACACCACTCTCAATTTTATTAAGCTCTAAAGACAGCTGCTGTCCCCGCTCTAGTTTTTGAATAACTGATGGTCGAACTAAAACCTCCTTCGCAGAGTTCTGAGAGACACCGGGATGAGCACGTGACTCCTCAACAGATTCAGAACTCTCGAAGCTTTTTTCTTCAGCTTCTGGGTCTTGCCGCAGTTCCTCATCCAAATGAATCACGTCGGGTGAGGCAGACTGCGTAGGCATCTCCTGTTGTGGTCTAAAAAGAAAGGAGAAAACCCTATAAAGATATTCTATGATGGAGTTAAGATGCATAATAAATGTTATTTTCTTTCTATGCTGGGCATTCCTGACAGGACAAAGAATGAAAACAGTCACAGCAGACTGAATGCTCTGTTCCCTTTGGGAAGGTAGTCAGTGTGAAATAGGGAGGCAACTCTACCAATTGCTCCCTAATAAAACCAAATGGCTCCTAAATATGAGAAAAATGCAAATGAAATCACACATGTAGTGTTTTTCAGTTATCAGAACAGTAAATAGCAAAAAATTGGACTGACACAACTTACTTGACCATGTATGCTCCAGATTCCACTTCTGAAAAAGTGGAATGGTCTCCCTCATGAGACAATTCAGATGAGTAAATTGATAAATTTATCAAAAGCATTAAAAAGAATAAAGAGCGGAGCACGGTGGCGCACGCCTGTAATCCTAGCACTCGGGAGGCTGAGGCAGAAGGGTTGTTGCGAGTTAATTTGAGACCAGCCTGGGCTACAAAGTGAGCTCAAAGCCAGCCTGAACTGCGTAAGAGAGACCCTGTCTCAAAAAGATACACACACACATAAAAAAAAAAATAAACAGAAGAAAGATGCCTAGCACATAATAAGCATCCACAGTGTTAGGTATTATTATTTTAAGCCATGTTTCAGCAATGGTACAGGCACTTTAATGCATTGTTAGGAGGAGTACAGATTCACTTCAGATTACTAGGTAATCTTTACACAGACTAGTACTTCCGTGAAGAACAATTTGGCAATGTCAATTAAATAAATGCACACACCCTCTAACATAGTAATCCCACTTTGGGTTTATTTCATGTGTGTAATGAGAACTGTACAGGAATACAGCTGTTTTGTTTTTATTTTTGGTAATGGCAAAAGACTGAAATCCACCTTAGGTACTCATCAGTTGTGTGTACTGGTTCAGGAATTAATGGTACTTAACGGAATGCAGTGTCGATTTTAAAAATTATGAGGCAGCTCTGTAAATAAAAATGAAGATCAATCACTATAAAAATTGTAAGTGAAAAGTAAATATAGGGCCAGGGATATAGCTCGGTGGCATAAGCGCCTGCTTGACAAGCGTAAGGTCCTGAGTTCAATTCCCGGTACTCAAAAAAAAAAAAAGAAAAAAAGGAAAGCAAGTATAGGCAGCATACTAGATAACCAAAATACAAATACTAAAATAGCATGAAAAAAAAGCTATACACTTACAATATCTGTAGAAGGTTAGCGGCCTGTAGGAAAGTGAATAAGATGACTGGGACAGGAAAAAAGGAAGACACACCTTTTTCCTTTTTGCTTTTGGGGGGAAGGAGTTTTTGCTATGTTGCCCAGGGTGGGCTCAAGCAATCCTCTGCCTCTGCCTCCCAAGTAGCTGGGGCTACAGCTGCATGCCCCTGCACCTGGTTAAGACTCACTTTTGAATGTGCCTTTGAATTATATCTAGGTACATTTATTTCCCATTCAAAATTTTAAATCGCTTTTTAAAATTTTGGGGGGTTTTGTCTTTTTTTTTTTTTTTGGTTTGAGACAGAGTCTCAGTACACAGTTCAGGCTGCACTAGGAGGCTGAGGCAGGAGGATTGCCACCAGTTTGAGGTTAGCCTGAACTATATAGTGAGACCCTCAAAAAACCAAAATAAATAAATGAACTACTCAAAGGTTAGGAACTGCCACCTAACTGCTTTGATTTGCATCTTTGTGTACACATATAGTTTGTTGGTGGTATGTGTTTGTTGCAGTACTAGGGACTGAACCCAGTTTTTGCACTGAGCTACATCCCCAGCCCTTTTTAATTTTTATTTTGAGACTGGGTACATTAAGTCACTAAGTTGCCCAAAGTGGGCTTGAACCTAAAATACTCTTGCCTCAGCCTCCCAGAGTGCTGGGATTACAGACGTGTGCAACCACACCCAGAATATGTGTGTATGTTTAAGATCAACAACTAAATAATACTCCATACTCAAAATCATTTGCAATTTAACTTTACAACATAAATTCTTCTAAATATCTAATAACCAAAGGTAAAAACTACTCTTTTATATAACTCTTGGAAGGAGTTTTTAAGGAATTTTATAAACTATAAATAATAAAAATTATATATCAAAATCTATGAGTACAGTCAAGTGGAAACCTCATACTCTTAAATATTTCCATTATGAAAAAATCCATAAACAGCAATTAATGGAGCACCCAATTTAGATGAAAAACCAATCAAACTGCTCCAATAAAAAGGTAAATTATGAAAAAGAAAAGCTAGTGGGTAAAAAACAAAAATACAGCAAAAGCCGATTTTCAAGATTTTCTAAAATAAAACTACAACGTCTAGTAAAGAAAGGAACAGAAAATTATTTTTTAAAAATCACAAACCTTATCATTTAGAACTCACAGGCAAGGGAGGATGGGCATGTGCTTTTAAAAATCAAGGAAACAAAATGGTATTTCGCCTTTCGTGTGTATTTTTCTCATATATACATGCTCACATACTGTTACGGCTCTTATCTAGACATCCCCCAAAGGCTCATGCACTCATAGGCGGGGCGTTTTTGGAGGTGGCCAGACCTAGCGTGTGGGAGTATGAATTACGAGTGTGTGGTAACTGGATTAGTGCTCTAGCTGGATTAGCACAGTTCTGGGTGTGGCTGAATGGATTTACTGAAAAGGGAAACCCCACCCTGAGTGTGGGTGGCACCAATCAACAGAGTTATAGCCTGAATGGAATATAAAGGGAGAGAAAGAAGACAGGCTTTCCCCTACATGCCTGCCCTGCTTTGGGTTGTATCTCCTCTGCGCTGCACCTCTGCCACACACCCCTGCCTTAAAGCCGGTCAATTGTGGATTGAAACCTCTACAAACTGTGAGCTGAAATAAACCTTTCCTACTTTTAGCTCTGGGTATCGGGTATTTGGTCTCAGCAACAAGAAAAGTAACTAAGACACAGACACACACAAATATAGAAATTAGGCTGTTGCACGTAGTGACATTTTATATCAGGGATGAGGTACATTCAATATTTTTAAAAATTAAGTCAAGCCCTTCCTCACACCACATATAAAAACAAAAGGTGATGAAAAAATATCTAGGGGCTGGGGATACGGCTGGGTGGTAGAATGGTTGCCTAGCACATGTGAATTCCTGGCTTTGACTGCCATCCCTGAAAAACTAAATAAAACAAGGGCATGAAGAAAAGACAAAAGGACACCAAAAAGGAAAATCCTCATATTAAAAAAAAGATACTATGTACAGTTAAAAGATAACAGACTCTAAGAAAATACTCATACTTAAAACACAAGGAACTACTATCCATATTTAAATATTGTATAATAATCCAAAATATACAAATAATAGTAAAATGAGCAAAGTATATGAACAAACAATACATAGGATAGAATACGGCCAATAAATAAAAGTTCTGTTTTGCTAATAAAGGTTAATTACATATAATTTTTGGTCTATCACTGGTGGGGGGGTATGCTCAGAATCCCAGGGTTAGGGATGGTGATATAAAACGACCACCTTCATAAATCACTGCTGCAAGCGTAACTGGCGTGTCTATGTAAGGGTTTAAAATATCCACACAATTTTACACTAAAGAACAACTTCAGTAACAAAATGAATAGTGACAGGTTAAAAGTCAACCAGTGAGAGAAACAGCCTTGAGTCTCTAATGAAAAATATAACTGAACCTGAAAAAATATAACTGACCTGAAAAAATAACTGAATATGTAAATGAGGAAACAAGTAAAGCTCTTCTTTATGGCTGAACTGTGGTTAAGGTTTAGTAAACTGTTTTGGGGGAAAAAAGAAATCAATAGATGTTCAAAGTAAATGTGAAATATGAGAGACATTAACAAAGTCTCCAAGTTCTTAAGAGATGCTTTTTTTTATTTTAAAGAGACCAAAAAATCCAGTAAGAACAATACAGAATTTCATAACAAGATCCTTCTTTTCCCCATCCCAGTTGTTCTTTCCTTTTGAGCAGTTTCTTTCAAGAGACTCTTATTAATTACAAGAATCAGTTACCTTACCATAGACTAACTTGATAAATACCGCTCTAATCAAGTGACTCAATTTAACATCACCAACAAACAACAACCACGAGGCGACAATATCAGCTTTGAGACATTCGCACTCAAGCACATAACCCAAGTTTAGTCATGAGAAAATATCCCACAGACACAAATTATGGATACGCCATAAAAGTAACACAGGGTAAGTACTCTTTTTCAAAAGTCTCAAGATCCAACATAGAAAGAACAAAGGCAAAAATAAATAAATAAACAGGGAAAAAATCCCAAAAGTGTCAAGGTCTTAAATATAAAGAAATCCTAAGGAAATGTTCAAGATTAGACACTCAGGAGATAGGACAACTACACACACAGCTTGGATTCAGTTCCAGGCCAGAAACAGGGCATTAGTGGGACCACTGACAGCATTTTAAAATACTTAATAGTGTGACATTGATGCAATTTCCTACTTTAAACCATTGAACTTTGGTTTCTTTAGGCTTAATATTTTCAATTTAATAAACAGGATACAAGAATTGTTTCAGTTTTGCGCTGTTTGTATAAACCATGCGGTTCAAAGCCAGCCTGGACTATATAACAACTTTTCAAAAAAAAAAAAAGAAGAAGAAGAAGGAAGGGAAGGGAAGGGAAGGGAAGGGAAGGGAAGGGAAGGGAAGGAAAGGAAAGGGAAGACAGGCTGGGGATACAGCTCAACAGCAAATCACCTGCCTGGCAAGTACAAGGCTGTGAGTTCAATTTGCAGAACCATAAAAAGAAAGAAAGAAAGAAAAGAAGAATGAAAAATCACAAATGGAACTTACAAAATAAAATTCCACTTTCCTTTTTCTTGTATCAGTACTCCCTGTGTGCAGTACATAATGATCACGCTCATCATGGACCATGTGCACATAACACATCTTAACTCATTTTTTGTCCTCGCCCCATCCCCTCCCTCCAAACCTCTTTCCCCTCCTCATGTACAAAAGCTTTTTCCATTTTTTTTTCCTTCAAATTATTTTTCCCTTCTTTCCCTGCCCCCAACATCGCACTTCAGAGCAGTGGCGTAGCTCAGTGCGGCTGCGCTGGCCAGCATGCAAAGAGACCCCAGGACCACTCCCCGGTATCTCATAAGAAGCCAAAAAAATTCCTTTATTTTCCTTGATCTGAAGATTAACTTAAAGAAGTTTTGGAACACGAACACAAATACCGACTGTAATTTAAACCTCCGGAGCATTATTCCGCAGGGCTCGCCTACCTGCTGTCTTGGTAGTTGGACGGGTGGTGCAGCAGCACATCTTGCAGGAAGCGCTCCATCAGGCTACTGCTGCTTAGTAAGCGTTGTCTGTTCTGTCTGGTCACGCTCCTGTGCTGGGCGCTAAACAAATGCTGTAAAGAAAAACAAGGACTATTTAAGAACGAATAATAGCCATTAATAGCGAGACGGTCACAAAATAGATTCATCTATGCATTACTGGGATAAGCATGAATCTCACTGAGTGCTCACTGAGTAAGAACAGTGTCCCCGGGAACAGGAAGAGACGGGGGCACAAGCGATCCCAGAAAACTGCCCTTAGCTGTGTACCCGCGAAACACAAAAGCCAGGACTTGAATCTAAGTCTAAAATTCACTCTCTTCTCACTATACTGCACAGCAGTAGTGGTGTATTTCTAAACCGTTATTTATAATTGAATAGTATGTTTAGGCGATGAAGAACTGAAATCAGGGTGCTAGCTCTTGACCACTACGATAAGCCTTGGAATTATTTCCTTACTAGCTCACTCCAGAGATTTTCTCTAGGACTCTCTTAGCCCCATAACAACTAGATCACACCTGTCTCCCCACCACCCACTACCCATCAGCAACGCTAGAGGGGGTGGGGATTTAGCTCAGCGGCAAAGCGCCTGCCTGGCAAGCGCAAGGTCGTGAGTTCGGTTCCCGGTACTGGAGAAAAACCAAAAAACCAAAAAAAAAAAAAAACAACGCTAGACCACCAGGAGCTAAAGGGGACAAGGGCACAAGGGAACAAATAGAGTAACTTAAAATAAACCTTGTCCTCTCTTGGCCAAAGCAGAAAAAAAAGAAGCAACGTGAATAGAAAACTGCATTTCCATGAACTGCAGTAACCACCACACTATATAAATCCCAAAAGAGTCAATTTTTTAGAATTTTTTAATTGATAGGAAACATACAAAAAATACAAAAATTGAATGCATACAATTCAATAAATTATCCTAAAGTAAACATATCCATAACCAACTATGCATAAAAATCAGTAAGCACCTAGAAATCTAATGTCCCACTCCAATTGAGTATTCTTTCACTCTGCCCCAAAGGTAATTGTTATTCTGTTCTTTTTTTTCAGACAGGTCTTGCTATATAGTTCAGGCTGACCTTGAACTCACTATATAGCCCCAGCTGGCCTTGAATTTATCACCATTCTCCTGGCTCAGCCTTCTGAGTGCTGGGATTACAGGTGCATGCCTAGGATTAGATGTGCAATCCTAATTTTTGTTTGTTTTTCAAGACAAGATCTCTTGCTATGTAGCCCAAGCTGGCTTTGAGTGATCCTCCTGCCTCAGCTTCTCAAGTGCTGGGATTACAGGTATGTGTTACGACACCAAGCTCCCTAATTTTTAATTTTGTACTTTTGAAAAGTTCTGAAATGTATACAAATGGAGTCTTTTTTTTGTTTTGGTTTTTTTGAGACAAGGTCTTGCTGTACAGTTCAGGCTGCCCCTGAACTCACTATACAGCCGAGGCTAGCCTTGAACTTGTGTCAATCCTCCCGCCTCAGTCTCCTGAGTGCTGGGATTACGGGCATGCACCACCACGCCTGGTTTATAAATGGAGTCTTACAACATGTATTCTTTCACTTCCAGCTTCTCTTGCTCAACAGTGTGTGTGTGATACTCTTCCACACTCACTGCAGTCTGCTCATTTTCATGTTTGCATCCCATTGTATAAATATTTCATACTTTATTTACCCATTCTGCTCCTGATGGACATTTGTGTTGTTTCCAACATTTGGCTATTACCAATAATGTGAAAGAACCTTCTTAGGTATCTTTCAGTGCCAATAGCCATGTATCTTTGTTGAGTACATTTCTAGGAGTGGCATGTCTGGGTCATAGAGTTGGTTCTACTTGGCTTTAGTGCACACTGCAATCTAGGCTTTCCAATGTGGTTGTACTAATTTATACCCCCGCTAGTGGTGTAACACTAGTCTCCTTCCTCACCAACACTTACTATTGTCAGTCTTTCCAATTTTAGCTATGGTAGAATATGTTGGATGCTATCTCACTGTTTAATTTGTCATTTTTGTGACAGCTTTCATATTTCATAGCCATCTGGATATCTTTTTTTATGATAGGTCTGCCAAATTTCTTACTGATTTTTAAATAAATTTTCTCTTTCTTCCTGAGTTGTAGAAACTCCTTATTTATTCTGGACACAAGCTCTCTGTTCAGTTGAATACCTTACAAGTATCTTTCTCTTAGTAGCTTGTCCTTTCATTTTCTTAATCAACTTTTGTTGTTTTCTTTTTTTTTTTTTTTTTTTTTTTTTTTTTTTTGGTTTTTCTCTGGTACCGGGAACCAAACTCACGACCTTGCGCTTGCCAGGAAGGCGCTTTTGTCGCTGAGCTAAATCCCCAGCCCCTGTTGTTTTCATCTAGAATAATTTTCCTCCTGCCTGAAGAACTCCTATTAGTTTTTCCTGTAGGGAGGGTCAGCTGATGACAGGTTCCCTTAATTTCTGTCTCCTGAAAATATTTTTATTTCACCTTACTTTTAAAAGATATCCTTAATGAGCAGAGAATTCTAGGTCAGGAGCTGTTTCTTTTGGTTTCCACTGTTTCTATGGAGTACTTCACCAGACGCCATATTTCTTCACTGCCTTAGTAGTTTTCCAAAGTCTTGAAATAACTTTTCAAATTAATACAAATTACCTTGACTACCATCAATAGAATTTTTTTTTTTGGAGGTTTTGAACATCAAGCCCAGGGCTTTGCTCATTCTAGGCAAGCGCACTACCAGAGCTACAACCTCAGCAACAGAATGTTTTAAAAAGCTAATTTAGTGTAAGAGTAACCAAATAAGTAAGAATTATTATTTTAACTGTTAGGCAAAAAAATTGTACTAAGAGCTTATTGAATAGAATCTGTAGTTAAATAGTGAACGCTTTACTACTGTCATAGTTTCAACAAGTAATCTTCCAGTCAAGTAATGGTAAAATTTATTAAGCATGAAAAATACTAAATGTAGCTTTGAGTTATTGTTTTTTGCCTCCTCCTTTTCATGACCAGCATTTTAAAAAGTATTTCTTTTTTAAAAGGTAGAGAAGTAAAACTTACAAAAAATAAAAACTTTTCTTAGAAATTAAGTGTTTACTATTAAATAATTTTAAAATGCGACCACACAGCAGTATAAGTGTACATTATACACTTATCTTAGTGTCATATAAGCTGTAACATTTTAGCATTAGTAGAACCAGAATATCATTGTATTATCACTTCACCTATGACATCATTCCATTACTCAGATCCTGAAGGAAAAACTTTAGACTCTTCTGAGTTAATAAGTCTAGTCAGAAAGCTACAGATATTATTACCGTGTATACTTATGTTGCAATCTCCATACACAATGCTTCATAAACTCTTTTGACAAAAAGAGAAAAGAACTCCATTCAGTTCATTCTATAAAGTTGATGTTACCCTAGTGCCAAAAGGCACCACAAGAAAACAAAGTTAAAGAACCATATTCCTTTATGATATACATGTAAAATTCCTCAAAAGCATATTAGCAAACCAAATCCAGAAATGTGTAAAAATGATTCTACACCACAACTCAGGAATGCAAGGTTAACACCCCAGAATCACCTAGTGTAATTGCCACAGAATGAACTGAACTTCTGCAGAACCAGTATATTGAAGTTTTCACCTCTACAGTGACAATAGTATGTTTGGAGACAGAACTTTGAGGAGATAATTAAGATTGAATAAAACCATAGGCTAGGATCCTAATCAGGCATTTTAAGAAGAGGAAGAGAGATCATTCCCTCTCTCTTCCAAGTACAAAAAGGAAGCCATCTACAAACTAGGAAAAGAGCCGTGGCCAAAAAAAAATTAGTCTTGACCTTGTACTTCCTAGACTTTGAACCTGCAAAATAAATTTTAGTTTCTTAACCTGTCTAGTCTATGATATTTTTATTATGGCTGCCTGAGCTAATACATTGATAAACTAAAATAAGCCAAAGGGAAAAAAAAAAAACGTACTTGTCTAACAGATACAAAAAAGCATTTGACAAAGTCTGTACCCTTTCATAATAAAATACTCAATAATCTAGGCACAGAAGATTATTTTGTTAAGCTAGTAAGGTCATCTAGAATAAAACCAAAACTAATGTCACACCTGAGTAACAGAATGAAAGCTTTCACCCTAAGATCAAAGGAGACAAGGGTATTAACAAGAAGCACTGGCACACTTCCCTCTACAAAAAGGGACCCAAATACACACATGCAGACACACACAAAAAAAAGCCATTTCACTAAAGTGTTTGAGGCAGAGCACCAGGGTAAAGTGAGGATATAGCAGAGATGTCCCACAGCATGGAGAGTCATAAGGAAAGTATGTTAGTCAGTATTCCATGACTGTAACAAATAACCATTCAGCAATCAACTTTAATTATTATGAAGTTCATTAAAATTTAATGCAGGATTTTTATTTAAAAATTGTTCCATTTCCAATTCCTTTATCTCAATTGAAATGGAGATTCTACTTTTAGACTAAACAGATTGTTCAGACAGGCTATAAAGATTTAAAATAAATTGTCTCAGCTGGGCATGGTGGTGCATATCTGTAATCCCAGCACTCAGGAGGCTAAGGCAGGAGGATCACTGAGAGTTTGAGGCTAGCCTGGGCTACAAAGTGAGTTCAAGACCAGCCTGAACTGAACTGAGTAGCAAAATCCTGTCTCAAAAAGACCCAACAAGACAAACAAATAAATAACAACAACAACAAAACACCTCCCTGTAAGTATCTTTTAATAGCCAGGCATGATAGTACACATTTGCAGTCCTAGCTACCAGGAGACAAAGGCAGAAGATTCACAAGTTTGAAGCAAGACTAGGCAACTTAGTGAGAACTTCTCTCAAAAAAAAATACAATATAACTAATATAATATAATATTAGGGCAGAGGAAGTAACTCAGTGTTGGAAAATTCATCTAACATGCCTGAGGCCCTGGATCCAGCCCTAGTACCACAAGAAACAAAAAGTTCCTCAAATGTAACTAATAAAGTTTCATTTTCCCTGTAAGCACAAGGTCCCAAGTTCAATTCCCAGTACCAAAAAAAAAAATAAAATAAAATAAACAACATTCTCTTAAATAATGAGCCAATGAAGAAATCAAAAGGGAAATTTAAAAATACCCTAAAAGAATTTAAAATTGAAACAAGGTATCAAAACCTATGGAATAAAGCAAAAACTGTTCAAGAGGGAAGTAACAAGTACCTACATTTAAAAAAAAGATTTAAAATTCAGTGCAGCTCAAGGAACAAGAAAACCAAGAATAGGGGCTGGGGATTTAGCTCAGTGGTAAAAGCGCCTGCCTGGCAAGCGCAAGGTCGTGAGTTCCATTCCCGGTACCGGAGAAAAACCAAAAAAAAAAAAGAAAACCAAGAATAAATCAAACCCATTGTAATGGGAGGAAATAAATAACAATGAACAAAGCAAAAACATATCATATATATATACACAGTTTATTAGTTAGAGTAACAAAGAGAAAAGAGGGTTGAGTATGTAGCTTGGTGGTGGTGGTACAGCATGGGGGTGGGAGGGATACAAATAAAATCAGGGATGAAAAAGGAGACACTATAATTGCTATTACAGGGATACAAAGGATTGTGAGGCACTACTATGAACCACAATATGCCAAAAAAATGGAAATCCTATACACAAATGGATCTTAAGATATATACAACCTGTTAAAATTGAACCACGAGGACAAAGAGAACCTGAACAGACCAACATCAATAACAAGATTCAATGATACTTTTCAGTAATGAAAAGTATCTCAAAAAAAGAAAAGCCCAGGCCAGATGGGTTCACCAATGATTTTTACCAAATTTTTAAAGAATTAACACCACTTCTTCCCAAATTACTCCAAAATTTTGAAAGGAAGAGAACACTTCCAAACTCAATATATAAGGCCAACATAACAATGATACCAAAATCAGACACAGATACAACAAAATTAAAGAGATAAAAATACATGCAAAAATTCTCAACAAAATACTAACAAATCAGCTGGGTGTGGTGGTGCATATCTATAATCCCAACAACACTCATTGAAGCAGAAGGATTGCCACAAGGTTAAGGCCAAGTTGGGCTACACAGTAAGTTCAAGGCCAGCCTCAATTACAAAGCTAGACACTGTCTCAAAAAAAAAAATACTAAAATCAAATTCAACAGCGCATAAAAAGGGTGTACACCATGATCAAGGGAGATTTGTTCAAAGAATGCAAGGATGGTTCAACATATACAAATCAATAAGCATAATACATCACACTCTGATGATGGTATCATCTCAACATATGCAGAGAAATCATGTAAAAACACTCAACATTTCCTTCATGATAAGAAACTTCAAAACACTAAGTATCAGTGGAACATACTTCACCACAAGGGCTATTCATGACAAACCCACAGTCTACATCATACTGAATGTCAGAAAGCTGTGATTTTTTCTTCTAAGATCAGGAAAAAGACAAGGCTGTCAACTTTGTTTGTTTATTTGTTTGTTTTTTGAGGCAGGGTCTCACTCAGCAATTGGGGCTGGCCTTGAACTCACTATGTAACCCAGGCTGGCCTCAAACTCACTGTGATCCTCCTGCCTCAGGCTCCCAAGTGCTGGCATTACAGGTGTGTGCCACCATGCTCAGCTAGAGCTGCCACTCTTCTCTGATATAGAACTGGAAGTCTAAGCCAGAGCACTAAGACAAGAAAAAGAAATAAAGGACATCCAAATAGGAGAGGAAACAGTCCAATTATCCCTATTTGAAGCCAACATAATTTTATATATGGAAAAAAACCTGAATATTCCATCAAAGGACTGTTAAATAAGTGAATTCATTATATAAATTCAGTATTATGGGACATGAAATCAACGTTAAAAAGTAGCATTTTAAATACACCAGTAACAAAACTGCCAAGAAAAATCAAGACGGCAATCCCATTCATAACAGCTGTAAGAAATTAAAAACAGTAACTAGGAAAAATTTAATCAAAGACATAAATGATCTCTACAATGAAAATTATAAAATACATTAGAATTAAATTGAGAAGGCCATGCAAAAAAATGGAAAGATGGCCCATGTTCATGGATTGGAAGATGATTTTTTAAAGTGTCTGTACTACCTAATCTACATATCCAAGATAATTCCTAAATATAAATGACATTCTTCATGGAACTAGAAAAAACAATAAGAAAACTCATATGAAGCCAAAGATGACCCTGAGTACCCAAAGCAATCCTGAGCAAAAAGAACAAGGGTGGGAAAAAAAAAAAAAGAACAAGGGTAGAGGCACTATAAGATCCAACTTTAAAATATACTCAAAAGCTATAATAGCCCAAACACCATGGTACTGGCCCCAAAACAGACACACAAACAAAAAGAACAGTACAGAAAAAAACAGAAATAACTGGGTGGTAGATGCCTGGTGGTGCCTGCCTGTAATTCCAGTACTTAGGAGGCTGTCATAGGCTTGAGGCTGGTTGGGCTACCATGAGTTCCAGGCCAACGTACGGTACACAGCAAAATCGTCCAGAAACAAAAAGGTAAACCCAGAAATAAATCCACATGTTTACAGCCAACTGGTTTTATTTTGAGACAGGGTCTCACTGTATAGTTCAGGCTGGCCTTGAACTTGAATTCACAGTGACCCTCCTGCCTTAGCCTCCAGAGTGCTGGGATTACAGGCATGCACCATCGTGCCTGGCTTAGCCAACTGGTTTTTAACAAATGCACCAAAAACATATATTAGAGAAAGGGAAGTCTAGTTGGTGCTGGAAAAATTGAGGATCCATTAACACAGGAGAATGGAACCAGACCTTTTACCATATACAAAGATCAACTCAAGATGGATTAGACTTGAATGTAAAACCCAAAACTATGAAACTATTAGAAGAAAACTAAAGAAAATGACTCAACACACAAGTCTGGGCAAAGAATTTTTTTGTACATAATCCTAAAAACACAGACAACAGAAGCAAACATTGACAATGGGATGACATACCATCCCTTCTTCAGTGCAAGAGGGGAAAGTAATCGATAGAATGAAAAGACAACCTAAGGATGGGAGAAAATATTTGCAAACTATTCATCCATCAAGGGTTTAATTTCCAAAACACATGAAGGATTCAAACAACTCAGTGCCATAAAAGCAAATAATTTGGTGTAGAAATGGAGGACTACGCCTGGCATGGCATTGTGTATCTGTAATCTCAGCACTCTCAGAGGATGAGGCAGAAGAACCACCAGGTGGAGCCCAGCCGTGAGCAATCAAGCAAGACCTTGTCTCAAAACTTAAAAAATAAAAAAAAAAAAAAAATAAAGAAGGGTTGGGATGTAGCTCAGTGTAAAGGCCCTGAGTTCAACTCCTATTACCACACACACACACACACACACACACACACACACACACACACGTGAACATGTGCACACACTAATTACCTGAAAAGACATTTTCAAAAGAAGATACACAATGATGACCAAATGTATGAAAAAGTCCTGATATCACTAATCATCAGGGAAATGAAAATTAACATAATGAGTATCAGAAAATGGAAAGATATTCCTTGCTGTTGGATTGGAAAAACCAACATAGCGAAAACAGCCATACTCCCAAAACTGCTATACAGATTTAATGCAACCCCAGTGAAAGTACCATTAAAATACCTCAAAGACACAGAGAAAACATTCCTGAAATTTATTTGGAACCAGAAAAGACCTAGAATAGCAAAAGCAATTCTGGACAACAAAGGCAAATCAGGGGGCATCACAATCCCAGACCTGAAATTATACTGCAAAGCTACTGTGATAAAATCAGCATGGTATTGGTTAAAAAAAAAAAAAACAGGCCTGAGGATCAGTGGAACAGAGTAAAAGACACAGATGCATCCCCCACACAGATCCATCGCCAAACACACTCAGTCACCTTATCTTTGACAAAGAAACCAAACATGTTCACTGGAAAAAAAGAGAGTCTCTTTAATAAATGGTGCTGGAAAAGCTGGCTTTCCACATGCCAAAGACTATAGCTAAACTCACATTTATCACCATGCACTAAAGTCAAAATGGATCAGGGATTGAAATATTAAAATAGACACGCTAGCCAGGCATGGTGGTGCACGCCTGTAATCCCAGCACTTGGGAGGCTGAGGCAGGAGAATCACTGCGAGTTCGAGACCAGCCTAGGCTACAAAGTGAGCTCAAGCCCAGCCTGAACTGCATAGCAAGACCCTGTCTCACAAAAAATAAAATAAAATAAAATATACACACTAAATTTACTGGAAAAGAAAGTGGGTAGACACCTCAAAGACATAGGTGTAGGCAGAGACTTCATGAACAAAACCCAGACTACAAGGGAAATAGTAGAAAGAATCAACAAATGGGATCTCACCTTAATAAAAAGCTTTCACACAACAAAAATCATCAACAAAGTGAAAAGACAACCCAGAGTGGGAAAAAATTATACCAGTTATACCATAAACAAAAGACTTATATCCAGAACATATAATTGAAAAAAATCAGACCTCACCCCCCAAATTCAAAGACCCAATCCAAAAGTAGGCATCAGAGATAAATAGGCACTTCTCAGATAAAGAAATACAAATGGCAAATAAATACCTGAAAAAAGGTTCAACATCATTGGTCATTCAAGAGATGCAAATTAAAACAACACTGAGATTCCATCTCACCCCAGAAAGAATGGCTATTATCAAGAAATCAAAGGGGCTGGGGATTTAGCTCAGCGGCAAAAGCGCCTGCCTGGCAAGTGCAAGGTCATGAGTTCGGTTCCCGGTACCGGAGAAAAACCAAAAAAAAAAAAAAGAAAGAAAAAAAAAAAGAAATCAACTGATAACAAACACTGACAGGGCTGTGGGGAAAAAGGAACTCTTCTCCACTGTTGGTGGGAGTGTAGACTGGTGCAACCACTGTGGAAACCAGTGTAGAGATTCCTCAAAAAATTGGGATTGGAGGTCCCATTTGACCTAGCTATCATCCTTCTAAGTATCTTCCCAGAAAAATTAAAATCATCATACCACAGTGATATATATGCACCCATATTTATACCAGCACAATCTGAAATAGCTAGAACTTGGAAACAACCCAGATGCCCATCAACCAAGAAATGGATAAAAAGATGTGGGGTTTTTTATAATGGAGTACTACTCAGCCATAAAAAAGGATAAAGTTGAGTCTTTTATAGGTAAATAGATGCAACTCAAGAACACACTCATAAGTGAAATAAATCAGACCCATATGTGTAAACACTGTATTGCTCACTAGTGTGAAAAAACAAAAAGTAAGATAAAAAAAATGTACAATAGATATTATGAATTGGGAAGTCACTGTTCAAAAAAAAGACAAATTGTGTCAGGAAAACGGTAAATGAAGAAAGGAAAAAATATATGTACGTACCAGATAGTTAAGATTGTTACACAGCTAATTTCTCTTAGTTCATTAAAAGGAAAGTTTTGTGCTAATATTGTATAGACAAGGTATCATGCCTATATCTTCTACTCTGAATAACTACTAGGAAGACAACAACACACAATGTATCAACTATTGTAACTGTCCTAATAAGCTGTTTTCATGGTTATATTTATCTCTTTTTAAGAGGAAAGAAGGACTGGGATGGGAGAAAGGAGAAAAGAAGGAAGGGAAATACATATATACACACACACACAAGATAGCTAAGATAATTGTACTACTGATTTCTATTGGTTTATTGAAAGAAACAGTTAATGCTTAATTGTTTGATCAGTCTTGCACACCTATATCTGGTAATCTGAGCAACTACTTTGAAGATAACAATATGTAATATAACACCCATTGTTAATTTCCTATCACCTCGTTTTGAAATTCTGTATTGTTTTTATTGTTTTTTGCTATTTATTTTTGCCTTTATTTTTGTTTTGGGGTTTTTTTTTCTCTTTAAAATAAAATTTAAAAAAACATAATGAGATATCAGCTCATTCCAGTAAGAATGATTATTATCAAAAAGACAAAAGTAACAATGTAACAATGCAGTGATTCCTCAAAAAACCAGAAATAGAACTGTCAACTGATCAAAGAATTCTACACTGGATACATATACAAAGGAAATAAAAACCACATGTTAATGAGACACATATTTAGCAGCACTATTCACGCTGTCAAAAGATTGAAATCAACTTAGATGTCCATCAGTAGATGAATAAATAAAGAATTTGTGGTATATCTAAAAAGTGGAATATTATGCAGCCATGAAAAAAGAAATCCTGTCATATCCAGTGACATAGATAGAACTAGAGGACATTATGTGAAGTGAAATAAGGCAGTGCAAGAAAAATACTGCATGTTCTCACATGTGGAAGCTAAAAATTTGATCTTATAAAAGTGAAGAGCAAATAACAGTTACCAAAACTTGAGAATGATGTGAGGAGAAAAGAGAATGTTAACAGGTGCAGGAGCAGAGAGTACAGGAGGAGAGGAGGAATACCTTCTCATGTCTGGGAGCACAGTTGGCTAATCATAGTTGGTGGCCCTTAACTGTATGCTTCAAATAACAGAGGGGATTTTATTCCCAACACAAAGAAATGATGATAAATGTCTGAAGTGATGGAGATATACCAATTACCATGATCTGATCATGATACACTGTACAAATGTATGGAAATGTCACACTACTCCCCATAAATATATATAATTACTGTTTTTCTTAAAGACTATGTGGTGCTAACATTCAGAGATATATAGACCAGTGGAACAGAACTGAAAGTAAAGAAAGCCTTGCATTCATACTCATCTGATTTTGCAACAGATATCAAGACAATTCAGCAGAAGGATAGTTTTTAATGGCATTGGGATTACTGGATTATCAAATGCAAAATAAAGTGAACTCCTATCTCACACCATATACAAAAACTAACTCAAAATGGACAAAAGACCTCAGCATGGGCACAAATCTTCATGAACTAGAATTAGGCAATACTTCTGACATCAAGCAACAAAAGAAAAAAAAAAGAAATAGTAAATTCAATAAAAAAATTTAAAACATTTGTACATCAAAGCATATTTCAAGGAAGGAGAAAGACAACCCACAGAATGTATTTGAAAATCTCGTATCTCGTATAAGTTTAGTTCCAGAGTATATAAAAGGCTTACAACTCAACCACAAAACTTAATTAAAAAATGGGCACAAACACCAAAAAAAGGGCTCAGGATTTGAATGGGCATTTGTCCAAAGAAGATGCACAAACAGATAATAAGCACATGAAAGGATACCCAATGATATTAGAAAAATATAAATCAGAGGCATCACTGAGATGTCATTTTGCAATCACTAAAATGACTATAAAGAAAGAAAACAAGGCTGGGCGTGGTGGTATATGCCAGTAATCCCAGCACTCGGGAGACTGAGGCAGGAGGATCTTTGCAAGTTAGAGACTAGCCTGATCTACAAAATGAGCTCAAGGCCAGCTTGAATTGCACAGCAAGACCCTGTCTCAGAAAAAGAAAAAAAAAAAAAAAAAAAAAAAAGAAAGAAAGAAAGGAAGAAAGCAAAGAAAACAAGCTGGGCATGCTAGCGCATGCCTGTAATCCCAGTACTGGAGAGGCTGAGGCAGGAAGATCGTTGTGAGTTTGAGGCTGGCCTCAACTACAAAATGAGCTCAAGGCCAGCCTGAACTGCACAGGGAGAACCTGTCTCAAAAAGACCAAAAAAAAAAAAAAAAAGGGCCGGGGATATAGCTCAGTGGCATAAGTGCCTGCCTGGCAAGTGTAAGATCCTGAGTTCGATTCCCAGTACCAAAGAAAAAAGAACAAGCCAAGAGTGGTGTTGCATGCCTGCAATCCCAGTACTGGGGAAGCTGAGGCAGGAAGATTGTTATGAGTTCAAGGCCAGCCTGAACTACATAGGGAGACCCTGTCTCAAAAAGACAAAAAAAAGAAAGAAAACAAGCCAAGTGTGGTGGTGCATGCCTGTAATCTCAGTACTGGGGAGGCTGAGGCAGGAAGACTGTTGTGAGTTCGAGGCCAGCCTCAGCTACAAAGTGAGCTCAAGACCAGCCTGAACTGCAGAGGCAGACCCTGTCTCAAACAGACAAAAAAAAAAAAGAAAAGAAAAGAAAAAGAAAACAAGCCAGGAGTGGTGGCACATGCCTGTAATCCCAGTACTGGGGAGGCTGAGGCAGGAAAATTGCTGTGAGTTCGAGGCTAGCCTCAGCTACAAAGTGAACTCAAGGCCAGCTATGAACTGCATAGTGAGACCCTATCTCAAAAAGACCAAAAAAAGGGGTTGGGGATTTAGCTCAGTGGCACAGTGCTTGCCTGGCAAGTGCAAGGTTGGGAGTTCAATTCTTGGTACCAAAAAAAAAAAAAAAAAAAGAAATACAGCAAGTGCTGGTAAAAATGAGAACAAGTTAGAACCCTCAAACGTTGCTGGTGGTAACAAAGTAGTGACCCACTTTGGAAAACAGTGAGGCAGTTCCTCAAAAACTTAAACACAGTTACCCCATGACCCAACAGTTCAACTCCTACACACAAACCCACGAGAACTGGAAACCTATGTCCACACAAAAGCCTACACACCAATATCCATAGCAACAATACTCTCAGTAGCCAAAAAAGTAAAAGCACCATGAACATCCAATTTTTTAATGAATAAACAAAATGTGGTATTATCTTTACCATGGAGTATCACTTAGCCATAGAAAAGAATGGGATACTATGTATGGATGAACCTCGGAAATATCATGCTAAGTGAAAAATTCTAGACACAAAAGGCCACATAATATATGATTCGGTTTATATGAAATATCCAGTCTAGTCATAGTTACTGGACAGAAAATACATTAGTGGCTGCCAGAGGTTAGGGGTAGAAGTACACAGTAACAAGGGCATCGTGTTTCCTTAACTAGGGCCATGAAAATGCTCTGTAATTAGACAGCATGCCGTGTTGTACATACACCAAGATCTCCGAATTTCAAACTTTAAAAGGAGTAAAGTTTATGGTGTAAGAATCCTGTTAATAAAAAATTTGCAAGAATCTCTGCACCAACTCTTCTCCCCAGTAGCAGCCACTGTGATCCTTCTTTTTTTTTTTTTTTTTT
>NW_004955457.1:8686803-8710466 GCF_000276665.1 Chinchilla lanigera
CCCAGGCTGGCCTCGAACTCGCAACAAGCCTCCTGCCTTAGAATCCCAAGTGCTGGGATTACAGGCGTGCGCCACCAGGACCAGCTGTGATCCTTCTAAAGTACAGGTCCCGCTGCTCAGAATCCTGAGATGTGTTCTCACCTACATGGGATAAAATTCAAAGTCCTTACACCTTCACCTACAAGGTCTCGCCGAATCCACCTCTCTGACTTCACCTATTACAGATGTTCCCTGTTTAATGACCTCCCTGTTTAACAACCGCTCTGGCTTTCAGCCAAGAGGCGCTATTCAGACTTAGGAGCCGCTACTCGGATTTATGACCCGCGTTCAGACTTACGACACAGGACTGCGCAGCAGCGCCGACTTACGGCGGCTTCTACAGTGCACTGCTGCAGCTCTGCTGACTGTAGTGCACAGTACAGCACAGTAGCTCTATGCTGTTGCACTTTACAGGACTGCACGTAAGACTTACGCAAATACAAGCGAAGTCATCAAGTTGGCGTTTCCTTTGACCATTTCTTTGTTCTGAATACTCTAATACTATATACAGTTCCTCCTGTAGCGACCCATTCACTAGTCACAGGAAAGGACCTTGGTCATTAAACAAGTGTCTGCACTCACCACTCGTCTGCCACCTCCCCTGCAGCTACACACTTCTGAACTCTCTGTCCTCACTTTCTGTCCCCTGCCTAGCAACTCTTACCTCGTATACGCGCAAGGCTGGCAGCAAGCTTCATCCAAATCTCAACCCAAATGGCCCTTTCTTTTAAAAGGCCTCAGCTGGCCACTACCTAAAATAACACTCCCTTCCGCTTTATTTTTCCTATAAATGTATCATGATCTAACATATTATGTATTGAAAGCCGGGAGTGGTGGCACACGCCTGTAATCCCAGCACTCGGGAGTCTGAGGCAGGAGGATTGCTGCAAGTTCAAGACCAGCCTGGGCTACAAAGTGAGTGCAAGGCCAGCCTGAACTGCATAGTGAGACCCTGTCTCAAAAAGACAAAAAAAAATTTATGTACTGAATCTATACGATTATGTGTTCTGTGTCTTACTGTACTAGAATGTAAGCTCCATGAAAAAGCTTAGTTTTTTTATGCCCCTAGGTATTTGTAAGAGTATATGTAAACTAGTGCATTCTCAGTACAATCTGTTCAATGAATGAATAAATGAATGTAATAAAAGGCAAAAGAAAAGAAACAGCTAAGGTCCTCTGAGGTACGATTGATCGCATCAGCAGGAACCTCTCACCTGCTCCAGGTTGGCGTAGGTGACACGACAGTAGCTGCAGTAGCCTTTGCCACTATGCATCGTGACTAAACAAGGACAGACAGCGGCTGTCCTCCAGCAATCACACTGCAAAAAAGGAACAGGAACCAAGAGCTCAGTGACTCCTTCCTGCTACGGGAAAGATGGCTCAGAAATTCGTTCCTATTTGTAACAGCAGTTACAAAGACACCAAAAACAGCCATGCATTTCTCCATCCATCAGCAAGCCTGGAGACATTTATAATCGGGTCTCTGCTCGGACAGCAAATGTTAGCAGTATTTGGAAAATTAAAGAACTCTGTTTCTCACCGGTTTTCTAACAACCTGCTAGAGTTGTTAGCAATTGACTCAGTAATGAAGAATATAGTACTCAATTTTTAAAGGCTAATTACTACTTTTAAGATATTACTATTGTATGTTTAGTATCCTTTTACGGAGCTCTTTAATTTTCCTATGTTTCTGTGCAAAACTAAAGGTTATCTGAATTCTCAGTGTCACCGACAACAATATCAAATTCTCTATCGCAAGAGTAAAGTTTTCACGTGACAGCACCTGCTCAGCTCACAAGAGCCAGACTTTGGACCACAGTGGTGCCTCAGTACACAAACTTAACTCTTTCTATGATTCTGATCACAAACTGAATCAAAGATCTGAATCAAATTCAACGGTTAGGTTCAATGTCAGTCTTGTGGGGAAATTTGATTCACTTCTTGTCCAATCTGGTCTGTGACTAGAAACATGGAAAGAATTAAATTCATGAACGGAAGCGTCAAAAAGTTGCTAAAACTCTGATTAACAACTAAATCAGTCTCTGGAAACACCAACTATTACTCTCCCAACAACCACATAAACCACATAAATATTAGGAATTTTTTCGGACTAGTGTGCTGAAATTTCTTGATAAATAGTTTCCTATCACCTAAAACCATAATCCTTCAACATTACATTCTGCAGAGTTTCAAACGAGGCAGAATGCCAACATCACTCCAAAACATTCTGAGTTCATAGAACTGAGTTAGCGCCTAGGATTCAGAATTTCAAAACTTTCCAAAGCAATTTTGATTAACTGATACAATTTTTATTAACTGACATAATAAACATTTTTTAAATGACATCATAAACATTGTGTGTATGTGTATATACATATATATACTTTATATATATGTATTATATATACATATAATTAAGTGAAAAAATTCATTCAATGTAGTTTCCTTACTGGTTTGTTAAAATGAAAATAGAACTGAAAATAATTTTGTCAGGTTTTGAATTCTAATAATTTAAATAATCTTGTCAGTTAGAAAACATGAATCATTCTATAATGTGTAATGAGTCCTTCCATTTTTTTTTTTTTTTTTTTTTTTTTTTGCAACTGTAACGGCTTTATTTCTAAAGGCGGAGCAATGAGTCCTTCTAAATGAGATTATTCTGCAACAGACAAAGGTTTTCTCTATTTCTTTTTCTTTGAGACAGAATCTCAGTATGCAGTTAAGGCTGACCTTAACCTCACTATGTAGCCGAGGCTAGCCTCGAACTCACAGCAATTCTCCTGCCTCAGCGTCTGGAATGCTGGGATTACAGGTATGTGTGACCATAGCAGGTTTAAAAGTTTAAGTATTAAAATCAATCTGAAAACTGAAATGACGCTTAAAACTAGTAAGATGAGAATACAAAACCTTCAAGTCCAAACTACAAAGTAACATTCACTTACCAACGAGTTTATTGAGAACATTTGTCTTTTTGACTTCCCACATTTATGGGGAAAATTAATTAAACCAGCATTTAAAATAATGTACACAAGATTATTTTAAAGGCAGTCTTTCTTCCACTAAATTGCTACATGTATTAATCTGAAGCAACAAAATAAAACAGAATTTACATGCTATCTTTATAAATAGGGTAATTTTTTAGACTAAGAGAATCCTAGGGCTTAAACCCAAATTTTGAAAATCATAAAATAACAAACTTTTCAACAATATTTTGAAAATGTAATGAAAACATGGAATGAAAGGTGAAATAAAACTGAACTAAGCCAGGTGTGGTGGCACATGGCTGTAATCCCAGCACTCAGGAGGCAGAGGCAGCAGGAGGACCGCCGCGAGTTCGAGGCCAGCCTGGGCTACACAGGGAGATCCTGTCTCAAAAAAGAAAAAAATCTAATCTCACACACACAAAAATTGAACACTAACCCTTAGGGCGTTTAAACCCTAAGGTATGATTATCTATTTAGATCACCTCTTCTGTTGCAAGGGCAGTGAGTTACAAGGAATCAGAAGTACATATTGGTATTTTTTAAAATTCACATTTCAGAACCCCATCGAAAATTTACCAAATCAAATTCCCCTGGGGTGGGGGACAAAACCCAGACACATGCATATTATGCATTGTGTAAAACGTTCCAAGGGATTCTAAGCTGATCCCATAACCTAAGTTATCATTTTTAATGAATAATAAAATTCTTACCTATTAAAAGGATCACTTCTTCATGGTCAGGGATTATATTACTTTGCCTGACCTTTTGCAAATTTTCAATTCCATTACGACCCGATATTTTTTACAAAGTAACAAATGATTTACCTTGAGCAGAAAAGGGCAGGTACTTCGTCAGCTGTGTGAGCTCCCACAAACATCTGCAAATTAAAATAAAACAATGTTTTAAAAAAAAAGATAAGTCATGCAAGTACCTACCATTAATCAAACAAATAGCTTCATATTAAAATTTGAAAAGTAACACAATTATGCTTTCAGTAATGGAAAATAGTGACTTTAGAACACAAAGCAAGTTATATATTATACTATGACTCACTTAATATTAAAATGCAACCTCCTAACTACGGTGCTGTATTCTGGAGCACAGTGGCTCTGCCGGCCCTTCTAATCCACCGTCAGACGCTTTGGATTTCTGGGTTCCAGGAGCAACTGCTGTGAAAGAATATAAGGCACAACTGTTTCTCTGATAAAATGAAGGACAAAAATGTTATCAAATGCAAAATAAGCTTCATGAGAAACTCTTAAAAGGAATATATGTGTGAGAGTAAAGTTTGGGTCCTGGACTAACAACCCAAACTCTCAAGCTATTGTATTAATTTTAATAAAAAAATATTGCCCATTCTTTACCATCCACCTGTATCAATGAACAATTACACAGAAGATCAGTGGGGTTTTTTCCCCCTGCTCCACATTGTTACGGATGAAATGTTTTCCTAGGATCATTGGTTGGAAAAATTTCTAATACTTGGGCTCAAAAGAACCAGTGACACAATTTTTTAATTGCAGTGTAATTTTTCAGCACCTCCTCTGTGCAGAGTTCTGCACTAGGAGATTTAAGGGACTGACACAAAGATGAAACAAGCTTTTCTTGCCATCTAGAAGTTTAAAATGGACCTGGAAAATGAACGCAAAGGTATGACGTAGAATCTGAGAAACACGTAAAAAAAAACAGTGTGGAGTTGAGGTTCAGTGGGCACTTGCCTAGCATGCATGAGGCTCTGGATTTGATCCTCAGCACTGCAATAACAATAATAATAATAACAATAATAATAATAGCTAATGGGTTCATTTGTAAAGTTCCGTTTTAGCTGGAGCATCCAGACATCAAAGTAGATATGGTTTTCATTTTGGGTTTGACCTTAGGTATTGAACCCAGGGTCTTTGCACTGAGCTACACCCCTAACCCATTTTTAATTTTTTTTTTTATTTTGAGACTTAGTGATTTTGCTAAACCCTAAGTTGCAAAGGCTGAGCTCAGATCGTGCCTCAGCCTCCCAGGGTACTGGGATTACAAGGGTGAGCCACCATGCCCCCCAGTGGATATGGTTTTTAAACCAGGTTTTAGAAAAAGGGATTTGCTTACACAAATGTCAGGAAAGATAGTCTAAGAAAAAACAAACACAGGCTCAAAAGCAAGAAAATCTGGACATGGTAAATGTACAAGTTCAGTTGAATTTAACATTTCATTTAAGAATTTAAGGGGTAATAAAGCGGGGAAGGCAGACTGAGTGTTGACATAGCAGGATCCAAAAGCACACTCAGGAATTCAGATGTCTAAATCGGAATTGGTTTTTGGAAATAGGTATACTCAAAGAGTGCTTTAAGAAAATTCTGGAACAATGGTTTCCTCCTGCTCAAAGGAGATTTTTCAAAGGGCAAGGACTATAATTGTGAAACCACTCACCACCATTTCCTAGTATCCTAGCAAATTGGTTAAGACTTAAAACACCCAAATTCAATCAGTCAGTATCCTTTAAAGCAAAGCCTCATTTGAAAAAGGAAAATACACATTTTAATTTTTTAAATTGTTTTAATTTTAAGTAACTCATTATAAAAATAAAGCACAGTTATAGTACGATTATGAAAACAAAGAAATAAGGAGTGTGAATAGCCATAACCCTACCAGCCATCATTAATATCTACCATTGTTCTAAATGTCCTCTTATAAAAATGGAGGAGGACTGCATGCACCATTCTATTCCAGTTCCTCTCACTGTCTGTGAAGTATATGGCATCATCTATAATTCCAAACCCATATGCTTAATAATCACACAATTTTTGCATCTTGTCAGGATAAGGTAAAATCTCTCTTATTTGTTCAGAGCCAGTTAGTGATTCAATAATTTTAAAATTATACACACATAACCTTAATATTTTAATTTAAAACATGTACTATCTATATATATTTAAGATCAAAATGGGCTTTTTTTCTTTATTGCTTAAGGCTTTTGTTTGGATTTTTTGTGAACAGATTACCTAGAGTTCCAAATCATGTTTTTCATAACCACACCATAATTCGTCCTCAGCGTTTTAATTTTTATTACTCTAAAGCAGAAAAAGAGCCTAAAGACATTTTCAAATCTGAAAGCAAATTTATGATTATTGTTTAAGATGTTCTTTTCCCCAAACCCTCACAATTGTCACACCCAGTTAAAAATGAAAGCCCCCCCCCTTTTTTTTAAGGCCAAAGCATTACATTTATTTTTCTTAAAAATTGTAAAGCTATTTTTTAGAAATTTTTTTAGAAATGCTAACTGATAATGTCAATGCTAAATGATAATTATCTAAAAATGATAATTTTTAGAAATGCTAATGATAATGTTCACCCTCTTATCTCACTGCTTTTTTGTAACAGTTAAAATTCCATAAACCCGTCTGGGACAAGAGCAGAGAGATAGCTGAACTGCCTGAGGCCGTTTCGTTTTGTTTTGTTTTAAGAATACTGTATCTCTTGCACATCGAGACCCGCACCAGACGCTGAGATAAACACCAACAAAAACGCTGCGGAGATGATTTTAGCGTTTTACTATGTGCGCCTCAAGCTGACTGCTGTAGCAGTGTAATAAGAGGTAACAGAATCCAGAATCCTCATAGGAAATATTTTTCAATTGTTGGACAATGGCGAACCCAACTGAACAGAAAATAAGAAAAGACAACGGAAGGGCGCTTAATTTTTTTTTAATAAAACAATCTAAATTATCTAACTGTAAGCAAACAACTGGGAAGTAATCACAAAATAATAGCCAAACGATATACAAAAAGACCATGCTAATTCAGGGTCAATCCTGTCGTACAACGCTATTAACTAATTTTCAAATTTTCTTTCTTTCCTTTTTTTTCGTTTTTGTGTAATTATCCATACTCTGCGGGCTTTTCTCCACGGCAAGCACCCTGCACACCTCCAGTCAGCCTTAATCAAATAATAATCGCTAATGCTCACTGAGTACTTAATTTGAGCCTGGCATCCTGTCCACGGCTTCATACGCACACCTCCTTTAAGCACCCAACGGTCTCAAAAGGTAAGAGGCAAGATAATTCACACTTAGCAAATCAGGAAACTGAGGCTTAGAAAGAAAAGGTTATCATGTTCAGGTTTCACATCAATAGCCCGTGTAGCAAGTCAAATCTGAACTGTTTATGCTTCAACCTCTTAACTTCTATGAACGTTTCTGTGTTTTTAGAAATGCTAATTAGTCATTGGAATATCAGGTAAAAACAAATAATCAGACCCCTAATTTGGTGCAATAAACAATGTCACTGGAAAAAACACGAAGAAAAAAGGTAGAACTAACAGTTAGTTGTAATCTGCATCATTGCTGTCATCTCTATACCTAGGGTTAATGACTGCAAATTATTTAGCATGACATCGCAAAAAGCAATACATGTTTTTTACAGCCCCCCCACACACACACGGGCACACACACGCATACACACGGGCACACACGCACAGTTAAAACAAGATTTCATAAAACAATACCCCGTCTCCGTGTATTCAGGTGTATTCTCTAGCGTCTTCAATCTCACTTTTTAGAAATAAGAGTCATTGATTTTCATCCCAAACTCACTGGATGAAAAATCGCAGTCTGCAAAAACACCACCTCAAATTGTTCTCAGAGTAAACAATATTTTATAGAAACCAGTTGCTACCCCGAATCCAGCTTTTTTCCAGCCAATCGGGTGCCCACTGCAGTGATACGTAATCAAAGCTTTAACGAGTTTCTCCCGAGCCTTCTCTGGTTTCCAATGATACAGAAAAACTCCATCCATAGGTTAAGTGAAAAAATCGGAAAATGAAGACCCCTCCTCATGGGGCACACTTACAAACGCACGCACTCATCAAAGCCAAGGGAAAGACACCTGTGAAATCACAAATTCTCCTCTGCTCGGGTCCCTCTCCGTCCCTCCGCCGCCTCTTCCTCCTCCCCAGAGTAAACAACTGCAGTAAAATAAACACGAAAAGGGACGCTTCCACTCGGGGCGAGCCGCATCTGCCCCTCGCGAACCGCAGGCGCCCGGGTGACCGCGGGACCCGCAGGGCTTCCCCGAGCGCGGGCGCGGGCGCCGGCGTCACATTTGCACAACTGTTGCACGACGGCGGTCGGCGGTCAGCGATCAGCCGCACACACTCGCGCGCGCACACACACACACACCCTCGGACGCTGCCCAAAAAAGTGCAATCGCCACCGGGCCGGGATCCCGGGTCCGGGTCCGCGGGACCCCGCGGGTGTACACAGGTGGCTCGCGATCGCGGTCCGCAGGTGCACGCGGGACCCCGCCGAGCCCGCCGCGCCTGCTCCTCCGCGCCCTTACCTCCGCACAGTCCGTCTGTCCTTCTGCCTGCGCCTCGGCCCGGACCCGGAGCCGTCCCGAGCGCGCGGAGTCCCCGCAGGAGCCCCGCGCTGCTCAGCGTCCGCTCCACACGCACCCCGAGTCACGACTGGCTCCGCGGGTCCCCGCGCAGCGCCGCAGCCGCTGCAGCTCTGACGTCAGGCAAGGTGCGAAAACAGGGGCCTTTGACGCACGGCCAAGCGCCGCCCCCCGCCCACGCTCACGCCCCCCATTCCCCGCGCCCCGCGAGCTCCTGCCCCCGGCGCTTAAAGCGGACACTGCCTGCCCGACCACTTTGGAAATCTTTTCACAGGGCGCGAAGCAACTTAGGAGCAGAGACCAGACGCTAGGGTTTTTAGCTTCTAAATCAATAAGTCAGGGCTCTCCCTGTTCAAAGCAAGGCGTGAATGCGGGAAAGAAAACCAAGAGGAAACGTTAATAGCTTGTCCGATTCCGCTGGGTACCCCGCGGTGAGGCGATCGCACAAAAGCTGCTTTTTCATGAGCACTTACTCTGTGCTAGGCACTGTGTGAAGGTTGCTGTAGTCACGCATTTCAGGTCAGGAGGACGCTGCCGGACGATCTCTGTAGGATCTCTCTTTGACAAAGAGTAGACGGGGCTTTCAGATCAGCTATTCTGCGGCCTTCGCCGCGCACTAAAGGGTTACGAATACTAACAAACATCCATTTCACTTGATTACACTCGCTGCCTACCTGCTAGAATGCAGTGGTGAGCAACAGCGGCTTAAATGTGATGGGGAAGGGGCACAGACCTACATCAGTTAACTACCTAATAGATCTTTTAAGTCTGTGACAAGCAAAAGCGACCTTATCTACAACGGAGAGGCACAGGCTGGTTCCAGAGCTGCGTCTATGTAGAAATACTCTTGGTAGCTTTCGAGTGAGCTGCGATGGTCTTTGGCTGTTGCTACAGCTTTGCTGGGGACTGATCCCTGCAACGTGCATGCACTGGCGCTCTGCCTTGGGCTAGACTCCCAACCTAGATTTTCGTTTTAACACACTAAAAAAATATTGATTTCTTTTAAGGCAAGTTCTTTCCACATCTTGGTATCAGTGAAAGAAACCCCATGATATATTAACCAAGCCACCATGACTTAATGTGTTCACCGACGCTAAGACGTATTTTTCTTTCTCTCACATGTTAAAATCTCTGAAATCAGGCTGTCTCTTACAAATTGTGGATGGCCTCTTCATGTCGCTGGCCTGGTGGCAGTATTGCCTCCGCGTCCAAAACCATACACTCTGCTGTTTACACCATGCTCAAGTGAGTTAAGCACCCTGCTTGATAAAACCACAACAGATACACAAGGGAAGTAACAGAGATAGGAGCTGCTGAAAGAGAATCTGCTGGCAGAAAGATTTTCCTGGAGAAAAGGATTTTCCTAGAACTAAAAAGATTCCCCCAGACCTAAAAAAGAGAATAGTATGATTGGCTAAAAGCTATGAGACTTCTGAGAGTCCCTACTTATTCACAAAGTACATTAGTTCTTAATGCATTTTGGGAAACCATGCCTAAACAGCTAAACTATAAATCTAATCCCCTATGCACCAAAAAAAGTGAAACGACTTGATTATTATTACTCATGGTCTGGCTAGACATGTATACCCTCAAAGTTTTAATCAAAAATACCAGGAAAGAAACAAGGTGTAATATGGTATAATACGATGGGCTGCTTGGAAGAAAATCTTGAATAGTGGAACACTTAAAGTTTTGATGTATTCTCCACATTTTTGGGTAAGGAAAACCGCAGCCATCAACAACTAATTTCATAAATGATTCACAAAAGCTGAGCTCTGAATGTGAAGAAGTTTTTGGAATCCCTTAACCAATTTTATTTACATTTTCCTTTTATGCATGCACAAGACCTGAGAGTGCTTCTTTTAAAATACTACAGAACAATAAATTGTAAGAAATCATTGTACAGTTCAGTGGGCAGATTTTAACATTACTGCAACAAAAACATTGGAGGTGGTGCCAATCTTCTCTCACATCAGAATGCAGGTTTATCCAGACCAGATTTCCATCTAGCAGCAATGGGTACTCTGTATGAGAGAGCTTCCATTATCTATAAGGTTAAATTTTTTAAAATTTAAGCTGGGCATAGTGGCACACACCTGTGATCCCAGCACTGGGAGGCTGGGACAGGAGGATCACCACAAGTCCAGGCCAGCCTGGGCTTCATAGTGAGTTCAAGACCAGAGTATACTAGATAGCAAGACTCTGTCTCAACCAAAAAAAAAACAACAAAAGAATAATAAAAACATTAAAAATAGTTACTTCTGTGTATCAGGAAGAGATCCAGGCAAAGGAGTAGCAAGGTAAGA
Organism: Chinchilla lanigera; assembly: GCF_000276665.1. NCBI lineage: Eukaryota > Metazoa > Chordata > Mammalia > Rodentia > Chinchillidae > Chinchilla > Chinchilla lanigera. The sequence continues at coordinate 8,697,517 of NW_004955457.1, forward strand.
GACAGCAAGTGATAAGATCATGTAATCTCTCTCCACAAATAGTCCAAGTCCACACGACAAAATTTGAACTATTCTGCTACAGTCTTCCCATCCTATTCTTCATTCAATCTTGTCTTTTCTACTTTTATATTTTGTAGACAGACCTGCAACACACCTTCCTCACATGCTCTTCCAGTACCCCTTCACCATAACTCCTACTATATTCTCCCTCTTTCCACCGTTCCCTATTCTCTCCTGCACTTCTTTCTCTTCTACCATTTTGTCTTTTTGTTCCGCTTTCCTTGCCACCAGAAACACAATCTGTAGACCTCAAAGATTGTGCTTTTTACCTTCTAAGGATAATCCCAACTGAAAATGTTACTAAATTCAGAATTATTCTTTTAGGGAAAAGTCATCTAAAGCTACATTCTTTAAAACATTAACTTTAAGAAAGAATTACTACTGCCTTTTCATATGATGAGGTCATCAGTATGAAAATATTTTTTAAGACTCCCTTCTAAACTCTCAGGCATTTTCACTGACTGACCTACAACAATACAAATTAGCCTGTTTTTGATGATGTGGTCCCAACCAAAGTTTCAGTTTATTCTGCATCCTCTCTTTTTTTTTTGTCTAGGCACAATTTCTTTTTTTTATGCAGTAGTTCTTTATTTTTATGCAGTAGTTATCCCTCTCAACAGACTTGTAATAACCACATCATTTTAAATGCATAAATAATCCTATTAAAATAGTCACAGTCTGTACAATCCCCCTGAATATATCAAAGCTATAAGAATAATACATTTCCTGTATCCAAATATTTTATAGCTATACTCCAAAAAGGAAAACAAAATCATATCCTTGATTAAGGGCTACAGTTACCCAAGCAGCCAAAAAAATAAAACAAAATAGCAAAATTACCAGCATTAACTTACTGCAATTATAACTTCAGTAGTTACTTTGTCACTGACAGTGATTGCTGAGGCACAGGCATAAGCACCTCTCACCTCTGCTGCGTCAGCTCCCGCCTGCGCACTGCCCCATATGCTCAGTGTGTGTTTTAGAAATCCTTCCCACCACACAAACATATCTATTAAACAGATAACAGGAAAGAACACCAGCAAAAGCCCAACGAGCCAACTGCTCTCTCTTTTGGGATATGACGATTTCCCTTGTGCATGAACAGAATAAGAAAAGAATAAGAACGATTGATTTTATACATTCCCTGAACACACAAGCAGTCTCCTGGGTCAGGTGAACTGTGTGCATTTTGGTGCCCACTTCCAGCCATCCTGGGCTGGTGTTTTAGTATCTGAATCTTCCAACTCTTGCTTTATAGGTGTTCCTACAGGAGAAGCACCGGTTTGCCCTGAGACTCAGCAACGTCGCTACTCAAGCCCTTTCTTCTCTGCAGCTATCTTCATAGGGGGACTCTCTGAGCTCCTCCTCGGGGAGAGGAACACACTTCTCATTTGTGCTCTGCTCCCAGACCCCTCCACACACACACACACACACACACACACACACACACTTCTTCCGTAGTGGGGAAAGAGCATTCTGAAGACAGCTTTCCCCCTCTTCCTTTGGTGTAGGACCACTGTTGTCCCCCAAAGCCTCCCACTTGCCTCAGCCTCTGTTTTCTAAAAAGTCTCCATACTGGTGGGCCGCAGGGTCTTCAGGACCGCATTGTTCCTACTGGGGGTCAACCTGGTCAAGCAAGAGGAGCTGCTGACAACTGGGAGTAGTGCTGGAACTCTTTTGGAGAGCTCAGAGTGGAGCCATCAGCTTGTCAGGGCCACTGATTTTGTCACAGATTAGATGAGGGTGTGGGGGTTTCCAGGCTGAGGCAAGTGAGAGGATCCTGCTAAGCAGTTCAGGCTGGCCTTGAACTCACTTTATGGCTCAGGTTGCCTAAAACTCCCAGCAATCCTCCTGCCTCAGTCTCCCAAGTGCTGAGATTACAGGCGTGAGCCACCACATACAGCCCGAGAATCTGGTTCTTGTGCTTGCATCAAGCCCAAAGCAGGAGCAGGAGCAGGAGCAGCAGCAGGGGCAGCAGCAGGGGCAGCAGCAGGGGCAGCAGCAGGACAAGAAGGACGAGAAGGAGGAGGAAGAGGAGGAGGAGCAGAAGCAGGAAGAGAAGGAGCAGGAGGAGCAGGAGGAGCAGGAGGAGCAGGAGGAGCAGGAGGAGGAGGAGACAAAGCACAAGAAGAACCAAAAGAAGAAGAAGAAGGGGAAAGGGAAGGAGAAAGAGAAGGAGAAGAGGAAGGGGAAGGAGAAGGAGGAGGAGGAGGAAGGGAAGAAGAAGGGGAAAGGGAAGAAGAAGGGGAAAGGGAAGGAGAAGGGGAAGGAGAAGGAGAATGGGAAGGAGAAGGGGAAGGAGAAGGGGAAGGAGAAGGGGAAGGGGAAAGATAAAGGGAAGGAGAAGGGGAAGAGGAAGGAGAAGGGGAAGGGGAAGAGGAAAGAGAAGGTGAAGGGGAAGAGGAAGGAGAAGGGGAAGGGGAAAGGGAAGGGGAAGGGGAAGAGTTAGGGAAAGGAGAGAGGGAAGGGGAATGGGTAGGGAAAGGAGAAAGGGAATGGGAAGAAGAAAAAAAGAAGCAGCACAAGAAGAAGGAGAAGAAGAAAGAGAAGGAGAAGAAGAAGGAGAAAAGGAAGGAGAAGGAGAAGAGGAAGAAGAAAAGGAAGAGGAGAATAATGGATTCTTTTTTCCTTTTGATTTTTTGAGACAGGTTCTTGCTATGTAGTTTTAGGCTAGTCTTGGCTTTGATATCTCAGGATCCTCCTGCCTCAGCCTCCCAAGTGCTAGAATTACAGGTAGGAGCCATCACACTCAGCTCAAGAACCAGGTTCTTATAGATACTTGGAAGCATGGTTGATGATTTATTTCTCTTTGCACAGGGAGGTGCTGATAAGGTGAATGCAGCAGAGGTGGTAGCACAGTCCTCATCTGGAGGGTTGCTGGGCACAGAGTATGTTGCCCACACTCCAGACATCAGTCCCAACAGGCCCACACGGCTGACTCAGTTTCCCAGCTTCTGGATTCAAAAACAGGGACGTCTTCCTCTTCACACTGCAACTTTCCACTTTATCTTTTTTTTCTTCCTTCATCTTGGCAGCTGGATTTTCCTGCAAGCCACAGCCTTTCTGGGAGTGGAAACACCCAGTGTAGATGGTTCATGGTGCCACCTCCATTGGACTCACTTGAACCATCACGGCCCAGGAAGAGCCGTGACAACCATCACTGCCGTAGACATGCCAGAGTTCCCAGAGGCCCAGCAGAACCGGGCAATTGGGGCAAGAATCTCCTGTAGCTCTAGCTCATAGGGAGCTGTAAACATCATCAGGAATTCTGTCGATGACACTCCAGATCTACCTTCCCTGCAGCCTCTGGGTTTCGTAAAAACATGTCTGTTGGTGATTTAGCTGACTGTGGTGTGGAGAAATTTATTCATCAGGTGTAATGGTTGATATACTGTCAACTTGAGAAGTTTAATTGTGTGACTTAGCAGGGGGCCAGGGTCCTGGCTTTGGTCCTCATCTTTTTTGATACCAGGAATGCACTGCAGGACCTTGCCCTGTGCCACTGAGCTATCTCCCTGGTGGGTCCTCACTTTGTAAACATCCTGAGCCTGTGCAAGAGGAGAGCGCAGGGTAGGGGATACAGCTTAGCAGCATAAGCACCTACCTCGCAAGCACAAGGTCCTGAGTTTGATTCCGGTACCAAAAGAACAAAGGAGAGCACAGAGATGGTACAAATGCTACACCCACCCAGGGCAGGTAGCCTGCATACACTACAAGGAAGAAAAAGAGGCTTGCTTTCACCCCTTCGCTCTTGTTGCTTTTGCTGTCTTCTGCTACTTTGAACTGTTGCCCTGTGCCATGCTAACCTACCTCGGAGCCAGCTGAAAACAGACTGAGACCTCCACAGACTGTGAGCTAAATAAACTTTTCCTTCCCTAACTTTGGGTGTCAGGTATTTTATCCCAACAAAGAGAGAAAAGTAATCAAGACAATCGGGAACAAAATCATGTTGTGCAACTTGTGATATCACTTTTCAGGAAGGTGAGGCATCCAATCTCAAGGCCAAGATTCCGGAGTGAACCTCTGCTCCTGTTTCTCTCACTCCTTGAGGTTCCCAGCTGAATCTCACTTGAGGTTTTCTTATTAAAAGGGAGCCCTAGGATAAAGGGCAACTAGGATGTGGGAAAAGAGAAGGGAAAGAAGGAGAAATTTTGTATGTATGTATATATAGGATAGTTAGCATAGTTGTTCTACGGTCTTCTATTTTGTTGCTGAAAGAAACTGTCAATGAGTCCTTGATTGATCAATATTGCATGTCTCTATCTGTTTTCATGAGAAACCACTTTGAAGATATCAATATGTAATACAACAAGCATTGTTAATTTCCTACCACTTTGTTTGTAACTCTGTGTTGTCTGTACTGTTCTTTTGCTATTTTGTAAAAGGTTGTCTGTTAATGTTTTCCTCCTTTTATTTTTAAAATTAAAAAAAAATCTAGACAATGGGAAAATTAATTAATTATTAATTTAAAAAATAAAAGGGAGCCCTGCCCAGTGACACGCCTGGAGATGAAACCCAAAGAAGACGGGCTCTGTGTGCCTTAACCTCTTACTCCCCTCAGAGTCCTCATCCTCAACTGAGCAGCTCCTGATACACTCTAAACAGGGGGAAGGGAAAGAGGGAAGAAAGCGGAAAGGAAATGTAAAAAGTACTCAGTACATTTAAGAAGCAGGGTGAGAGGGAAGAGCTATGTCCACAGGGCCTGTTCAACTTCCTTGAGCAATAGCACTATCCTGAGGACAGAAAATAGAAAGAGATAGCTTCATGTGCAGGCAAGGAATGTCATCACGATAACAGATAAAAAGTGTAATATTAAAAAAATCAGAAATCTTCAGAGCAGTTAATTCCCATGGTAAATGAAGAGTTAACTGATAAAATGACACACCCCTTAAAACACAAATCTCATTATTTTTACACAATGGCTGAAAACAGCATGCAGGGATCTGGGAATGTAGCTCAGTGGCACAGCGCCTGACCAGCAAGCACAAGGTCCTAAGTTCGATTCCTGGTACAAAAAAAAAAAAAAAAAAATGGGGATGGGGATTTAGCTCAGCGGCAAAAGTGCCTGCCTGGCAAGCGCAAGGTCATGAGTTCGGTTCCTGGTACCGGAGAAAAACCAAAAAAATAAAATAAAATAAAAATAAAACAGTGTGCAGGTACATATCTGTAATTGCCTGAACTTTCAAAATCTAAGGACCTAAGAAACCTTGTTTTGCACGTGATGAATACCGACAACATCACTGAGCTAGTCAACTATTTGGCGAGTGACTCAAGCCTAAACAAAGCATTAACCCTGGTCAGTGAGTATTCAAAGCACTGAGAAAAGCTTGTGCCACCAGACGCAGCTCCTGATGAAATCCTAAAGATGTTCCTTAATGGATTATAGTAAATCATGACACCCTTTTCCAAAAATGACAAGAGAAAGCCTGGAGTGCACTACTAACTGACCATATTTATTATAGTTTTAAAATTTTGTAATCTCTATGCACTAGCTACCCACAAGAATAACTACAAATGCCCACTATTAATATAATTACCCAATAAAGAACTTGTGTCCTGAGTTAATCAATTAAAAAAAAAAGAAATCTTGTCTAAAAAAGAATTACATGGGAACTTGATATGCCCTTACCTCTACAAAACCTGGCTGCAAAGGCAAATTTCTTGCTATGCAGCTCTTTTATTCTGTTTCTTGGGTCTTCACTATTTATGCACTCAGGGGCTGGGGATTTAGCTCAGCGGCACAGCGCCTGCCTGGCAAGCGCAAGGTCCTGAGTTCGGTTCCCGGTACCGGAAAAAAAAAAAACAAAAAAAGAAAACTATTTATGCACTCAGAGCAAAGCTGAATCAAGGAAAAAGAGAAGGCTATAGGCTCCAAAGTGATGTTTTCCTCTCTTCCATTCTTGGTATTTCATTTGTTCACCTCCTTCCCCAAATGAAATAGTGCTACTGGAAGAGGATGGAAAGAATCTTCTACTGCTTTGGTAGAGAAATAACATACTGTTTGGGATCCCAGGGGCTGGGGATGCATCTTAGCAGCACTGCACCTGCCTCACAAGGTTCTGAGCTCCCGGTAGCCAAAAAAAAAAAAATTGTTGTGGATCCTGTTAGTGATCCAATTTGCTAGGGATCCTGTTTTCATCGTTATTCAGTCATCATTAAAAGGGCCACACAAATCTAGCAGCGTGTGCCCCTGGGCTGCTAGCATCCTAGACGGTGAGAGACTCGGCTTCTTGAAGTCTTCTTCCGCCACACGACTCGCACTTTGCTCCAGACGCTTGCGCCGCAGCCCTCCAGCTCTCGAGGCCGCTGCTCCCGCCCTCACGTCTCTCAAGATCCATAGCAGAGCGTGGGGAACTCGACCTGACCGGCGCCAAACAGAACGCGGGAGTGTGGCTGGTTACGGTTCCTAAGTATGTGTTACAGCAGTGGGCTAAAGCCCCAGGAAGAGGTGAAGTTGGGAAACCGCGGATTGCCAAGAATCAAGGAAGGACTGAGGTGTCATTTACTTTGAATGGGGATCTTGCAAATATTCACGATATTGGCGGAAAGCCAGCTTCAGTAGGTGCTTCTAGAGAACGTCCATTTGTCTTGCAAAGTGTTGGAGGACAGACCTCAACAGTATTTACTGAGAGCTCACCAGATAAACTCTCATTGGAAGGAATAGTGGTTCAAAGAGCCGAATGCGGACCTCCTGTCTGTGAAAATTACATGAGATTAAAGAGACTGAAGATAGAAGAATCTTCCAAACCTGTAAGGCAGTCACAACAACTGGACAAAGTTGTAACAACCAATTACAAACCTTGCTAATCATCAATATAATATTGAACATGAAAGGAAGAAGAAAGAGGATGGAAAGAGAGCTCGGGCAGGTAACACGTTCTAGATATGCTATTTTCAGCCTTTGAAAAACACCAATATTATAACCTTAAAGACTTGGTGGATATCACAGTACAACCTGTGGGATACCTGCAGGGAATCTTGAAAGAAATTGGTATTCAGAATGTGAAAGGTATCCACAAAAACACATGAGAGCTGAAGCCAGAATACAGGCATTATCAAGGAGAAGAAAAGAATGATTGAAAGGATGCATAGCCTCCTGCAGATGGGACAACTCACAGGCAACTGTGCACGAACAAGATTCGTACCAGGATACTTGGCCACTCTGTTAATAGGAGCAAAATGACAGGTACTTTAACCTTTTTGTTAATTTTTTCTTTTTTTTTCTTTTTTTTGGGGGGGGCGGGGGACAGGGTCTCACTGTACATTTCAGGTTAGTTTTGACTCACTAGCCCAGGCTGGCTTTGAACTCACAGCAATCCTCCTGCCTCAGTCTCCCAGCTGCTGGGATAATAGGCATGTGCCACCATGCCCAGTCACAGTAAAAGTTTTTTGACCTCATCTTAACTGTTTTTTCAGAAGAAAGGACAGAGGCTTGGGACCTGGCTCAGTGGAAGAGCTCTTGCCTTGCATGCACAAGGCCCTGAGTTTGATCCTCAGCACCACATACATTAAAAAAAAATACTAATAAATAAATAATTTTTTTTAAAAAGAGAAGAAAAGATAAATTTATTTGTAGATTTAACTTGTATTCAACTATATTATTCTCAGTGGGAATAAGGGCTGGGGATTAAAAGGGCTTCCCTTTTTTAAGTGTTAACTTTTAAAATATAAGATTAAGGAATGTTTCCTAGATGAAGACTCTGTCCTTACAGTATCTCTGAGGAGCTGAGGAAATACAGATGCATAGAGATTGGTATAACATGAGAAAAAGGTCAATCACAGAAATTATTGAAAGGAATAAAAACCGAAGTTTCTTTTTAGGGAAAAAAATATAAGAATAAAAATGGCTTAGTGCAAAGTCCCTGGGTTTCGTCCCCAGGAATACATGCAACATCTGCGTGCACGTGCACACGCGCGCGCACGCACACAGCAAGGTGTCGCTTGCATTCGTTACTAATTCCAGTGAGTTACTAGCAGCCTCCAGTGCTAGTCTTCAAGACACCATGGAAAACTGCGAATTATTCCACTGAATGTGTCACTATAAGGAAAAAAAAAAGGGGCTCGGGATTTAGCTCAGCGGCAAAGCGCCTGCCTGGCAAGCGCAAGGTCGTGAGTTCGGTTCCTAGTACCGGAGAAAAATCAAAAAAAAAAAAAAAAAAACAGGCTAATTTGATCTTCAGAGATCCTACTTTTTTTAAATGAGGAGCATTCAAATGTTACGATATGCAAAGAGCACCAGAAATTTTGTAAAGCCAAAGCACCACAAGAATAGTATTCACTATTTTTCTTATTTTCTGTATTCTTGTTGCACATGGGAACTTTGAGATCAGAAGAGCTCTTCCTTCCAAGGTTAGCAATTTCGTGCAGATAACATAGGGCACACCTTTGCTATGCAAAGCAAAGGGACACTATCCTCTGCCGGAGAGCTTGGATCCACCCTTTTAGCCCAGAGGCTACTGAAGCCATTTAGACTAACCGGATCCTAAATGTGTGCTACTTTGTTGTTTGAAAGCTATAGATTTTGAGGGTTGACTTTGATTCCAGCTACACTACTGAACTGGCTTTTTAAATCTAGCAATTTTTAGTGGTTTTTAGGGTCTTCTATGTGGAGTATCCTGTCATCCGCAAATAATTATAATTTAACTTCTTCCTTTCCTACCGTTATTCCTTTTATTTCTTTTTCTTGTCTGACTGTTCTAGCTAAAGCATCCAGGACTATGTTGAATAGGAGTGGAGCCAGTGGACATCCTTGTCTTGTTCCTGATTTTAGAGTGAAAGCTTTCAGTTTTTGTCCATTTAGTATGATATTGGCTGTTGGTTTATCATAGATGGCTTTTATTAGAGAGAAAGACCATCTATCCAATTTTCTGTAGGGTTTCATCATGAGTGGGTATTGAACTTTGTCAAAATCTTTTTCTGCATCTATTGAGATGAACTAGGTCTCTTCTGGTTGCAAATGAATTTTAGGAGTGTTTTCTCTAGATCCACGAGGTATGCTGACGGTATTTTGATTGGGATTGCATTAAATCTGTACAGCCGTTTTGGGAGTATGGTCATTTTCAATATGTTGGTTCTTCTTACAAAAGCAAGGAATATATTTCCATTTTCTGATATCCTCTTCAATCTCAGTTTTCATTTTTTGGGTCTTTTTGTTTGTTTGTTTGGGGTTTTTTTGTTTGTTTGTTTTTGAGACAAGGTCTTGTTATGCAGTTCAGGTTGGACTTGAGCTCATTTTGTCACCCAGGATGGTCTGGAACTTCCAAGGATCCTCCTGCCTCAGCCTCCCAAGTTGAACTACCACGTGTGCCACCATGCCCAGCTTCCAATCTCATTTTTAAGGGTACTGTAATTTTCACTATACAGAACTTTTACATCCTTTGTTAGATTGATTCTTAAGTATTTCATTTTTTTAGACGCAATTGTGAAGGGTGTGCTTTCCTTAATTTCTCCCTCTGGGAGTTTGTTGTTTGTGTACAAAAAATGCTATTGATTTTTTTTCTTTTCTTTTCTTTTTCTGGTACTGGGAATCAAACTCAGGACCTTGTGCTTGCCAGGTGGGAGCTTGTGCTGCTGAGCTATATCCCTGGCATTTTTTCTTTTTTTTTTTTTTTGTTTTGTTTTTGTTTGGCACTGGGAATCAAACTCATGACCTCAGGCTCACTAGGCAAGCACTTATGCCGCTGAGCTATATCCCTGGCCCACTACTGATTTTTGAGAGTTGACTTTGTATCCCACTACACTGCTGAATTTGGATATTAGATGTACAAGTTTTTTGGTGGAGTTTTTGGGTCTTCTGTGTAGTGTATCATGTCATTTGTAAATAATGATAATTCAACTTCTTTCCTATCTTTATTCCTTTTATTTTTTTCTCTTCTCTAATTGCTGTGGTTAATGTTTCCAGAATTATATTAAATAGAGATAATCATATGGTTTTTGTCTTTGACTCTGTTAATATCGTGTATTACAATTATTGATTTATGTATGTTGAGCTCCCCCTCCATCCCTAGGATGAATCCAGCTCGGTCATGGTATATAATCTTCCTAATAATTTGCTGCATTCTATTTGCTAGTATCTTATTGAGGATTTTTGCATCTATGTTCATCCGGGAGACTGACCTGTAGTTCCGTTTCTTAGGTCTTTGTCCAGTTTTGTCATCAGGGTAATGCTTGCTTCCAGGAATGAATTTGGGAGTACTGCTTCCCTTTCAATTTCATTAAAGAGTTTGAGAAGTAGTGGTATAAAGTCTTCTCTACATTTCTTGGAGAATTCAGCAGTGAAAAAAAGAAAGAAAGAATTCAGCAGTGAATTCATCAGGGGCTGACTGGGATTTGTTGGTAAGTTTTTAATTACATCTTTGATTTCATCGATATTGGTTTATTTAGAGTTTGTATATCTTCTTGATTCAGCGTTAGTAATTCATATGTATCTAGGAATCTGTCCATTTCTTCTGCATTTTCCATCTTGTTAGAATAAAATGTGTACTACTTGCTAATCTTACTTTGCCGTTCATTCTAGAGAAACCACAGTAAAGGCTTTCACCCAGGCAGGTGCGGTGGCAGCGGTGATGGCGGTGGCAGTGGCAGTAGCAGTGGCAAGCAGCAGCAACAGCAGCTGCACAATCCTGAAATCTCAGCGTGCTGAAAGGCTGAGGCGGGGGCAGGAAGGGAGATGGTGGCGGCCGTGCTGGGAGAGTTGGGTGTCTCATGGATACAGAGCCTGAGAAGCTGGGTGATGCTGGCCTTGGGGCGTCTTTCATCTCACGATGTTTTACCCCAATCACACATCCACACAAGTGCTCCTCTTGACATTTCTCGCAAATGGGAGAAGCAGAGTAAAATGGTTTATCCTCCACAACTGCCTGGCGAACCTCGCAGACCAGCAGAAATCTACCATTGTGGAAGACAAATAAAGGACAGCAAAGACAAGTTGTGGTATTTGGCAAAATTGATACGAGCAATGTCTATTGACCAGGCTTTGGTGCAGTTGGAATTGAGTGATTAGAAAGGGCTCACATAATTAAAGACGTCCTCTTACCAGCACAAGATATGGCAGTGAAAGACCACAATGTGGAATTCAGGTCCAATTTGTATATAGCTGAGTCCAAGACTGGGTGAGGCCAGTGCCTGAATGGCATCCGCTACCACGGCAGAGGTCGCTTTGGGATCGTGGCGAAGGTTTACTGCCATTATTTTGTGAAGTTGGTGGAAGGACCCCCGCCTCCCGCAGAGCCGCCGAAGACAGCTGTAGACCGTGCTAAGGAGTACGTGCAGTAGCTTCGCAACCAGCCCAGCATTCACCCTCTGTGATGGGGGTTCGGACTTCACCGTGTATATATTTTGCTGGTTTTTTTTTTTTTTTTAAATAAAGATTTACAACAGAAAAAAAAAAAAAAATGAAAGGTTGAGGCAGGAGAACTGCAAGCTCCAGCCAAGCCTAGTCGGCAACTTAGAGACTTAGCAAGACCCTGTCTCAAAATTTTAAAATTTAAAAAAGGACTGGGAAAGGTAGCTCAGAGAAAAGGACAAGGGCTCAATATCCACGGCCTAAAACAGAAAGAAAAGAAAATGCCCACCTCGTCAGTGATCATTTTTGTCTCTGTATCTTACTGTAGCTGCTCTACACGGCTTTGGGGAACAGAGAACAACTGGCACGTTGAGTGGGGTGGTTGGAGCAGCGGTTGCTTGTGCTTAGTAACTGGCCCCACAGGCAGCAGCCTGCGCAAGGGGCCTGCGCTGTCGTGGGCACAAGGCTGATGCCAAAGCTGCTCAACCGCTCAAATTGCGCAACAGCTCCACAGTACTTCCCTCCTCTCCTGGCCCCCAACCGTGAGGCCGGGCAAACTGCTTCTTCTCCCTGAATGCCCACAGCCAGCGCTGCACCGAGCCCTGCCAGAGTGCCCCTTCCAGGACTCTGCACACACCCAGTCACATGGAGTGTCACGTGTGGCACAGGACAGAGTGCGGCCCAGCCCGCATGCCACAGAATTTTCCCAGGAACTTGGGTTTCACCCAGCAAGTCGGTTCACATCTGTAAACCTGGCACTCTGGCACTCAGAAGCTGAAGCAGGAGGGTCACAACCACAAGTTTGAGACTGGCCTGGGGTACGCAGCGTGTTTAAGGCCAGCCTGAACTACGTAGCAAGATCCGGTCTCAAATAACAAGGAAAAAGACTAGAGAGTAGGATACCCAGAGCTCCAAGATACGGAGACAAGAGTGAACCACTACAAATTCCCAGGCAAGACTGCCAGGAAACTGCCCAGAGCAGCGCTGGCAGGAACTCATCGTCCTAAAGCACCTGCCCAGCAAGACAGCTGGAGCTGCCAGGAAGGTTTTGCTATTTGTTCAGGCAGTGCACCTGGTAAGAGACAAGTGGCCACCTTGCCTGGGTACACCGCTTACTACAGCTGGCGCACAATTGTAAACAGGCAGTTCTGCAACTCAGCAACTCCCTCGCAAGAATCTGACAGTAGCTGGGCAGAATGCAATGGCCTGCTACTCAAAAGGCAAAAGCAGATACCAGACATGGTGGTGCATGTCTGTAATCCCAGCACTTGGGAGGCTGAGACAGGAGGATCTCCATGAGTTCAAGGCCAGGCTAAATGGCATAGGGAGACCCTGTCTCAAAAAATTAAAAATAACAAAAGGGCAAACAAGGGATCACAAGTTCAAAACCAGCATGGGCAATTCAGTGAGACCCTGTCCCAAAAAAAATTTTTTCCAAAAAAAATTTTTTTAAATTGTATATAATGTAGCCAGGCGTGGTGACCCATGCCTGTAATCCCAGCCTGTAATCTCTCGGGAGGCTGAGGCAGGAGGATCATTGTGAGTTCGAGACCAGCCTGGGCTACAAAGTGAGCTCAAGGCCAGCCTGAACTGCATAGCGAGACCC
>NW_004955457.1:8710566-8721313 GCF_000276665.1 Chinchilla lanigera
CTACAAAGTGAGCTCAAGGCCAGCCTGAACTGCATAGCGAGACCCTGTCTCAAAAAGACAAAAATAAATAAATAAATAAATAAATTGTATATAATTCAAATTTTTGTGGAGTTATATTTTTATTTGTTTTTTTTTGTTGTTGTTGTTGTTGTTTTGTTTGTTTTTTGTTTTTTCTGGTACTGGGAATCGAACTCACGACCTTGCGCTTACCAGGCAGGCGCTGTGCCGCTGAGCTAAATCCCCAGCACCCGTGGAGTTATATTTTTATAAGAAAGTAATGCTATAGTTTGAATCTTTTCAAAAATTTATTTATTATCATTATTATTATTGGTTCTTTTATGTATGTGGTGCTGGGGATTGAACTTAGGGCGCTGTGCATGCAAGGCAAGAGCTGTAGCACTGAGCCACATCCCCAGCCCCCAAAAAATTTTTTAAAAGAAGTTGTGTGTGCAACTCTACTGAGATAGAGTACCACCAAAGTACCGCCAAGTACAGCCAAAACAAAAAGCCACTGATGTAATCATCAAAGATAAGGCCAGGAGGTCTCAGGCTGTACAGGATAGAGCCCTACTTAGATAACTGTGGATGGCAGACTCAGTCCCTCTAATGCCGAGCCTGACCTTATGTACTTTTCTTTTTCCTTCTTTTTTTTTTTTTTTCCCTACGGTATGGGGTATCGAACCCACGACCTTGCCCATGCCAGGCAGGCGCTTATGCCACTGAGCTATATCCTTAGCCCTCTTTTTCTTTTTGAGCTTAGAATCATTTAAGCTGGAAACACTGAAGAGCAACAAAAAGAAGAGTTAGAAGTCACCTGTCCTGAGGCAGGCATGGTGGCACACAACTGTAACACTGGCCCTCAAGAAGCTGAAGCAGGAGGATCAGGAGTGTGCTTGCTTCAGCAGCGTATATACTAAAACTGGAACGATATAGAGAAGATTAGCATGGCCTCTGTGAAAGACGACGTGCAAATTCAAAAATAGGAGGATCAGGACTACAAAGCCAACCGTATAGCCATGTTCAAGTCATAGGTCTTGATAAGCATCAAAAAAAAAAAAAAAAAAAGAACACTTAGGGCCGGGGATACAGCTCGGCGGCACAGCACCTTGCTTGACAAGCGCAAGGCCCTGAGTTTGATTCCCATTACCAAAAAGAAATAAATAAATGAAAAAGAACACTTACAGCAATATCCCTAGAATTAAAAGCAATTGTAGAACAATGCAAAGGAGTCAGAATTACATTGCTATGCTGAATAGTGTTGAAGTTGAAAGTAGAGGGCTGGGAACCAGGCACAGCAGGAACGCACTTGCCTAGAACAAGTGATATCCTGAGTACGCGCCTCAGAGCTGCAAAAAAAATTTTAAATGCGTGTTAATTTATCAGATTCATTTTGACATAAAATATATTACTAGAAAGTATTACGACACAAGGTCCTGAGTTCAATTCCAGGTACCAAAAATATATATATATCTTCTTTGCTGGGCGCGGTGGCGCACCCCTGCAATCCCAGCACTCGGGAGGCTGAGCTAGGAGTTTTGCTGCAAGTTTGAGACCAGCCTGGGCTACAAAGTGGGCTCAAGTCCAGCCTGAACTGGATAGCGAGACCCTGTCTCAAAAAAAACATAGAAAAAGAATTAGAATTTTCAGTGCAGTATCACTAATATTGGAAAACATTCTTTTTTTTTTTTTGCAGTTTTTGTGGTTTTATTTAAGCACAAATAAATATGCACACAAGCTGTCTACTCGTTTTCCTCGCTGCGCAGCCTGGTGTTGGGGTTGGTGACTCGGATGGCATCTGGGCCGCTCTTTCCACGATGGCCTTGCGGGTCTCAGAGAAGACGTTGTGAGCAATCTGCGCAGGAACACTTGTTGCACGTCAGCAGCACCTCCAGCTCCTCAATGTTTTGCACCAGGGACTTCCGGAAGCCACTGGGCAGCATGTGCTTTGTCTTTTGTTGCTTCCACAACCTAGGTTGGGCATCAAGATCTGGCCCTTGAATCTTTTTTGCACCCTGCTGTCAATGCTTCTGGGTTTCTGCCAGTTGCGCTTAATTTTGACATATCAGTCTGACTGGTGGCGGACGAACTTCTCAGTCCTCTTTCTGACGGTGTTGAGCTTCATGAGGGGTCTGAGAGCCACCATGGTGCCGAGTCAGAGACGGCTGCCACCTCCGTAGGCAGCGTTGAGGAAGAGGGCTGGAGAACATTCTTAAGGTTTGTTTTATTGTAGTTCTGCATGGGCACAAATGGCATTATTTCCTGAGATGGCAAAATTATCCTTGCTAGCTGGGGCAAGAGAGGATGATTTGCTTGACTTTGCCTCCAAGCTGATAGCTATGGATTTGTCTGCCATACTAATTAAACTCATGCAACAGCCTGAAAGATACAAGGTCCTATTTCCTTCCCTAAAAGTTTTATTGGTTTCCTGTGATTCCAAGACTACTATCAAAAGGTATTTATGTGGGGCCAGGGATATAGCTCAGTGGCATAAGCGCCTGCCTGGCAAGCACAAGGTCCTGAGTTCGATCCCTGGTACCAAAAAAAAAAAAAGTATT
This sequence comes from Chinchilla lanigera, assembly GCF_000276665.1. NCBI lineage: Eukaryota > Metazoa > Chordata > Mammalia > Rodentia > Chinchillidae > Chinchilla > Chinchilla lanigera. The sequence continues at coordinate 8,713,122 of NW_004955457.1, forward strand.
CATGCAATTTCTGTGGCACCATTTGAAGACAGTTTGATGCACACTATAACCATTCTTCCTATTTGCAACATACTCTAATAACAAGAAGATTAAACAAACCTTTTTTGTACATATTATCCCTTATGATTCAGTGCTGTACTTCTGCATATGGGAATGCATTGAATTCAAATTCTATTGCAGCAACTGGAAGAAATAGCTTCTCTTGAGGTAGATTCCGTGTCCAAGTGCTTTGAGCGATGTTGCATCTGTTACACTGACAACAAAAACAAGCCTGCTAAGAACAGGAGAGGCAAGAAAGCAGGTAAAGCAGAACCCCTGCTGGATATCTTCAGGTAGATGGAGCAAAGGTGCATGAACGAAGTAGCAGGACTCCAAGATCACAGCAAAACACAGCATTATCACCAAACATCCGAGATGACTCTCGGATCTCCCTGTAGTGATTTCACGGCCATCTTATTTCACATCGATTGAACGGAGAACTTGTAACAAACACACATCCAAGAAGACAGAAATGAATCTGGTCGCACCTGCAAAACCACACAAGGACATTACCATCCCGTATTCTTCCTAAATATCCACACCAAAATCAAACTCGTCATTTCCAAGTCTACAAAATGAACTTCCAATACATTTAGGCAGAGATTATATTTTCTCCTTTTATTATAGTTTCAACTAAAGCACGGAAGCACTAAAATCAGCGATGCATTGAAAAGGAAAACTTTTTTCCACTACTGGGAATTGAGCCTAGGAGCATCACATTGGGCTTCATCCCTAGCTTTTAAAAACCTTATTATTATTTTCTTTTTGAGAGAGAGATTTTCACTATATATAGCAGGCCAGTCTTGAACTTGCTGTGTACCCTAGGTTGGCCTCAAACTTGGGGCAGTTTTTCTGCCTCAGCTTCCCAGATGCTAGAATTACAAGCAATTATTATGTTTTATTCTATGGAAAAAAGGTAAAACAAAATGTCATAAGATGATAGGAGAATAATAATAGTTAATTCACTGCATATTATTATCTTTAAAGTACTTGCTCAGAGTACAAGATATGGGCATAAAAAAATTATCAAACTGATATTAGCGCAAACCTTCCTTTTCTATGAACTAAGGGACATTAATCATATAACTAACTTGTTGCATTTTTTCTCCCTTTTTCCTTCCTTTCTTTCCCCTTTCCACATCTTAGTTCCTTTTTCCTTTTTAACAATTTCTTCCCATTTCACACTGTCATTTAGTTTTTATTTTTTATCATAACGCATTGAAGCTCAATTTATGTTTCTATTTTAAAGATAATTTTTTAAAAAGAACAATAGTAAAATGCCAGTAACATAGATACAAACAAAACAAAGCAAAAAACAATAAGAATAACACAGGGTTTCAGAACAAAACAATAGACATTAACAGTGGTTGTTATATTACATATTTTTATCTTCATTGAAGTTGGTCAGTTGACCTTATTTACTTCTTCATTTTCTCCCTTAATTTTTGGACACATGATTGTGCTGATTTACCCAGGCTGGGATTGAACTTCAGACTCTCCTGCTTCAGCCTCCCTGAATGCTAGAATTACAACCATCTGGCAGTAAAAGTTTTCACAGCTATTGCGATTTGTATTTACCAGGTACTACAAAGAATACTGTACAGGGTATAGGGGAACAACCAGACCTGAGCAAAGCCTAGGGCTAGGAACTGGGCAGGATGAACAGCAGTGATTCATATTCTAAAGAGATATCATCAAATTGGGGTGCAAGAGCAAACCTCTTTAACTACCCCTTCCAGGAAAATCCTTGTCTACCCATGTGTGCTTGCCACCTGACGTGCTTTCCCATTTGATCCCTAGTTAATTAATATTACCCAAGCAACAATACTTGTTGTAATCTTACTGGTTGACCATAGTTTCGTCCCATCTCACATCCATCCAATGATTTCCCATTGGATCAATATTATCCAAGTGACTATACCAATAATCCTACTGATCGATTATAGCTCTGTTCTACTTTTAACCCACCTCACCTCCTGGCTTTGCTCAATAAAATACCCTTGAGAAAAGGCACTGATGGAGGATATGCTTTCAGACAGAAGCTTCTTTTCTCTCAATAAATTCTTCCTATTCTTCACTTCCCTTGTCCCTAGAATTGATTCCTCAGTTTTAGAGAGCAGGAACTCATCATTTTGGACATCTAGCAGGTTGGAGTTTCCTTCCCCTATATCACCAGGACTAGGGCAGCATTGAACAATCCCTGGACTGGTTGAGTAATCACCCACCCTTATCCCAGCACCACAAGCTCTACATCCAGCCACCTCTGAACCGCCCCCCAGGACCACCTGAGGCTTTGGGGGACATCTAGACACAGCCATAACACTTGCATTAAATTAAAGGTAAGAAAGTTCTGAAGCCCCAGGGCCATGCCCGGCGGGGAGACAGAGCTAAGCAGGACCGAGGGTTCAGACACAGGAATCTTCAGGCCGCCCTCACAGGGAGCTGCAGCAGCAGAGATGCAGAGTTCCACCCAGCCTTTTTTATTCCGGTAACAGGAATGGAACTCTGGACCAAGCGCTGTGCCGCTGAGACACATTCCCGAACTTTTGGTTTCCATTTTCGAAGCAATGTACCATCCGGCCAGGCAGCCACACACGGACCAACGCAAGCAGAGCAGGAAAGAGAGACACCAACTTTTTGGGTCCAATCACAGAAAATCAATAAAGCCGGGGGGGGGGCAACTTTGAACTCTACCGTTTTTACCAGCAGCACCCGAAATAGTTCCCTAAAATCAATTTGGCCAGCCCGCGTGAAGATGCACGTACTATTGGCCATTAATGCTTGAGCAGCGAGAGGCAAGGGTCCCTGCACCAAGGGCTGCGGGCTCAGGTCTTCATAAGGTGTGAGCCGCTCTGAGGAGGTGCGGGGAGGTGGCCTGGCATGTCTGCTCCGTCCCCAGGAGCCTGGGGCCACCACGCCCTGTTCCATCCCTGCCACCTCCAGAACTCATTGCACCACCCGAACTTTTCCACCCTCAACAAACCAACCCCCTTTCCCCGGGATGAACCCTTCTTTGCTTTTCTGGGACCCCTGTGTGCGCATTCCCGTCCCTGCCAAAGGGATGCCCCCTCCACCCTTTGGATACTGAGGACTAAACTCAGCACTCTCGAAGCAGCTGCATCGTCAAGCTTCAACTACCCCTATTTTTTCTTTCACTTTTTTTTTTTTTTTTTTTTTTTGAATTTGGAGACTCTCTTCCTGGCTGAGCTCTGATTTGTACCCTCTTGCCTCAGCCTCCCAGAGTCGGACTCCGGGGTGCAGGTCATGTGCCCTTGCGGCCATGGACAGTCATCAGTACTCACAGTCTCACCTCAGGGAGAGGGACCTGACTATATATTGGCGGAGACTGTCCAGGTCAGACCCCCACAGCGTGCCTGCCCAAGGTTGAGCGTGAGCGCTGCCGAGCGAATCTGTGCTCCTCCATTCAGTCTGGAGCGGCCACAGAGGCCACTGAGCGCCGTAGGGTCCCCCTGCTGGGCACTCGCAGGGGAGCCACGTGGGGGGCCAAGGGTGGACACGTGACCACAGGCGAATCCCACATGGCCTCGCCGACCACGGCGGGCACAGGGAACTGCGGTGCGTGTGTGAGACACAGATGCGCGGGAGACTTGTGCAGCTGCGTGGGGGACACAATCACACTGTGGAGCAGAGAGGATGCCCAGGACACTGAGGAGCGGGCGAGGCGGTTTCCAAAGCAGAGCTCAGTGTCCGATGCATGCATGGAAGCTACTTTCTTCTTTTGTGTCTCCCACGTTCGGGCAGGTCTCTAAGCTTTTTGTATTTCTAGGTGCTTGTATTTCTTGTTTCACCTACGGATACAACTTCTCTCTTATCCAAATGTGAGAGTCCTTAGATGTCATGAAATCCACGCATCCCAATGTCTTTTCCTATTTTTTCTGAAAGAGTTAAAAGAGTGCTGAGCCCTATTAAAGCCCTCTCCTCCTGAGAGATGAGCCAAACCTCCTCAGCCACAACATTAGAAAATGACTTTAGGTCTCAATTCAGGGCAAATGGGGAGGATCTTCAAAAAATATTAACAACAGGTAACAAGCACGTTGAAAACTGTGGTCGGGGCTGGGGATTTAGCTCAGCGGCACAGCGCCTGCCTGGCATGCGCAAGGTCATGACTTCGATTCCCGGTACCGGAAAAAGAACAAGAAACCAAAAAAAAAAAAAAAAAAAAGAAAAAGAAAAAGAAAGAACACTGTGGTCAGTATGAAGAAAAAATCCTCATTTATTTGACCCTGTCTCTTTAATTTATTTGTACCAGGAATCAAACTCAGGACCTTGTGCTTCTTACGCAGGCGCCGTGCCGCTGAGCTATATCTCCTGCCAGAGCCAGGCTTGGTTTAGTTTTGCTTGTGAAGCAGGCTCTCTCCATACCACCCAGTGTTGCCCTCAAATGGGTCGTTAGCTCTTGGCCTTGAATGAGAAGTTCTCCCACCTCAGCCTTCCCAGAGCAGGAAGCCTTCCCATTGAAGGTGCATCACACAAGCAGTGCCCTGTGTATCCCACAGTCATCTGGTGCGCGACTGGGGTCCCCGTGGATCTGCGCGGGGCTTGGGTCTCCCGGCACCCACACTGCTGCCACTCTGTGTCTGGTGGACAATCCAGTCCTGGGGCCAGAGCTCTAGAAAACACCAGCCGGCGAGTGGTGAGGACCAACTCACTTCTGACCTCACAGTGTCCTCTCCCAAGCAGGGCACAGCTTCTGGAAAGGAATGGCCTGGACTAAAGCTGCCCCTGGGAGCTCCCGCTTCGCACAGGATTCATTCCTGATTGCAGGATGGAAATTTTCCCAACTCTTTCTAAGGCCTTCCTGTTCTCCACAGAGCCAATTTCTCTCTCGGGAGCTTCGCAGTCTGCTCAAGCTCTGTCCCCACAAATACCACTGTGCACCTCTCCATCCTAGGACATACGTTTTCTTTTTCCCATGTTACAGGGACCGTGCGGGGCAGCGTTGAAGTATCTATCCACATCGCCAAGCGTCAGTTAGTTTTTCCTTTTTTTTTTTTTTAATGTTGAAGCTGATGTCTTCGCTGGAGTCCAACTTGCATCTTCCTGCCTCAGCCTCACAGAGTCGAGTTCCAGGGCACAGGCCACGCCCCTTTCCACTTGGACAGTCATCAGTATTCACAGCCCCACCTCGGAGAGAGGGACTTGACTTTCCAGCGGCGGAGACTGTCACGGTCAGACCGCCCGCGAGTGCCCGCTCCCTAAGGACCAAGGATGATCATAAAAGCCCAGCGACTCTGCACTGCAGCATCAAGTCCGGAACAGCCTTGGAGAACACTGAGCACCGTGAAGTCCCCCGAGCTGGGCACTCGCAGGTGAGCCATGCACAGGGCTGAGGGTGGACGTGTGGCCACGGGCAAATCCCACACAGCCTCGCCGAGCACGGTGGGCAGAGGTAACCGTGCAGTGCATTTGTAAGACACAGATGCCAACTGCGTGGGGGACACAACTACACCATGAAGCAGAGAGGATGCCCGGGACACTGAGGAGGGGGCGAGGCGGTTTCCCCACCAGAGCTCTTTGTCCGATCCATTCGCGTAATCTGCTTTCTTGCTTTTGTGTCTCCCACATCCGTCCAGGTCTCTAAACTTTCTGTATCTCTAGGTGCTTGTATTTCCTACTGTTTTATCTACAGATACAACTTCCCTCTCATCCAAACGCAAGAGTCCTTAGGTAGCATGAAACCATGCATCCCTGTCTCTTCCTATTTTTTCTGAAAGGGGTTAAAAGAATGCTGTGCCCTAGGAAAGCCGCCTCCCTCCTGAGAGAAGGGCCAAACCTGTCCAACCACTTCAGAGCACCGCTTTTGGAGCCCAGTGTGGTGGCGCACCTGTAATCCCAGCTGAGGCAGGAGGATCCTTGAAACTTCTAGCCCAGCCTGGGCTACAAAGTGAGTCAAGCCTGGCCTGAACTGCATAGTGAGACTCTGTCTCAAAAGGCAAAAAGAAAAAAGAAAAAGAAAAAAAAAAGAACAAGACTTTTGATCTCATTTCAGGGAAAAGGGGGAGGTTTTTTCAAAAACGGTGAAGAACAGCTAAGAAGTTCTTTCAAATTGGTATGGAGAAACTCCCCCGCAATGTTTTTATTCCCTGACCCCTGTTCCTCCTTTCTCTTTTATTTATTTATTGGTATGGGGAATCGAACTCAGGACCATGTGTTTGTAAGGTAGACCATGTGCTATCCCCTGAGCTACATCCCCGGCTCCTCCCTTCTCTACTATACCTAATCAAATCTACCAAATCAAGCTGGGACAGGGCACCGCTAGCCCTAGTCCCTGGACGGACTAGGCTGGAGGATCGAAATTTCAGTCCCAACTGTACTATTTAATGATACCCTATAGCCGAGCGACCGAGCACGCCTGGATTCAATCCCCAGCACCAATAAATAAACACACAAATAAATAAATACATTTAAATAAACAATTCATCTCTGCTCGAACTGTAACAGCGTTCTGCTCAGGCCCCTACCCTCAGCAGTTTCTGAACCAAATCGGTCTTCAAGACTTTAACCACCATCCTATCTTTTTTTGTTGGGGGGCGGATTATTTGTAGTAGCTTCTGTCAGTTTGATTCGGTTTTGCTTGTGAAATAAACAAATCTTTTGCTTATATGGCTCTCTATAACCTAACCTTGCCTCAAAATTTGGTAGTTAGCTCGTGCTGGCTTTGAGCTCGAAATCCCGCAGCCTCACGCTTCCCACTGCAGCTGCACCACTTGTGCCATACGCGCAGCGCCCTGTTCATCCCACCGTCACGTGCTGCGCTATGGGGTCTCCATGGAACTGCTTCCGACCTGCGAACCCCGGGACCCACGCGGCTGCGCAGTCCGCTTCTGGTAGAGAATCTGGCTCCCAGGCCGGGGCGGTGCAAGACACCTGCCTGCCAGTGGTGAGGACGGACTCTGCTTCCCACCTCACACTGTCCTCGCCAAGGGGCGCACAGCTTCCGGAAAGCACTGGCCTGGGCTAAAGCTACCCCTGGGCGCTTCCGCTTTACACGGGATTCATTCCGGAGCCCGGGCTGAAGGTTATTCTGGCTCTTGCTAAGGCCTTCCTCTTCTCTGCAGAACCACTTCTCTTGGGAGCTTCACAGTCTGCTCAGGCTCTGTCCCCACAAATACCCGTGTGCCTCTCCGGTCCTAGAATGTTCATTTTCTTTCTCTCTGAAAAACGCCGTGTTGCAGTTACCCTTCGGGGCACCACTGAAGTATCTACATCGTGAAGCATCAGTGAAAGTTTTTCTTTCTTTTCTTTTCTTTCTTTCTTTCTTTTCCTTCCTTCCTTCCTTTTCTTTCTTTTTCTTTTTTCTTTTTTAATTTTGAAGCTGTTGTCTTAGTCGGGTCCAACTTATATCTTCCTGTCTCAGCCTCCCAGAGTCGGATTCCAGGGCACAGGCCATGCCCCTTTCCGCCTTGGGCACTCATCAATATTCACAGCCCCACCTCAGGGAGAGGGACTTGACTTTCTACTGGTGGAGACTGTCTGGGTCAGACCGCCCGCAGCGTGCCCGCTCCCTTAGGACCAGGGTTGATCATAAAAGCCCAGAGACTCTGCACTGCGGCATCGAGTCTGGAGCTTCTGGGGCAGACACTGAGCGCGTGGGGTCCCCTCTGCCGAGCACTCGCAGGTGAGCATGTGCGGGGCCGAGGGTGGATGTGTGGCCAAGGGCAAATCCACATCGCCTGCTGACCGCAGTGGGCAGAGATCACCGTGCAGTGCACATGTAAGACACAGATTCGCAGGAGATTTGTACAATTGTGTGGGGGGAACAACCACAACGTGGAGCAGAGAGGATGCCCAGGACACTGAGGAGGGGGCGAGGCCGTTTCCCCAGCAGAGCTCGGTGTGATTCATCCCTGTGATCTGCTTTCATGCTTTTATGTCTCCCACGTCCGTCCGAATCGCTACACTTTTTGGATCTCTAGGTGCTTGCATTTCCTCTTTCATCTACAGATACAACTTCCCTCTCATCCAAATGCGAGAGTCCTTAGGTAGCACGAAATCCATGAGTCCGTATGTTCCTATTTCATTCCAAAAGGCGTTAAAAGAATGCGGAGCCCTAGGAAAGCCAACTCCCTCCTGAGAGAAGGGCCACTTCATTAGAACACCGCTTTTGGAGCCCAGTGTGGTGGCGCACACCT
>NW_004955457.1:8722148-8728847 GCF_000276665.1 Chinchilla lanigera
TTGTGAAGCAAGCAAATCTCTTGCTTATGTCGCTCTCTATAACCTAACCTTGCCTCAAAATTTGGTAGTTAGCTCGTGCTGGCTTTGAGCTCGAAATCCCGCAGCCTCACGCTTCCCACTGCAGCTGCACCACTTGTGCCATACGCGCAGCGCCCTGTTCATCCCACCGTCACGTGCTGCGCTATGGGGTCTCCATGGAGCAGGCCTGCGAACCCCGGGACCCACGCGGCTGTGCACTCCGCTTCTGGTGGAGGATATGGCTCCAGGGCCAGTGCTGTACAAGAGACCTGCCCTCAAGCGGTGAGGACAGATTCTGCTTCCCACCTCTTAGTGTCCTCGCTAAGCGGGGGCAACCCTTCAGGGAAGGACCAGCCTGGGCTAAAGCTGCCCTGGGCACTCCCTCTTTGCTCGGGATTCCTTCCTGATTCCGGGCTGGACGTTTTCCTGGCTCCCGCTGAGGCCTTCCTGTTCTCGGCAGAATCACTTTCTCTCTTGGGAGCTTCGCAATATGCTCAAGCTCTGACCCCACAAATACACTGTGCGCCTCTCTAGTCCTAGGACATTCGTTTTGTTTCTCCCTGAAAACCTGCCGTGTTACAGGGACCGTGTGGGGCAGCATTGAAGTATCTACACCGCCAAGCATCAGTGAAAGTTTTTTCTTTCCTTCTTTTTTTTTACTATTGGTTTTTTGTTTGTTTGTTTGTTTTTTTGTACCAGGAACTGAACTCAGGACCTTGCACTTGCCAGGCAGATGCTTGTACCACCAAGCTATATCCCCGGCCGCTCTTCTTTTTTTTTTAAATTTTGAAGTAGTTGTTTTAGCCGGGATCCAACTTGCATCTTCCTGCTGAGCCTCCCAGAGTCAGGTTCCAGGGCGCAGGCCATGCCCCTTTCCGCCTTGGGCAGTCATCAGTATTCACAGCCCCACCTCGGGGAGAGAGACTTAACTTTCTACTGGCGGAGACTGTCCGGGTCAGAGCGCTGCAGCATGCCCGCTCCCTGAGGACCAGGGTGTATCACCAAAGCCCAACTACTCTGCATTGCAACATCAAGTCTAGAGCGGCCACGGAGGACACTGAGGTCTGTGGCGTCCCCTCTGCCGGACTATCGCAGGTGAGCCACGAGCTGGGCCCAGGGCGGACATGTGGCCACCGGCAAATCGCACACGGCCTCGCTGACGGCAGTGGGCAGAGGTGACCCTGCGGTGCATTTGTAAGACACAGATGCGCAGGAGATTTCTGCAACTGCGTGGGGGACACAACCACAACGTGGAGCAGAGAGGATGCCCAGGACACTGAGGAGGGGGCGAGGCGGTTTCCCAGCAGCGCTCGGTGTCTGATTCATCCCTGTGAGCTGCTTTCATGCTTTTGTGTCTCCCACATCTATCCAGCTCTCTAAACTTTCTGTATCTCTAGGTGCTTGTATTTCCTGCCTCATGTTCAGATACGCCTTCCCTCTCATCAAAAAGCGAGAGTCCTTAGGTAGCATGAAACCACACATCTCTGTCTCTTCCTATATTTTCTGAAAGAGGTTAGAAAATGCTGTGCGCTAGGAAGTTTTTCTGGCTCCTGCTAAGGCCGTCCTGTTCTCCGCAGAGCCATTTCTCTCTTGGGAGCTTCGATGTCCACTCAAGCTCTGTGCCCTCAACCTCCACCCTGCACCTCTCCTCTCCTAGGACATTCATTTCCCTTCTCCCTGGCAATGCGCTGAATGTCAGTGACCCTTCAGGGCTCCTAAGCTACCTGTGAATAAATCCCCTGCAGAACACCTTAGCGCAAAAAGGAAGGAAATCTCGGACTCACCTGGTGTGTTCACCTCGCCTGCTGAGAGGCAGTCAAAGGGCGACTTAAACACGTCCACCCTCCTCAGATGGGTGAGGCTCAAAATCACTTCAGGAACATCTTCCTAAACCCCTCTCCCAGCTCGCTGCTTCGCCTTCCTCTCCTGAAAGTCCTGGGACTGGGGAGGTGGGTCAGTGGCACAGCTCTTCCTTCCATTCACAAGACCCGAGGTTCCGTCCGGAGCACCAGCAAAAAGGGGAATTAACTACGTAAACGCCGTATTGTCTCCCTGGTGGGAGAAACTGAAAAAGTATATATCACCTAAAATATACAATAGATATTGTAAAATGGGAAGAAATTATCAAAAAATAAAAAGGAACTAGGATGGGAGAAAGGAAGTAAACGGAAAGGACGGAAAAAATGCAAGTTCTTCATATTATTAAGGTCCTTAGTTCATAGCAAAGGAAGGTTTGTGCTAGTATCCATTGGGGAATTTTTATGCCCATATCTTGTACTCTGAGCAACTTCTTTAAAGATAATAATATGCAATGTATTAAGTATTATTATTCTCCTATTATCTTGTTATGAAATTTTCTTTTACTGCCTTTTTACAAAGAGAAATTCCTCCAGGGAACAACTGTCCTCACTTCCCCCTGAAATCGGGGCATAGCACCCTACTCCTTAGCTATGGAACAAACAGGTTGAAGAGGCAAAAGGCAGAAACCTGCCCCAATGGTACCCATGAAAACAAGGGGTGTTAGGGGTCCAAGGGAGCTGGGCACTTTAATACAAGCATGGGAGTGCACACCTGCTATCCTACAACTTGGGGTGTCTCAGGCACGAGGATCGCACATTTGAGCCCACCCTAGACGATTTAAGAACTTAGTATGAACCTCTTTCAAAATGAAAAAAAGGAAAAAAATACATATGTATATGGTTGAAAAGCACTGAGAAATGCAGTTCAGTGCCAGTGCAAATAGCCCGCATTCAATTCCAGTGTCAGAGGTAAGCGGTCACTCTGGCATCAGTGTCAAGTAGAGTGCGCCCTTCAATGTGCTGGTGTCTCTCTTCTAAGTTCACCTGCAGTAACAGGGGTCTAACACTGACTTTGTTTGAGAAGTTCATGATTTGTCTAAGAAAGAACCTCAGTACTCTTTCCTCTTCAGGATCTGGGCAATTCGGACCCTGTGTAATTTTTCTGCATGACATTAGCAAGTGTCTGGATCAGAAAGAACCTGCGATTTTGGAGGCTCACATGAGTTACAGTTTTCTGGTTTTATTTGCTTTGTTGCAACACCATAAGCCTGCCTTCTAAATTTGCCTATTTGTTGGAGAGCGTTGATAGCTTGCAGACTTCAGAAGAGCTCTAAATTGGTGATTCTCCTTCCCCTTTCCTCTCTGGGTTAGAAGTCCTTGGTGATGGTTTGTAAACTTGACCTCAGAAGAGGAAACAGCGCCGAAGTCCTTTCGTAGAGAAATCAGAGGCTCTCCTCCAACAAATTAAATGCTAAATGTCTTTCACTGCCACTGAACTTTCCAAGAACCCTATGCGCTGAAGGACAAATATCTGCTTGACACGGATACTGGTGTGAAATCGGCTTGCTTTTTTATTAGTACTGGGAATTGAACCCAGAACATTTGCACTGGAAAATGCACTGGCTACATCAGCAGCGCTTTTCTTTTTTTAAAACTTTTTACTTTGAGAAGTAAGAGAAGTTCTTGCTAAGTTCTTCAGTTGTCCTTACTGGGTTTGAACTTATGATCCTCCTGCCTCAGCCTTCCAGAGAGCCAGGATTACAGTCCTGCACCCTCCATGCCTGGTTTGAAGCACCCAGCTATCCTGTGCTCCTTGTCAACACCCCTTGTTTTCAAAGGTCACAGTGCGGTGGGTTCAGTCCTTCACCTCAGGATCTGCCACTTCCCAAGCCTCTTAAACAGTCGGGGACTCAAAGCTCCTGCAGCTCCCTTCTCAGTTCGCCGCTGCCACAGATCTGTCACAGGGATGTGCTCAGCACTGGAGACCTCAGACTTCATCTGCCCAGCAGCCTCCTCTCCAGCACAGTTCTGTCCCCCAGTTGCATTCCTACTTCCCTGAGTTCCTTTTTGCCCCTCAAACGGTGCTCACCCACCAAGGATTTCAGTGAACGCTTAGACAAAATTCCGCTTTCTTGGCAATGAATTCTGATGCAGGAAGGATCAGATGTGTGGCACTCTGTATGGTGCACGGAGATCATTCGTGCACTCCAAGGAAAAACAAGGGGACTCCTCTGCCCCAGAGGAACAGGAGTAATGCAGGGAAGCTGGGTTGCAAGTGCTTTCTACAAGCCTGACAAAGTCTTTGCGCCCCTCTCCCCCCTCTGCCCCTGGGCTCACACCTTTGCACACCCAAATTGCTCCCATATTTGTGCTGTCAGACACACAGCCTAGCCTCAAGGAGGATCTCTCTAGAAGGGCACAATGGCACATTCATGAAATTACAGCACTCTGAAGGCTGAGGCAGGAGGATCCCACATTTGAGCCCAGCATGGGTAACTTAGCAGCTTAGCAAGACACTGTCCCAAAGATAAAAGAAAAAATCTTTAAAAATGAAAAGGGCTGGTGATGTAGCTTGATTGTCGAGTACGTTTTTACTGTGTACATGGCTCAGGTTCAATGCCTGGCACCGCAATAATAATAATAATAGTAAAAACAATCCTAACAACACATACATTAAAAAAAGAAAGGTTCTCTGAGCTCCAAAGCCCCCATAAGCATCAGCACTTTCCTTCCTGAGGACTCACACCCAACAGGAAAGTCAGCTTAGTGCAGGGCAGTAAACAGAAGTGCGAGTCGATCCAGGAGGTTCTCAGCTAAATCTGCTCCTACAGCAACGGACATGAAGCCCTCTCAAGAAAGACAAATAAAAGGACGCATCTGCAGACAATGATCAGCACTTGCCTAACACATGTGAGAGCCTAACTTCGATCCCCTGTTTGTGGGGAGGAGACCATTTATCTGAAGAAAATAAACTAAAAGTCAGGAAGACTCCAGTCTCAGCGAAGGTGGCAGAAATAAGCCAGGGGTGTTGAAGAACAAGTGGGCTCCACCTGTAATCCCTGCTTGTTCAAAGCACACGAATATTTTTATCAATTATTTTTTACACCCACAAGCAGCTCTGGTAACATTTTTAAGATGAGAGGACCCCTACCTTATTCAGCTTTTCAAGTGCATTAAGCTCCCCCTACCCTACTACCTGAGGACTGAACCCAGGGAGTTCAAGCACTGAGCTATGCCCTCTGTTCTTTTCTTTTTCTTTCCCTTTCTTCAATTGTTGTTTCAAGGCAGTCTTGAGGAGTGCCTCAGGCTGATGCAAGCTCACTGTCCCTTCTGACTTAACCTCTGGAATGCTGGGCTGATTGACAGGTGTGCGTCACTGTGTTCTGCTGCAGACATGTTTTTTACAAAACGAAATCAACATTTTGGTACAATCGGAAAATGGTAGGCTAGTAAATGATGGGGGCCGGGTTCTCCTTACCGCAGACAACAGTAGGCAGAGGTGACTGTGCAGTGCATTTGTAAGACACAGATGCGTGGGAGATTTCTGCAACTGTGTGGTGGACACAATCACAATGTGGAGCAGAGAGGATGCCCAGGACACTGAGGAAGGGCGAGGCGGTTTCCCCAGCAGAGCTCGGTGTCCAATGCATGCCTGTGAGCTGCTTTCACTCTATTATGTCTCCCACATCCGTCCAGGTCTCTAAACTTTCTGTATCTCTAGGTGTTTGGATTTCCGGTCTCATCTACAGATACAACTTCCCTCTCATCCAAACGCCAGAGTCCTTAGGAATCATCAAACCCATGCATCCCTCTGTCTCTTCCTATTTTCCTGAAAGGGTTACAAGCATGCTGAGCCCTATTAAAGTTCCCTCCCTCTGAGAGATTTGCCTAACCTGCTCAGCCACAACATTAGAACATGACTTTTGGTCTCAATTCAGGGTAAGTGGGGAGGATCTTCAAAAAATATTAACAACACGTAACAAGCACATTGAAAATTGTGGTGGGTATGGAGAAACACTTCTTGAAAAATTTCATTTCTTTGACCCTGTTCCTACCCTCTCTTCTGTTTATTTCTTTATTGGTAGCAGGAATTGAACTCAGGACCTTGTTCTTCCCACACAGTCACTGTGCCGCTGAGCTATATCCGCAGCCCGAGCCAGGCTTTTGTTTTGCTTGTGAAGCAGACTCACTCTATACAGTGAGGCCTCCAAATGGGTCATTAGCTCTTGTTGGCCTTGAACAAGAAATCATCCTGCCTCAGCCTTCCCGGAGGAGGAAACCTTCTCACTGCAGTTGCATCACACTCGCAGCACCCAGTTTATCCCAGAGTCATCTGGTGCGTGACTGGGGTCCCCGTAGAACGGCGTGTGGCCTGGGTCCTCCGGCGCCCACACTGCTGCCCCCATAGTGTCTGGTGGACAATACAATCCTGGGGCCAGTACTCTGGAAACACCAGCCCCAAAACAGTGAGGCCCGACGCACTTCCATCCTCACCGTGTCCTCTCCCAAGCGAGGCACAGCTTCCGGAACGGAATGGCTGGGACTAAAGCTGCCCGGAGGCACTCCTGCTTTGTATGGGATTCATTCCTGATTGAAGGCTACAAATTTTCCCAACTCCTTCTAAGGCCTTCCTGTTCTCCGCAGACCCACTTTCTCTCTTCGGAGCTTCACAGTCTGCTCAAGCTCTGTCCCCGCAAATATACCGTGTGCCTCTCTGGTCCTAGGACATTCGTTTCTTTTCTCCCTGAAAAAATACTGTGCTACAATGATCCTGCGGGGAACCTTTGAAGTCTGTACATCGCCAGGTGTCAATGAAAGTTTTTCTTTTCTTATATATATATATATATATATATATATATATATATATTTTTTTTTTTTTTTT
>NW_004955457.1:8728947-8796996 GCF_000276665.1 Chinchilla lanigera
TTTTTTTTAATGCTGAAGCTGTTGCCTTGGCTGAGGTCCAACTTGCATCTTGCTGCCTCAGCCTCGCAGAGTTGGGTTCCCGGGCGCAGGTCCGGTGCTACTGCCGCATTGCAGACTTATCGGTATTCAAAGCCTCACCTTACCAAGAGGTACTTAACTTTCTACTGGCGGAGACTGTCAGGGTCAGACCGCCCACAGCGTGCCCGCTCCCTCAGGCCCAAGGTTGATCAGAAAGCCGAGCCACTCTGCGCTGTAGCCCTGAGCCTGGAGCAGCCACGGAGGACACTGAGCGCCATGGGGTCCACTCTGCCAAGTACTCGCAGGTGAGCCACGTGCGGGGCTGAGGGTGGACAAGTAGCCATGGGCAACTCCCACGCAGCCTCGACCACCACGATGGGCAGAGGTGATCGCGCAGTGCATTTCTTTTCTTTTTTTTTTTTTTTTTCCCATACCGGGAATCAAACTCATGACCTTGGGCTTGCCAGGCAGGCGCTGTGCCGCTGAGCTAAATCCCCAGCCCCAACATTTCTAAGATGCAGATGTGCAGGAGATTTGTGCAACTGGGTGGGGAACACAATTACAACGTGGAGCAGAGAGGATGCCCAGGACACTGAGAAGGGGGTGAGGCAGTTTCCCCAGCAGCGCTCCGTGTCGGATTCATCCATGTGAGCTGCTTTCATGCTTTTGTGTCTCCCACGTCCATCCAGGTCTCTAAACTTTCTGTATCTCTAAGTGCTTGTATTTCCTACTGTCTCCTCTATGGCTGCAACTTCCCTCTCATCCAAAGGCGAGAGTCCTTTGGTAGCATGAAATCCACACGTCCCTCTGTCTGTTCCTGCTTTTTTCTGAAAGGGGTTAAAGGAATGCTGCGCCCTAGGAAAGCCAACTCTCTCCTGAAAGAAGGGCCAAACCTGTCCAGCCACTTCATTAGTACACCACTTTTGGAGCCCAGTGTGGTGGCGAATTCCTGTAATCCCAGCACTCTTCACGCTGAGGCAGAGGATCGTGGTGAGTTTGAGACTCACCTGGGATCCACAGCTGGCCTGAACTACACAGTGAGATCCTGCCTCAAAAAGACAAAAAGGAAAAAAAAAAAACCACAACAACCCAGGACTTTGGTCTCATTTCAGGAGAAAGGGGGAGGGTTTTTCAAAAACTGTTAACAGGTAACTTAGCTCTTTCAAATTGGTATAGAGAACTCCACCTCAACGTTTTCATTCTCTGACCCCTGTTCTTCCCTGTCTTTTATTTATTTACTTTTTAGTATAGGAAACAGAACTCAGGACCTTGTGTTTGCTAGGCAGGCACTATCTTCTGAGCTACATAGAAGGCTCCGCCCTTCTCTACTATAACAAATCAAATCTACCAAATTAAGATGGGTACAGGGCACCTCTCGCCTAGGTACCTAGGTGGATGAGGCTGGGGGATCGAAAATTTGACACACATCCGCACGATTTAACGATACCCTATACTCAGCGGAGAGCATGCCTGTATTCAATCCCCAGTACCAACAAATAAACACACAAATAAATAAATACATTTAAATAAATAATTCACTTCTGCCAAAACTCTAACAGAGTTCTATTCATACCCCTACTCTCAGGAGTTTCTGAACCAAACCTGTTTCCACGGCTTTAACTACCATCTTGTTATTTTTGGGGGTTCTTTGCAGCAGCGTCTGTTGGTTTAGTTGGGTTTTGCTTGTGAAGCAGGGTCTCTCTGTATAACCTAACCTTGCCTCGAAATTTGGCAGCTAGCTCCTGCTGGCCTTGAACTCGAGAACCCGCAGCCTCAGCCTTCCCAGAGCAGGAAGCCTCCCCACTGCAGCTGTACCACCTGTGCCACGCGCGCAGCGCCCTGTTCATCCCCATCGTCTTGTGCTGCGCTATGGGGTCTCCACGGAACCGCTTCGGGTCTGCGAACCCTGGCGCCCACGCAGCTGCGCACTCCGCTTCTGGTAGAGAATCCGGCTCCCAGGCCAGGGCGGTGCAAGACACCTGCCCCCGAGCGGTGAGGACGGGTTCTGCTTCCCACCTCACATTGTCCTTGCCTAGGACGGCACAGCTTCCGGAAAGGACCGGCCTGGGCTAAAGCTGCCCCTGAGCGCTCCCACTTTGCACAGGATTCATTCCTGATCCCCTGCTAGAAGTTTTTCTGGCTCCTCATAAGGCCTTCCTGTTTTCCTCAGAGCCACTTTCTCTCTTGGGAGCTTCGATGTCCACTCAAGCTCTGTCCCCACAACCTCCAGCCTGCACCTCTCCTGTCCTGGGACATTCGTTTCCCTTCTTCCTGGCAAATCGCTCAGCATCAGTGACCCTTCAGGGATCCTAAACTACCTGTAAATAAATCCCTCTGCAGAGAGACTTAAGAGCAAAAAGGATGGAAATCTCGGACTGCCAATGGTGTGTTCACCTCACCTGCTGCGAGGCAGTCAAAGGGCGACTTAAACAAGTCCACCCTCCTCAGATGGGTGAGGCTCAAAATCACTTCAGGAACATCTTCCTAAACCCCACTCCCAGCTCGCTGCTTCGCCTTCCTCTCCCTGAAAGTCCTGGGACTGGGGAAGTGGCTCAAAGGCAGAGCTCTTCCTTCCATTCACTAGGCCCAGGGTTCCATCCATAGCATCACGGAGAAAGGGAATTAACTGTGTAACCGTCGTATGGTCTCCCTGGTGTGAGAAACTGCAAAAGTATGTAAAGTCTAAAATGTACATTAGAAATTGTAAAATGGGAAGAAATTGTCAAAAAAGAAAAAGGAACTAGGATGGGAGAAAGGAAGGATGTAGAAAGGAGTGAAAAAATGGAAGTTCTTTGTATTATTAATCTCCTTTAGCTCATAGAAAAGGAAGGTTTTTGAAAAGGAAGTTATCCATTGTGGAATTTTTTATGCCACTGAGTAACTACTTTAAAGATAATATGCAATGTATTAAGTATTGGTATTCTCCTATCATCTGATTATGAAATTTTGTTTCACCCTGGGTTTTTGGGTTTGTTTTTTTTTTTTTTTTTTTTTTTTGGTCTCTTTGAGATAGGGTCTCGCTACGCAGTTCAGGCTCTGCTTTAGCTCATTTTGTAGGTCAGGCTGGCCTCAAACTTACAATGATCCTCCTGCCTCAGCCTCTCAAGTGCAGGGATAACAGGCATATACCACCATAACTGGCCTTACCTCTTCTTGATAAAATTAAGACAAAGAGAAATTCCTCCAGGGAACAGCTGTCCCCTACTCTCCAGTGAAATCGGGGCACAGCACCCACTCCCTAGCTGTGAAACAAACAGGACACAGAGGCAGACCTAGAGTCATGGTCCCCTTGAAAACAAGTGGTATCAGGGGTCCAAGGGAGCTGGGCACTTTAAGCCAAGCATGGGGGTGCACACCCATTATCCTAGAAGTCTGGGAGGCTGAGGCATGAGGACTGCACATTTGAGCCCATCCTGGACGATCTCAGAACTTAGTGAGAACCTCTCTCAAAATTAAAAAGAAAAAAATATATATATATATTTATACATAGTTTAAAAGCAGTGGGAAATGCAGTTTAGTGCCAGTGCAAACAGCCTGCATTTAATTCCTGGTGTGGAGGTAAGTGGTCACTCTGGTATCAGTGTCAAGTAGAGTGCACCGTTCAACGTTCTGGTCTCTATCTTCTTCGGAGCTCCTCTGCAGTTACAGGTGTCTAACGCTGACTTTATTTGAGAAGTTCATGATTTGTCTAAGAAAGGACCTCGGTACTCTTTCCTCTTCTGGGTCTATGCATCTGGGGACTCTTTAATTTTTCTGTTGGATATTAGCAAGTGTCTGGATCTGAGAGAACCTGCAATTTTGGAGGCTCGTGTGAGTTACAATTTTCTGGTTTTTATTTTGTTTGTTGCAACACAATAAGCCTGACTTCCAAATTTGCCAATTTGTTGGAGAGCGTTGATAGTTTGCAGACTCTGGAGCAACTCTAAATTGGTGATTCTGCTTCCCCTTTCCTCTCTGGGTTAGAAGTCCTTGGTGATGGTTTGTACGCTTGACCTCAAGAAGGGGAAACAGCACCGAAGTCCTCTCTTAGAGAAATCAGACTCTCTTCCAACAAATTAAATGCCGAACGTCTTTCACTGCCGCTGAACTTGGAAAAAGAGCCCTCAGCGTTGAAGGACAAATATCTGCTTGACACGGATACTGGTGTGGAATCGGTTCGTTTTTTTATAAGTGCTGGGAATTGAACCCAGAACATTTGCACTGGAAAATGCACTGGCTACATCAACAGTGCTTTTCTTTTTTTAAACTTTTTACTTTGAGAGAAGTTCTTGCTAAGTTCTTCAGTTGCCTGGGCTGAGTTTGAACTTATGATCCTCCTGCCTCAGCCTCCCAGAGAGCCGGGGTTACAGTCGTGCACCCTCCATGCCTGGTTTGAAGCACCCAGCTATCCTGTGCTCCTCGTCAACACCCCTTGTTTTCAAAGGTCACAGTGCGGTGGGTTCAGTCCTTCACCTCAGGATCTGCCACTTCCCAAGCCTCTTAAACAGTCGGGGACTCAAAGCTCCTGCAGCTCCCTTCTCAGTTCGCTGCTGCCACAGATCTGTCACAGGGATGTGCTCAGCACTGGAGACCTCAGACTTCATCTGCCCAGCAGCCTCCTCTCCAGCACAGTTCTGTCCCAGAGTCCCTTTGCTACTTCCCTGAGTTCCTCTTTACCCCTCAAACGGGCACCTACCCACAATGTATTCCAGTGAACGCTTAGAGAAAATTCTTCTTTGTTGGCAACGAATTCTGATACAGGAAGGATCAGATGTGTGGTGCTCTGTATGGTGCACCGAGATCATTTGTGTGCTCTGAAAAAATAAGGGGAAGCCCGTGCCCCAGAGGAACAGGAGTAATGCAGCAAAGCTGACTGGCAAGTGCTTTCTACAAGCCTGACAGACTCTCTGTGCCCCTCTCCCCCCTCTGCCCCTGGGCTCACACCTTTGCATCCCCAAATTGCTCCCACATTTGTGCTGGCAGAAAGAACCTAGCTCCAAGAAGGGTCTCTAGTAGGGCAAATGGCATACACATGGAATTCCAGCACCCTGGAGGCTGAGGCAGGAGGATCGCACATTTGAACCCAGCATGGGTAACTTAGCAAGACACTGTCGCAAAAATAAAAAAAAACTCTAAGAACTAAAACGGCTGGAGATGTAGCTGGATGGTAGAGTACTTTTTTACCATGTACATGGCTCAGGTTCAATCCCCAGCACTGCAGTAGTAATAATAACAGTAAAAACAATCCTAACAACACATACATTAAAAAGACGAAGGGTCTCTGAGCTCCAAAGCCTCCATAAGCAACAGCACTCTCCTTCCTGGAGGACACACGCCCAACAGGAAAGTCAGCTTAGTGCAGGGCAGTGAAGAAAAGTGAAAGTTGATCCAGGAGGTTCTCAGCTAAATCTGCTCCTACAGCAACAGACATGAAGCCCTCTCAAGAAAGACAAATAAAAGGACGCATCTGCAGACAATGATCAGCACTTGCTTAACATGCATGAGGCTCTAAATTCAATCTCCAGTGTGTGTGTGGGGAGACCATTTATCTGAAGAAAATAAACTAAAAGTGAGGAAGACTCCAGCCCTGGTGAAGGTGGCAGAAAGAAGCCAGGGGTATTGAAGAACAAGTGGGCTCCACCTGTAATCCCTCCTTGTGCAAAGCACAGGAATATTTTTATCAAGTATTTTATACACCCACAAGTAGGTCTGGTAACATTTTTAAGATAATGGGATCCCTACCTCACCCAGTTTTTCAAGTGTAAATAAGCTCCCCCTACCCTGCTACCGGAGGATTGAGCCCAGGGAGTTCAAGCACTGAGCTACATTCCTTATTCTTTTTTTTCCCTTTCTTTCCCTTTCTTCAATTGTTGTTTCAAGGCTGTCTTGAGGAGTGGCTCAGGCTGATGCAGAGCTCACTGACCCTTCTGACTTAACCTCTGGAATGCTGGGCTGATTGACAGGTGTGCGTCACTGTGTTCTGCTGCAGACATGTTTTTTACAAAACGAAATCATCATTTTGGTATAATAAGAAAAGGGCAGGCTAGTAAATGATGGGGGGCCAGGGGTCTGCTTACCATTCCGGGCTGTGGTGTGGGGTTGATGGCTGGTGGTGGTTTCCAAACTCTATCCTGTGATGCTGTAAGGAAGGGTTACACTTTAGAAGGTGGTGGCATTTCTCTTCCACATAATTGTGCTTAGTCACCCCAAGAAAAACAGCTTAGTCACCCTGATATTCATCCTGTTTAAGCCTCCTCCACAACCCTCAGGTAGTTCAGCTGGATGGTGCCTTATATGGCCACCTCCTGGATACCAATTCCCCGGGAAAGCTGGACACAACACACTTCCCACCCACAGACCTCCCTCAGCCCCTGCGCAGGGTGGATGGGCCACGGTGACCACCTCTCAGCCCCAGTGCTCACAGGATTGTGCCTGCTTGCTCAAAATCCACAACTCAAACAGCCCAGGTGAACCTGCTGGGGGACACCCTGGGCCTAGCGGTCCCTTCAGGTGCTTTTTGGAGCCCTCCTGCCATGGACCCGGTGCCCCACACAGCACCCCTTCCTGCCTGCTCTAGGAGGCTTGCTCCCCTCTGCTGTCTGGGATCTGGGGCTAGAAGCCAGCTTCTCTCACCTGCTGGGCTTTGTGAGACTGCCTCCTGTGCCACTCACACCTGACCCACCAGGCAGGCTGACCCTGTCCCAGTCTGGGCTCCCGGACAGGGGCTTCCTAGCCCCTTCCTTGAATAAGTGGACACAAGGTGGGCAAGCGCCCCAGGACGCCCCCAGCACGGAGCACTTGAACTTGATCGCCACAGCAGGACCCTGACTTTGGGGTAGTGGCAAAGCCACAGGCATTGAGTGGAGACCCGCGTCGTGTTTTAATTTTGAGCTCTTCCTGGGCGAGCGCCGTGCAGCAGCACATGCTCTTGAGCTCTTGACATGGGGCGCTGAGCAAGAGCCCAGCTCCCAGCCAGCCACGCGTCGCCAGGGCAACAGGGATGCTCGGGCGCTGTGTTGCTAGGTTACGCTGTTCAGTAAGTAGGTGCGTTCAATCCATTTTCAACTTCGCATATTTTCAGCTTACAGTGGGTTTATCTGGTGTAACCCCTTCGTAGTTCTAGCAACATCCGTGTAAACAGGACTCCTCTTTGAAGGAGGCTGGGACACAGGTTGGACATTTACGCCAGGCCAAGCAGGTATCCAGGGATGGGCACACTCGACAGTCTGAGGCCACTTCCTGCTCTGTCTTGGGGCAAAATTAGAGGAAGTTACAGTGGTACAGAGCAGGGCGAGAGTGTGGCCATGGGGCACAGGGAAAGCGCCTGCCTGCACCTTCTGGGGGGGCCTCCCACTAGGCTCTGTGCGCCGACTGAGCAGAGCAGCGGTGTCCAGAGGAAGTGTGAGACCAGCCCAGGCAATGTCGCAACTCAGTCCCTGTCTTGAATAAATCAAATCTGTGTGAACACTGTGGGGTCCATTCCCAGTACTGAAAAATAATAAATAAATACATTCTTAAATACTGTAGTAAATTCAAGGTTCTTTACTACAGGAGTAATCTCCAGTGTTGCAAGGGGAGAGAGACCTACCACACAGGAGGAGAACCAAGCAGGCTGCATCAGACCACCCACGGTGAGAACGGTACAGGGAGACATCCCCTGGGACCACTGAGCCGGGAACCAAGCAGGACTGCGTGTCCTAACCTGGAGGAGGAGAACAATCTCACCAGGGGAAACCAATGTACCGCCCCGGGGAGTATAGCAGGCAAGGTGGAAGTCTGCAGTCTCTATGTGGTCTCCCTTTGTTTATTTCAGCATTCTTTATCCTGCAGACTCTAATGAGAACCCCCGGGGTTGGGGGATGCAGCAGCACACCCGGCCAGTGGGGAGGGAAAGATCAGCTGCTGCTCACTACAGGGCAGCTGGGTCTCACTAGACAAGGGTAAATAGCCAGAGAGGGGTAAATATTTCAGCCTCCTGGAAATACAGGTCATTTTAAAGACCTTACTTTTAGGGCTGGGGATTCAGCTCAGCGGCACAGCGCCTGCCTGGCAAGTGCAAGGTCAGGAGTTCGATTCCTGGTACTGGAAAAAAACCTAAGTAAATAAAGACTTTACTTTTAAAAGACAAAAAAAAGGTGGGGCAGGGTATAGCTCAGTGGTAGAGTACTATAGGCCTTGGGTTCAATTCCTCAGAATCACAAAAGGGAGGGCGGAATTTTCTCGTAGTTGAGGTCTGTACCAGAAAAAGCCACAGGGTCAAGATACTGGGTTCCTGATCTCTCCCTGTTTCTGCCTACCAACCAGAGACAGAATATAAGAACCATGGCTCCAGGAGCTAAAAGCAAGGAAAAAAAAAACAGAAAGTCGGTCAGGTGACCTTAAAAGAAAATTCAAATTAATTAATATTTGGAAAGCAAAAGCATACTCAGAAGCAATTTGGAGATAATCCTGCACTTAGTATGTCCAGAACATTTTAAATTACTTTTACCACTGTATTGTTCCTAATAGAATTGTTTACTAAGAAAAACCTCTCCTTGCTGTTGACTCTCCTCTGACAATTGTGTCCTGTCACGCGTTAGTTTGTGAGGCTCCTGTCCTCCTGCTAAGCTAACGGTAAAGTGCTGTGGACAAATGAAAACTTGAGCATGCAGTGTCTATAATATTAAATTGTGAATTAACGGTCTACTGACATTTAAAGGACTGATACTTCATGTTCTATGAAGGCTCCAATTTTGATGCTCGGAGATTGCAGGAATAACTGTGTAGAAAAGAAGCACAACGGCATGGTTGTTTAAATTTTCAGTGCAATATGTTAAGAGTCATAGACCAAATCAAATGCATGTGTACCAATCCTCAGCCCAAACAGTAACATCTCCCCTACCCAAGATAATGAGAATAAAGTGCACCAAGTGACGTCAAGGATATGAGAGAAACGGGAACCCAAAAGCACTGCTGGCAGGCATGTAAAATTGGGCAGCGTTAGAGAAAATGACGTGGAGGTGCTCAAGACAAATAACTAGTCACAGCAGGAGGAACACTGCCTGGTACAACTCCTCTGGAGGACTGGAAGTGGTCAGTACCACAGACACGAGAGAAAAGAACATGCCAAGGGCTAGCAGAGGGAGAATCAAGGTTTACTGGTTATAAAGATTCAGATTTGTAACATGAAGAATTGGAGGACTGGCCTTACATAGAACAACATGAATGTGCTTAATATTACTGAACTGTGCTCTTCAAAAGGTTAATCGAGCCTGGTGTGCTAAGGCAGGAAGATCTGGAGTTCAAGGCCAGCTTGGGCAATATGGTGAGACTCCCTCTCACAAACAAAACAAGACGAAGCAGAAAATGTATAATGTACAATAACCTTAATGTTAAGTGGGGCTTTTGCTACCAAAAAAAAAAAAAAAAAAAAAAAAATCCTGAACAAAAAAAAGACAGAGAAACAATCCCAAAATTCATTTGGAAGTGGAAGAGACCTAGAATAGCACAGGCATTTCTGGGCAACAAAAGCAAGGCTGGGAGCATCATAATCCAGGCCTGACTTGAAATTACACTATAGGGCTGGGGTGGCATAAGAGCCAGCCTGGCAAGCATGAGGTCATGAGTTCAATTCCCAGTACCAAAAAAAAAAAGAAAGAAAGAAAGAAAGAAATTATACTATAAGGCTACTGTGATAAAAACTGTGGTACTGGAAAAAAAAAAAAAAACAGACCCAAAGATCAATGGAACAGATTAGAAGTTGTAGAAACAACTTCAAGTATACTCAGCCACCTTATCTCGGACAAAGGTGCCAAACACATTCACTGAAAGAAAGGTAGCCTCTTTAATAAATGGTGCTAGAAAAACTGGCTCTGCACATGCCAAAGATTAAAACTGGACCCATATCTTTCACCATGCACTAAACTAAATTTGAAATGGATCAAGGATCTAAACATTAAAACAGAAACATTAAATCTGCTAGAAGATAGAATAGATAATTCTCTTGAAGACACTGGTGAAGGCAAAGTCTTTATAAATAAAACCCCTATCATCATACCAAAGAATCAACAACTGGGATTTCATCTCATTAAAAAACTTTTTTTTTGGTATGGTGAATTGAACTCAGAACCTCACCCTTGCCACGCAGGCACTGCAGTGCTGAGCTATATCCTAGCCCTAAAAAATCTTTTGCACAGCAAAAGATACCACCAACAGAGTAAAGAGACAACCCACAATGTGGGAAAAAATGTTTGCCAGCTGTTCCTCAGACAAAGGATTACTATCAAGAACATATAAAGAACTCAAAAATATCACACCTCCCAAATTTAAAGACCCAATCCAAAAATGGGCATCTGAGATGAATAGACACTTCTCAGATGAAGAAAGACAAACAGCAAATAAATATGTGAAAAAAATGTTCAACATCACTAGTCATTCAAGAGATGCAAATTAAATCAACACTGAGAGCTGGGTGTTGTGGCTCACACCTGTAATCCCAGCACATGAGAGGCTGATCGCTGTGAATTCGAAGCAAGCCTAGGCTACAAAGTGAGTTCAAGGCCAGCCTGAAGCACATATCAAATCCTTGTCTCAAAAAGACAAAAAACAAAACAAAACAAAACAAAAACCCACTGAGATTCCATTTCATCCCAGAAAGAATGGCTATTATTAATAAATTAACCAATAACAAATGCTGGAGGGGCTGTGGATAAAAAGGAACCCTTCTCCACTGTTGGTGGGAGTGTAGGTTGGTGAAACCACTGTGGAAATCAGTGTGAAGATTCCTCAAAAAACTAGAATTGGAGGTCCCATTTGACCTAGCTACTTTCCTGCTGGGTATCTTCCCAGAAGAATTAAAAGCATCACACCACAGTGACATATGTACACCAATGTTTATAGCAGCACAATATTTTTTTTGGTGCCAAGAATCAAACCCAGGGCCTCACACTTGCCAGGCAGGTGCTGTGCTGCTGAGCTACATCCCTGACCCTAGCAATACAGTTTGTAATAGGTAGATCTTGGAAACAACCCAAATGCCTATCAACTGATGAACTGATAAAAAGATGTGGTCTTTTTATACAATGGAGTACTACTCAGCCATAAAGATAAACTGAAGATTTTCATAGGTAAATAGATGCAACTCGAGACCATACACATAAGTGAAATACACCAGATGCACATGTGCAAACATTGTATTGTCTCCCTGGCGTGAGAAGCTGAAAGTAAATAAGTAAATAAGATCCAAAATATACAATAGATACTGTAAAATGGGAAGAAACTGTTCAAAAGGAAAGAGAAACTGGGATGGGGAAAAGGAGAGTTGAAGGAAGGGAAAGCAAAATATACATATATATATTTTATATATATATATATATATATATATATATGGTAGTTAAGATAGTTATACTGCTAATTTCTCTTAGTTCATGGAAAAGAAAGTTTATGCTAATATTGTTTGGATAATTAAATGCCTATATCTTATACTCTGAGTTAACTATTTTTTGTGTTTTGTTTTGTTTTGTTTTTTTCCAGTACCGGGAATCAAACTCATGACCTGTGCTTGCCAGGCAGGCACTGTGCCACTGAGCTAAATCCCCAGGCCCCTGAGTTAACTAATTTAAAGATAATAATATGCAATATATCAACCAATGTTACCCTCCTATTATCTTGTGTTGAAATTCGGGGTTTTGGGGGGCTGGGGATTTAGCTCAGCGGCAAAGCGCCTGCCTGGCAAGTGCAAGGTCATGAGTTCAATTCCTGGTACTGGAAGAAAAAAAAAAAAAAAAGAAATTTGGAGTTTTTATCTCTTTAAGATAAAAAAGAACAAGGGGCTGGGGATTTAGCGCAGGGAGAATCCCTGAATCCCAAGACAAGAATGGACCGCAAAGCTTTGCTACCCAAGGAGTTTCACGATGAGAAACTCGCCAAAGAGCTCCAAGATGAGAGACTGAGGCCTGCAGTGATGCCAGAGCGTTTGAAGATGAAGGGACAGGGGCGCTCTACCACACACTGCCAGATTCCAGGCTTCCTAGAGTTTGCCAGCCACGTGGCCGCCTAACACAGTGCCAAGTCTGCAGCCCGAACCGTGTAAGCCCCCTGGAGCGCCGCCTGCAGAACCGTGCCAGGTCTAAGCCCCGCAGAGAAAGCGCACGGAAGCCGCTCTGCTCATCTCTGCCACACAGCTTGCTCTACACGCCTCGTCCATCTGTCCCTGAGTTCTAGCCGTTGTAACAAACCAGGAATCCAGCACATAAACTAAAGTATTTTCCTGCTCTCTCTAAGCTGATAGAGCTGGCAAATGAAGAGACGGCAAGAACCAAGTCTGAGAGTTCTGACTACAGAACTGCAAACCGTTTGTTTCCCTGCAAAGAGGGCAGAGAGTAGTGACGGACAGTACTTGTCCCTTCTCTTGGAACTGCGCGCCTCTCCTTACCCAGCACTGTCTTGGGCTGTGCAAAAGGCAGCACTTGATGCTGCTGGGACCTGCATGCTGCACCATGACAGCATGCGAAGGCCCAGCCTAACGCGTCTCCTGGTGGAAACCACTATTTTGCCTAACAGGTTGCCCTGGCCTACATCCTTATCCTACAGGACAATGTAGTTAACAAAGTCCAACAAGCATCACGTAAAGGCCACTGACACCCAGATTGTTTTAGCTGATGCTGGAGAGGATGGTACTATTTGGAAAAGGTCTCCGCATTTAGATTGGCCACAGCCTCCTTCGTCTAATGTAACATATAAACTCTACCTCCCGCCCTGTGGCCCTTGAATCTGTCTCACCACCAATCAAGACACATATCTGCTCCAAGCCCCCATAAACTACACTCTGTGCAGCCCTGGATCTCTCTGCCTTTTTTTTTCCTTCTGAAGGCATCGCTCAGGTGGCTCACATAAAACAAGAGTGTTTTTTAAAACAAACACTCCCCACAGCATTCTACGCTGCACTCCGCGGCAGTCCGAAGCACTAAGCTGTTCCAGCCTCCGAGTTGGAAGCTGGAGACGCAGAGCAATACCTAACAAGAAAGTATGCACACAGTAGCCCTCGGCATTCCCATGCCAGCAGCACTGCTCAGGGCCAGGTACTGAGTGTGGCCAAAGGACCTTCATCTCTACCTCAATCCAAATACCCCAAAGATCTACCATTGAGCTACAACCGTAGTCTACACTTTGTTTTGCCCAGGCATACTAAGACACACAGATATAAAAAAAGATACCTAAGAAAAAGAACTTATTTAATGTCTTATTCTATATTTGATCTTAATCACTATCTCTCAGAAACAAAGGTCTAATATGTGAGAAAAAGGAAAGTGATCTTCAGAAGGTCATGAAGTAAGGTGGGTGACTGGGAGCTCATGAAAAAAACGGACTTGGGCATTCTGCAGTAACTAGGATTGTGCTCAGGGGCAGTCTGTCACTGAGCTCCATTCCCAGCCCTTTTTATTTTTTATTCTGAGACAGGGTCTCACTGAGTTGCCCAGAGCAGTCTTGAACTTGCAATCCTGATGTCTCGCCCTTCTGAGAAGCTTGTGGGTACAACTGTGCACCAGCACACCCAGCAGCCCTACGTAGACAATGCAAAAGCCACCCTCCATCACCAGGTACTCCTGAAGAATCTAATCAGAAAACATGTTGCCACTTATACAAGTCATACAATAACACCTTCCTTGAAACACAATACAAGTGATTTAGTCTTTGAAGAGGATGTTGGAACAAGTTGTAACAAAACACTTGATACAATATTTCTTTTTAAAGATTCTTTTTTAAAATTAGCTTCCTGTATCGTTTTTGTTCACCACAATCTATCTCAAAGGTAGTCAGATAAATAAACAGTCTCAAGCCTCGTAATTCCCTGAAATGATGCTGAATAACTCCTGGAATTACTAGTTTGAAGGGACAAGGATGGCAATGCCAGGTTCATCTTTGAAATCACTGAACAATAGTAACACTGATAGTGTGAGAGCTGTCATAAGTATCTTGAGTTCAACACACTTTGATTTTCTTTCCTTTTCTTTGTGTGTGTGTGGGGGGGTGGGGATGGGGGTGGGTGTTGCCAGGCAAAAGATGTACCACTGAGCTACAACCGTAGTCTACACTTTGATTTTGCTTGCATTCAGAATAATTGAATTTTCAGTTATGGGTGTAGCTGAGTGTTAAATCTCATACTTAATATGCACGCGACGTTGGGTTCCATCCCCAGAAATATGCATACATTTTGAAGGTTTTAAAATGAAAGTTAGAATGGCTGCTCAATTATTTCTTTAAAAACTGTTTCTTTAAAACTCTAATTCCAGCCGGGTGTAATCTCAGCACTCTAGGAGGCTCGCACAGGAGGACTGTAAACTCTAGCCCAACCTGAGTAATGTAGCAATTTAGAGAGACCCTGTCTCAAATAGAAAGGGCTGGTGAGGTAACTGATACTGAAGGTCCTGGGTTCAGTCCTCAGTACTGCAGGAAAAAAATTAATTCCATGATCTGGGCATGGGGATACAAGTCTATAATTCTAGAACACAGTAGGCTCTCAAATTTGAGGCCAGCATGAGCTACATATTGAATTCAAGGCCATCATGGATGACACAATACAACAAAACCATGTCTCAAAAGCAAAACAAAATCTAATTAGTGACAAACGCCTGTAATCTCAGCTACTCAGGAGGCTGAGGCAGCAGGATACAAATCTGAGGCTAGCCCCAGCAATGTAGGGAGACCCTGTCTCAAGATAAAATGTAATAAGGGCTAGGGGTGTAGCTCAATATAGGTGGGGTGGCTCCATTCAATCCCCAATACTGAGAGAAGGGGAAAGGTGGTGGGAAGAAGGAGGAGAAAGAAGAAGAGACAGACAGACAGACAGAGACAGAGACAGAAAGACCATCCAATTCCATGGATCTGGGAATTAACTTTGCTTGACTAACATTCCTGAAGGGGCAGGATCTAATTCTACCATACTAACCTGGAAAATGTTGTGGAGGACCACCTGGATGACTCTCCTTGAAAGAAGAGCATTTTGGCTGAACCTGGCTCCATTTCCATGTGTTGATATGTACAGAGCTGGCTAGGACCCTTTCCTTATCCCTTCATTTGGTTTTAATCAATGCAAATTGTTCCAGCTGAGGTGCTGATGTGCAGTCTTTGAAGCAAGGCAACAGGTCAGTGTTGCCCTGCCCCCATAACTCCCAAAAAGCATGTGTGAGCCGTGTGAGTAGGATAGAGAGCTGTGCTCCCCACATGCTCAGCTGGGATGGAGCTCGAGATAATAGGCTCTGACTTCCCAGGGCATAAAAAATTACACATCAGAGCTGAAACACCGACCCCAAAACATTAGATACTGCCCCAAATTGTGTTATGCAGATTACTCTTTCTGCATATCATTCTCTCTGCATATTGCAGAGAAGGGCTCTCCATAAAATGGCACTGAGGGTCCAGGGCCAGAAAGCTCTGCAGAATTACCTATCTTCATTACAGAATTCACTTACTGAACATCAGCATTGAATGTTATGCCAGTTTTTGCACAAAGCAAAAGTCATTTTCTCCAACAGGTTTTCCCAGCTGATAATGTGCTTAGGTAACAATTACTGGCACTGAATTACTTCCCTAAAGTGGATTTGGTGAGCCTACATTAAAGACAGATGCAGCACTTGGGAGGCTGAGGCAGGAGGATCACCTGAACTACACAGCAAGACCCTGTCTCAAAAAATAAGGCAGATGTGATACTAGCTAATGGCTTATTCAGGCGCACCAGCAGCAGTTGGAAAGGAAATTTCCCTTCACCAACCCATCTCTGGTCTTTAAGCTATGAACATGTATGGGGCAGGCTTGAGGACCAGGCTTGACACCTCCTGGATAGTGTGCAACCCACCTGGTCCCCTTGGGACACCAGGAACACAGGGGACACGTGGTACAGACATAGCCCCATGAAGCCCAGGGTGCAACCAGTCACCACCATGCAGGTCCCATTGTGCCACGTCTCCGGGTCCCAAACTCACCCGAGCCAGGTTCTCCGCTTCTAAACCCAACTCCTCAGCCCTAAACTACTCTTCTTCGGGCCCTTCCCAGGCACTCCCTGAACCCGCTCCCCTGCGCCTGCAGCACAGCGTCCTGTGCGCATTATAAACCCCGCTCACAGCCTGCTCATCACAGCCCACCTCGGTGGGGGCCGAGGGGCTCCTCGCCGGCACTGGCTCAGGCATCTCACACTGCTGTCTGGGGAACGGAGGGGTCTTGGCCCCTGAACTGAGCACAAGCTCCAGGCCACTTCCAACAAATCCTACAGCCCCAGCAGCTCTTCAGCTGGCTCTTCCTGCCTTCCATGCTTTTTTTTTTTTTTTAAAAATGATAATCTCGTAAACTGTTTTCCCGATTACTCCAAGCTATTCTAGTAAACTGCAGAACCCGCGGGGTAGTCATGGAAACCCCTGATTTATAACCCGGTCACATGTACAGGTGACAACCTGCGGCTGGCTCCCGAGGCCAGGGGTTTGAGGTGGGCAGTCCTTGGGGGACTGAGCCCTGAACTTTGGAGTCGGTGCTCTTTCCAGATAGACAGGGTCAGAATTTTGTACAACCAGTTGATATCTGCAGAGAATTGGGCAACTGCCTGGTATGGGAGAGGAATCCCCAATCGGGCGCGGGCAGTGAAGCGCCGAGAATACTGCAAGAGCACTGAGAGGAATCTGTGTTTTCCTATTGTAACTGAGTTCCCGTAAAGAAATTAAAGTTTGCTCTCAGAAGCGGCTCGAGTCACCCTCCCTAGCCAGTTAAAATCTAAAAAAATCAAAGAGCTCCTCCTTTCTTTTGAAACTCCATCAGGGAAAACTTGAATGGACCCCTGCTAGCTTTCCTAAAGAAAAAGCCTCCATTGCCTGGTCACCTTGGTAACAATTGTTTTAAGCCTTTTTCTTTTTTTAAAGGAATTTTGAGGAAGAAGCCTTATCTGGCTCAAACTGGCTGAAACCAGCCCTTCCCCCCTTTCGGGGGGACCTGCAGAAAGCACTGCCGGGCATCCTTTCGATGTCACAGAGCCAGGAACTCCACCTTCGGGTCACACCAAGGCTACCATTCCTCACCTAGCAAGCGGCATGGAGTTCGTCTCTGCCTGAACCGACCACCAGCCGCTGCCCCTTTCCTTATCCCTCTCACCTCTATCCACTCCTCACATCATGCTGTTTTCCCACCCCTTCAAAGCCCCTAGACCCTAGCAGGGGCGATATGAGTCCAGGGGCTCCCCCGCACCCCAGCCTGCCTCGCAGAATTAAAAGCTTTCTCTCTTTTTGCAAAACTCCTCGGCTCGGAGATGGGCTTTTTCCCGGCAGCCGCCACAGAGGAGCGGGCTCGGTGACACTATCATCCACCCGACCGTCGGCTGCAGCAGCGCGTTGCTCTTATTTTGTATTCT
Source organism: Chinchilla lanigera (assembly GCF_000276665.1). Lineage (NCBI taxonomy): Eukaryota > Metazoa > Chordata > Mammalia > Rodentia > Chinchillidae > Chinchilla > Chinchilla lanigera. Next base: position 8,746,313 of record NW_004955457.1, read on the forward strand.
CTTTTCATTCTCCTCCAACTTCTTAATTTCCTTGATTTGCAGCATTCTTCTATTTCCTGTTTTCTTAGTTGTAAATATGACTGCGTACTTTCCCCAATGAATTTAACAGATGTCAAATCAAATACAGGAGTCACTTGTACCACACACAGTTTTTACTACAATCAATTCCCATCTCTTTAGGTATGCGGTCTGGGGAGAAAACCCATGAATAAGCCATTTTGCCTTGGTCACAAGAATTACAAAAGATAACGTATATAAACACCTAACTCAGCTCAAAATGTGGTACAATGTTCTTACAAATTTACTGGATTAATTTCTTTACTAGGGTGCATTATGAAATAACATATGACTAGAATATGACCCGGTTGAAATGTTTCAAATTCTGGGACTCCCAAACTATAATGATCAATGGATCTGATCACAGAGCTCATTTGGTGATATTATTTTTAGGTAGTTGTATATTCGTATGTATGTGTGTCTGTTGTTTTTTCTGGTTTCATCCTTGTCTTGTTTTTTGCAGGGCTGGAAATCTAACTCAGAGCTTCCAATACACTAGGCATGGGCTCCAATATGAAGCTACACCCCTACCCCACCGTGGTTGGCTTTAACAACATTTTCTATGTGTGTTTAATCCTAAGAGAAAACCATCAGCTGAAAGATACCACTGTGAACAGCATAATGGTGCCCTGCTGTTACTGTAAAGCTATATTGTGCTCATTCCTTTTTTACCAAAGTAGAACATTCTGATCCTGTGATAATGTTCTGGTAAACGAGTTTATTTATTTAGTGTCAAATGATTCCCTAGATGCGTTCATTTCTTGTGATGAATACCAGTACAAAATAGCCTGGCTCCTTGCTGTAGTCTCACCGACCGGCTGTAATCCAAGGGGCTTGAAAATGATCAATTATCTGCCTCAGCGAGAGAGAAATTCTGTCTGGGTACTCTCTTAAGTTTGATGAGTACATTATTTGCTGATTGTTTCAGAAAATGTAAAAGGGAACAAATGGTCATTCAGTAGGAAATTACTGAAGAGCTCCCAATCAATTTAAGGTTCCACTTACAATACTGTAAGATTCCACTTACAATAGCTACAAAATGGTCTTTTTACATTTTTCAAATTTTATTTCTTTTCTTTCTCGCTTTTTTTTTTTTTTTTTTTTTTTTTTTTTTGAGTGGGGATTGAGCCCAAAGCCTTGCACACCAGGACTTCACCACTAAGCAACAACCTCAGCCTGTCTTATTTTTTTAATAAAGCTTTTATTTATTTAAGTCTGATATAAATGACTGTGATCTCTCTACAATCATTTTCTTTTCTCCCTGTGTTCTGCAAGACAGAATACATTTCTGAAGATATCAGAAAACACTTTTATGTAGTTTTTGTCATACTATAATCCTTCTTTCAAGACAGTTGAAATTTACACTTCCCAAGCCAACTCCTCAAAAACAAAAGGCAGAGGAAGAGAAATCCCATGTTTATATGTGAAGGATCTTTCCAGAGCAATGCGTCATTCCCAGATAGGGAACAAAGAGCTTCTCTGGGGTCTTTTTACCATTTTCTAAAATTTTCTCAGTTCCTTGCTTAATGACTCTAAGGAACTGTAATTAGTTAATTATATATTTGTGCATGTTAATAATGTTAAGATCACTCTAGAGGTAAATTACTTTATTTTGAACCCAGTTATGAAATGAAAGCCCTTATGGGGCACAGTGACAAAGAAAAAGTCATGTATAATATGACAAACAAAATTGGTTAATATGACAAATATTTTATATCAACTTAGCACCTCCCATAAATTAACCACAGTTCATTTGACTGAGTTATTTTTTCCCTGAAGTTGCTGTGGTGTTGAAATTAAGGAGAAAATCATTAGCTCTTCTAAAAGGCAAGCTATATTTCAGATGTTGCTTTGCTAAATGAATTCTTTGCTGATCTCCAAAAGCCCGCGCTCCAGTCTAAATCAGGATTCTTTGGAATGGAGAATTGTTACTCAAATTTAAATGCTTATCAGATGAGTGTGTGTCTCCCTTGCACTGTAATTTTGATAACGTTCATACCCCAGAACCTAACAGAGTGCCTGATAAGTAGTAGGACTCAGATAAATATACTGATAACCAAGACTGCTCTGTTCCCTGTGTTTGGATAAAAGGCATTCATGCCTCTGGATATCTTGGGCAGAACTGATCTTTATTTTTGTCTGAAAAAACCAAGGTGGATCGAGAAGTGAATTGGAGTCCTTAGGTACTGTCAAATGTATGAGTCCCTCTGTCCCTTTTTCTTATGAAAGGGGTTAAAAAAATGCTGAGCCCTAGGAAAGCTGCCTGCCTCTTGAGAGAAGAGCCAAACCTGTCCAGCCACTTCATTAGAACAGGACTTTTGGTCTCATTTCAGAAGTGGGAAGGTTTTTTCCCAATGTACTAACAAGAGCTAACAGGCTTACTCCAGAAATTGTTATGGTCAGGCTGGGGATGTAGCTCAGTGGCACAGCACCTGCCTGGCAAGCTCGAGGCCCTGAGTTCGATTCCAGGTACCAAAAAAGAAAATAGTTAAAAAAAAAAAAAAAAAGAAGAAGAAGAAGAAGTTGTTACGGTCGTCCAATCAAGAGTTGCCCACCTCTATTCAAAAAAGTAAAGTCCCAAGCACCCCTCATTACACAAGCAGCACTTAGCACATCTAGTGATGCCCGAGTACTTGTTAAGGACAGCACAGTGTGCAGCAAGTCACCACAGCTCATTTCCACAACAGTGCTAGGAGGTGCTGGTACTGTTTGTGTGAGGCTAGAACAGGGCAGTAAATGTCACAAGTGGCTCAGCCCAGGCTGGACTTTTGGGTCTGTCTGAGTTCTGAGCTTGCTTCCTGGCCCCAAGCACACAGTCTCTCTACACTGAGCTGTGACACCCCACCCCCGGGAGTGGGGATCTACCTATCACTAGTCCTTATCCTCGCAGTTCTAGCTGGAGCACAGTGCTAGACACTAATAGGTAGTGCTCAACCAGTGTTGAGGGAATCCAGCAGCAAGCACTTTCTCAGTCATCAAAATATACATTTAGTATAGCTGTAATATTAAGGACATTTAACCTCATACTATGTAGAGATGAAGTATACAAATAAAACAAACATAATAACAAAGGATTACATATGCGTACCTTATTTTATTGAATTACTAATCCATGTTCTGTGTTAAAGCAGAAGAAACTGCCATTATCTTAGATCAGACACAGTCACAGGCTAGCAACAGCCTCTTCATGGCACAATCTAATGAATGAAAAGCCATGTCAGCTCTTGGGTATATAACTAAGCAGAATGCTCTATTTCCAGAACTTCTTCTCCTAAACTAGGTTCCTCATTTTAAACTTCCAACAAATGTGCAGGGGATATAGCTCAGTGGCACAGCACCTGCTTGGCAAGCGTGAGGTTGTGAGTTCGCTTCCTGATACAAATAAATAAATAAATAAACTTCCAAAAAATAGAGCTTTTTGGAAGATTAAGGGTGTCTTATCTATAAGCACCTTCTTTTATGTTCAATGACCAACTTATCTCTAATTGCATATTTTATTATTTTTCACATGGTAGGGAGGTTGGCGCTAATAAAAATTCGACCACAGTATGGCTCAGTTTGGCTGGCATTCCCTTTTCCCAGATGCCAGGGTGCAGAGCTCTTTTCAAAGTCCTTCTCTATAAAGCACCCCCTTTTTTAAATATTAATTCTGACTTTCTTCCAAGCCCTTACACACCCTCAAAGTACTTTGATAATGATGAAATTCCATGAGTTTATATTGATCTCTTTTTGTTGAATATCGATCTGTATTGAGTCCAATTGCGGTAAAACATTAGTGTCACCGCGCTTGGAACTCTGTCACCAAGAAATTGCCTTTGTGCCAATGATACCAAAAGGCATCTTATTTTTAGTGTTTCCAAGAACATCTGTCTAAAACACTGGAGAACTTAAGTCAAATTTTCTTTGTCTATTTGTTTTTGCCATGTGGAGCACTGACTCTACACTGAGGTACACCAAGACCCTGCCAAGTGGCACAACTATATTTTCCCAACTAACTGCTGAAATGCTAGATGTAAATCAGCAACATTGAATTATAGTTTTTGAGCATATATACAATATTTATTGAAGATTTGAGTAATATGTGATTCCCTGGGGGATAAAAATATGCAGTGTTGTTGAGAACAGCACAGTAAGAAATGTAAAATCTTACAGGAGTATATTTTTGCTGTAACCTAAAAATTACCATGCTCAACAGCTGGTACAAATCAGGTAATATTTAGACTTCAGGGTTTGGGTGTCCCAGTTGATTAGTACAGTGCTTGCTGTGTGTGATCAATGACTAGATCATTTGTAAACTTAGATCAGAGCTATCTTCTACCGAGAATTCTAAAGCAGCCTTCTATAAACAAGCTATTGATTAATCCAAAGTATAGAAGTATTAGTACTTCAACTACATTTCATGCAGTAACCATGGTCAAAAGTAGCATTTTAGGGAAAAAAAAAATAACCTGAAGCCATCTTGACCATTCCTAGTTTTAACCTCACACCAGTGTGTCTTATTTCAAGAAGAAACTATTGTAACGTGAATCCAACATGTGAGTTGTTCCCAATCATTTGCCGAGATTAGTCTGTGGGAAGAATGACAAGAGAGAAAAGGTTTGAAGATGACTAACCGGCTTTGTCTCCACACTGAAAAGCTATCTGTTCCCACTCCAGCGGTTTGGAGTAATTACATTATCTCCTGAGTGCGGCCTTTCAGAGCAGGTAGAAAGTCCATTCTCAGACACATTTTTGAGAAAATGACACTGTCTCAGCAGCGTAGGTGAGCTCAAATCCAGTTACGCTATAGACTTCGCAGCACTCCTCGTATCACCTGTATTTACTGGCTTTGGATGGTGGGCGTAGGAAAGAACTGATTTTTAAAAAAACAGGATTTGTGCCTTTCCTCAGAGAAATAAGTACTCCCTGCTGGTTTATGGTAGGTAATGTAAAAGCTCTTTTGTTAACACAAGTTGAGAGATTGTGGGTGGCTTTTAACATTTATAATCTTTTAAGTAATGTTTGAAACACTCTGTTCTGTGTTTAATTCTTAAGGATGTTGTGAAGCCACTTACATGCTAAGGCTAAACAGTTGCTGAGCAAAATATTGTTCCTGCTGGGGAAATTCGTCGGAATTCTAACAATAGAGTCCTGTTTATCTACTTTTAAGGTAAAAAGGAAAGAAGAAAAAATAAAAAGATTACATCAAAAGAAAGATGACAAAAATATAATGAATAACACCCGGTTTTAATAAATGACAAAAGAGATACACGGTAGGGAGAGAACAAAGGACAAGCTAGTATTTGCTGGACCCTCTTCTGATATTATTAGCAATCATCACAGCAAACACAAAGGGAATTATTATGACTACATCCAGTGTCAATAACTTGAAGCTCTGACGCCACAAAATAAAGGATCATAGGAGACTACTATAAAAATAATAAGAGACTACTAGAAATAATCATATGTGAATAAATTGAATAAATGAAAAAATAAATGGATCAACTCCTGGAAACCTAAAACCCACCAAGACTAAATCATGAAGAAACAGAAACCTGAAAAGATACTATAACAAGTAAGGAGACTGAATCATTTATGAAAAAACAGAAGGCCAAAACAAAAGCTCTGTAGCCCAGGAGATGAGTCCAAGGGTTGATCCTACAGAACAGTAAAAAATTTACACCAATCTTTCTCAAACTCTTCCAAAGGATGGAAAGGAAAGGAACACTGAAAATCATTTTCTAAGAACAATATTACCCTGACGCTGAAGCCAGACAAAGACACTGCAAAAAAAAAAAAGAAAGAAAGAAAGAAAATTGCAGGTCATTATCCCTGGCAAACATGGAAACAAAAATCCTCCGCAAAATACTAGCAAACTAATTTCAATAACATATTAAAAGGATCGTTATTACCATGACCCAGTGGGATTTCTCCTTATTATCCAAGGACATTTCAATGTACCCAAATCAATTACTGTAATACACCACATTAATAGAATGAAAGATAAAAGTCACATGAGCTCAACAGATGCAGAAAAAGCATTAGACAAAATTCAAAATGCAGCCAGGCGTGGTGGCACATGATGGTAACGATGAGCTAGCGTTTCACACTGTCAGGACAACTACCATTAAAAAAACAAAAGATAAAAGTGCTGTCCAGAACATGGAGAAACTGGAGGCCCTGAACACTGTTGGTGGAAAATCAAAATGGTGTAGCTGCTATGGAAAACAGTACATTCAGAATTTCCTCAGAAAGTTAAAAATAGAATCAACAAGTGAACTAGCAAGTCTACTTCCAGGTATATATCCCAAAAAATTAAAATCAGGATCTCAAAAAGTTATCTGTATAGCTGTATACATTGCAGTCTTACTGACCATAGCCGAGATGGCTACTGAAACAACCTCAACGCCCACTGAAAAATGAATGAGTAAAGGGAAAATGATATATACACACTTGCCAAACATGTGCAAAGCCTTCCTTTCAATCTCTAGGATTGCAATAAATAAATAAATAAAACCTTAATACCCTCAGCAATTTATAGATTCAGTGTAACCACTGTCAAAATTCTAATGACATTCTTCACATTTCTAAGGGAAAAGAATCCTAAGATGTATATGGAACTATAAAAGACCTCCAATAGCTGAAGTAATCTTGAACAAAAAGAACAAGGCTAGAGGCATCATCTTACCTAACTTTAAAATATAATACAAAACTATAGGAACAGCATAATGTTGATAGAATATTAGACAAACAGACCAACACAACAGGAAGCCCGGGAGTAAATATCTATGTTTACAGCTAACTAATTTTCAATGAAGGCGCTATGACCAAAACATTGGAACATCAATCAATAAAGGATGCTGAGAGAGGTATCTATATGCAAGCTCCCACCTCTCACGATTTACAAAATCAACTTTTACATGGATTTTAGTTTTGTTTTGCTTTTGTTTTTGTTTTTTGAGGCAGGGTCTCACTATGTCATTTAGGCTAGCCCTGAATTCACTATGTAGCCCAGACTGGTCTGGAATGCACAGCGATCCTCTGCCTCAGCCTCCCAATTACTGGAATTACAGGTGTGCGCCACCAAACCTGGCTCTCTTACATGGATTAAGAAAACCCTGCATGTATGACAAGAATGAATCTTGAAGGTGTTATGCCAAATGAAAGATACAATAACAGAAGGACAAATACCACACGGTTCCGCTTATACAAGGCACTGGAAACACTCACACCCATAGAAGCAGAGTAAAACAGTAGCCAGGAGCTAAGAAGAGACAGGACCTTGTTCATTGCACATGAAGTTGCAGTTATGGCAGATGAATATATTCTGGACATATTGCACTTAATACAGTTCCTACAGTTATCAATACCATACTAAGCAATTAGAAAGAGGGCAGATCTCATGTGAAGCCAGAATTCGCTGAATCTTACAGTGCTAGATTCAGTGAATAAAATGGATGAGAGCACTCCATGATTTTAGGAGCCTGCACTTCCATCTGATGGCAAAGTTGCGTTCACCATATTTTTTATCACATCTTATAAAGAGGTTCATCAAAAAGGCTTTCCAGCACTGCCTCAGAAAGCAGCAAGAAAGCTAGGCATGACAGCATGAGCAGTGGGAGGGAAGGGTCCCTGCACCAGCAGCTGCAGTCTCAGCTCTTTGCAAACCTGAGCAGCTCCAGGAGTGCGGAGAGATCGCCTGGGGTGGCCAATCAGTCGCGAGGAGTCTGGTGCCACAGCACCCTGTCCTATCCCTGCCACCTCCAGAAATGATCGCCCCATCTGCACTTTTCCTACCCCACCAAACCTACCCCCTCTCCCGTGGACCAACCCTTCTTTGTCTTCTTTCCTAGGACCCTGTGTGTGCATTTCCTGTCCCTGCCATAGGGACACCCCCTCCGCCCTTCAGGTACTGAGGACTAAACCCAGCACCTTGGAAGTAACGGCATCGCTAAGTTTCAGATACCACCCCCCTTTCAAAAAAATTTTGAGACTGTCACCCTGGCTGGGCTCCAACATGCATGCTCCTGCCTCAGCCTCCCAGAGTCAGATTCAGGGCACAGGTCATGTCACATTGTCACATTTGAGTCATCAGTATTTACAGCTCCACCTCGGCGACCAAGACTTCACCTTCTAATGGAGCTGCCCCGTGGGGCCAAGGGTGGACATGTGGCTACAGGCAGAGGTCACAGTGCACTGCATTTGTAAGACACAGATGCATGGGAAATTTGTACAACTGTGTGCTGGACACAACGTGGAACAGAGAGGATGCCCAGGACACAGGAGGGGGCGAGGCGGTTTCCCTAGCACAACTTGGTGTCCGATCCGTTGTGTGATCTCCTTTCATGCTTTTCTATCTCCCACTTCGGTCCCGGTCTCTAAACTTTCTGTATCTCTGTGCTTGTATTTCCTACTGTCTCATCTACAGATACAACTTCCCTCTCATCTGATTGTGCAGAGTGGCCACCACCTGGATGCTACAACTTGCTTTGGAAGTCAGGGGATAATTCTCTTTTCAGCCTCTCCCATGGCTGGGGATAGAAACCTACTCATCCATGCTCTGGGTTTCTTTTTCTTTTTTTTTTTTAATTGTTAGTCTTTGTGCCTGCATTTATTTTTTAGTTTATTATTACACGTGGGTAATGCATAACACTTACATTCCTTGTGGGAATGAACGCACATAACACATCTTCTGTTTTCATCTCCTTTCCTTTCCTCGCTCTCCAATCACCATTCATCCCGCCCCTTCCTCTTCCTCTTTTTTTCTTTCTTTCTTTTCTTTCTCTCTTTCTTTCTTTTTTTTTTGTTTTTTGTTTTTTGTTTTTTGTTTTTTCCCTGTACTAGGAATCGAACTCAACCTTGTGCTTGCCAGGCAGGTGCTGTGCCACTGAGCTAAATCCCCAGTTCCCTTTCTTCCTTTCTTTGTGTCTCTCTCTTTCTTCCTCTCATCCTTTTCTCTTTTTTGTCCATGACTGTGGTCCCCAGTGTTTACATTCCCCTGTGGAGAGGGGACATGGACATCACATATCTTAATCCCCTTTTTCATCCTTATTGCTCCTCCCTCCCTCTCTTGGTCCCCTTCCTGCGTGGGAAACCTCTATCTCCCTCCTTCCTGTTTTCTATCTCTGATTTTTACTCTTCACTGTTGCTGCGGGTTTCTCACACCATATCCCGTGTCTGACTAACTTCATGCAGCATGCTGGTCTGGAGAGATGGGCTTTCATGGAGAAACCCAGTAACGAATGCTGGAGAGGCTGAGTGGGAGGGGAGGCACCCTCCACACTGCTGCTGGGAACGTGAGTAGTTCAGCAGCCCTGGAAATCAGGGTGAGAGTCCTCAAGAACTACAACCAGAAATTCCCTTTGATCCAGCTGATACCCTTCCTGGTGTAGCCTACAGTGAGTTACAGACATCACAGCACACAGATACCTGCATAGCCATACTCATAGCAGCACAACTGGTTATAGCTCAGTCCTGGAAACAGCCCACATACCCATCAACAGATGAGTGGATAAAGAAAGTGCGTAATACTGCTCTGCCATAAAAAAGAAAGATAAACTTGTTTGTTTTCTTTAAGACAGGGTCTGGTTATCTTTTCCTTGTTGGCCTGGATTTTGCAATCTTTTGTATAGCATAGCAGTTTACAGACATGCACCAGGTGCCTGACTCATAGCTTTTTAAAAAACAGTCCCTTTTGAATGAGGGTCTTCTCATTGAGCTAAATCTCCAGTCCTTTCTTATCTTCAAACTGGCTCTCATAAGTTTGGTAAATTTCCCAAGGTGGGCTTGAATTTGTGATCCTCCTGCCTCAGCCTCACAGAATGCTGGGATTGCAGGTATGCACCACCGTGCTCAACAAATATGTTTGGTTACAATCCATTTCAATCTGTTCATCAGACTGGAGAGATCTGATCTGGAAAGAAAATAGGAAACCAGCTAAGCCTTCAGGAGGCTGAGCAGGACTATTGCAAGATAGCCTAGCAACTTAGTGAGGCCACTATCTCAAAGAAGAAGAAGAAAAGCCACAAGATAGTGGTATGTTAGTACTTAGCACAGTGTCTAGCACATAGTAAGGACTCAAATAATTTACAATTTTTTTGAGACAAGGTCTTACTTCATAGTTCAGGCTGGTCTTGAGTTCACTATGTAGTCTGGCCTTAAACTCACAGCCATCCTCCTGCCTCAGCCTCCCAAGTGCTGGGATTACAGGTGTGTGACACCACACCCGGTCTAGTCCTAGTTTTTTGAGGAATCTCTGCACTGCTTGCCATGTATTGGAGGTCAGCCTGGGCTACACAGTGAGCTCAAGGCCAGCCTGAATTACATAGTGAGACCCTGTCTCAAGAAGCCAAAAAGCCAAGAAAACAAAAAACTAGGACTAGAGGTTCCATTTGGCTCAGCTACTCCCCTTCTTGATATCTCCCCAAAAGAAAAGTATAATATCCCAGCAATATCTGCACATCTGTTTACAGTAGCACTGTTTCTAATAGTGAAATCTCAGTCCAGCATGGTGGTGCACAACTGTAATCCCAGCACTCAGGAGGCTGAGACACGAGGATCACTGTGAGTTCGGGACCAGCCTAAGCTACAAAGTGATTTCAAGGCCAGTGTGAACTGCCCGTCTCAAAAAGACAAAAAAAAAAAAAAAAAAAAGTGAAATCTTGGAAACAGCCCAAATGTCCATCAACTGGTGAATGGATAAAGATGTGGGTTTTTAATATAATGGAGTACTACTCTGCCATACAGAAGGATAAATTGAGATATTTCTAGGTAGGGCCTGGGAGATAGCTTAGTGGCACAGCACCTGCCTGGCAAGCACAAGGTTCTGAGTTCGATTTCCAGTACCAAAAAAAAAAAAAAGACATTTCTAGGTAAATGAGTACACCTTGAGACCATGCTTTTAAGTGAAATAAATTGGGCACACATCTATAAATACTGCAGTGTTTTTCTGGTGTGAGAAACCAAAGGTGTACATAAGAACCAAAATGTATAATAGGTATTGTGAAATAGGAAGAAAATGTTCAAAGGGGGAGGAGAACAGAGATGGTGGATGGGGAAAGGAAAGAGGGAAAAGTAAAAAAAGATGAGAAAAGAAGGAAAAGGTGGAAACAAAGCTTTTGTAGATGGGGAGGGGAAGAGGGCTGGAGGGAGGGAATAGGAAAAAAGAAACAGGTTATGTCACACGCAAGTGGAGATTCTCTATATGAATGTGATTGATATGTATACCTAACATGCACCAATAAAACCTGATTGGAAGAAAAGAACTAAAGGGGTGGGAGTGGGGGCTGCAGATGCACCTAAGTGCAAAGACCCTGCGTTCGATCCTCATTGTTTGTTGGGGGAAGGGGACAAACCATTTCTGGGTCAGTCACTCCCAAGGCCCTGCCCAAGATCAGATATGAAAGGACCACCATTCTCACCCAGTGTCAGCCAGCGTGCTTTTACCCTATGGAAAAATATCCCTCGAGCCTGTTTCATCAATGCCTCCACTAAGGAGAATCAAGAAACCTAGTAGAGTATGTGGGAAACAACAGCAGCCGTCTGAGCATCATCATGCATATTCTCCAGCCCCCACAGCCTTTCAGGAGAAATCATCCAAACAGACACTGCCTCAGAAGAAAGCCTGGATTCCATTCCCATGCGTGCTGTGGGAAATCCAACCCTCCCTCAAATTCCTTGCAAATGCTGCTGCTTATCTCCGGAAGCTGCCTGCAATGATTTCCCCACCCCAGCCTGGTGCTGGGGATTGAACCCAGGATCTGTGCGCTGAGCTGCATCCCCAACCCTGCTCTTTTTCATTTTCAAGATAAGGTTTTACTAGGCTTCCAAGCTGCCTAGGCTGTGCTTGAACTTACCATCCTCCTGCCTCAGCTGCCTGGGTGCCGGGATTACAGGCATGGGCCCCCACATCTTGTCCTCCTGCAATCATTTCTGCTTTCCAAGGGGCAAGAGCAAAGGCACAACACACATCAAGGGGCGAGGGATTTCTTCTCCGCTTCTCTCTGCAAACAGACCTGGGAGGAGGCATGAGGGTAAGACTGAAATTTCAAAGCACAGCTCCCTCTGGGTAGGTTGGCACAGGTCTAGCATCTCAGCCATGTGGGCAGCTGAGGCAGGAGGATCATAGGTTAGAGCCTAGCCTTGGCAATGTAGTGACTTAGTGAGACTCTGTCTCAAAATTTAAAAAAAAGTGGGAGCGGGGTGGGGATGTAGCTCAGTGCAAAAGTCCCAGGTTCATTCCCTAGTGCTGCACCAAAAAAAAAAAAAAAAAGAAAAGAAAAGAAAAAGAAAAAGAGAAGACATAGCTCCTTTGTGTTGGCTACCCTGGGCTACACCGGCTAGATGCTTCGTTGGTTTCCACAAAGATATTAAGGAGACTTCAACTGGAAGATGAAAGGCCTGAGGAAGGAAGAGGTGGGCAATTTAAATTGTTAGCACCCCAGGAAAAACAGAGCGCGGAGGGGGTGTCTTGGGGTTAGGTTTGCTCAAAAGGCAGCCCCTCAGGAAGGGCCTGGGTAGGCAGCTGGTTTGTGAAGCGTTGCCAGGAAACAAAACAAGGAGGTGGGCAGGAAAGAGGAGAGGAGCGGAGAGGAGCAGGCTGGTGAGTCACAGAGGCCACCGCGGGCCTGGCGGACCGCTGAGGGGCAGGGCGGGATGACAGAAATGTCAGGGAGGCAGACTTCCTGGCGTGGCAGGGGATTTGGGGACCCAGGGAGAAGGGAAGTGACAATGAGTCAGATGCCTTATGCACAGGTACCAGTTCCCCAGGACAAATGTAATTACTATGAATCGTGCCTATACAATTTTTAAAAAGTTAAGAAAAGAATTGTCCACTGGGCGTCTGGGAAGCTCAAGTATTTCCTCGCCTGTTTGTGACCCCAGCCATCAGGGGTGGGACAGGGCATTAAGCCTCCTGCTCCTGCTTGTGTCTGAAACAGCCCTCAGGTCATGGCGCTGAGGGCGCTGAGGGGCAGCACGGGGAGTGAGACAGTGACCCAGAGTAGGCTCGTGAACAACACTGGTTTCTAAATATCCAGTCAGCTCTGCCACACGCACAGCCACCTCATGTGACAATGCCTTTGAAACAATGAGTGAGGGCTTGAGCCCCACATCCGGGCACCGCAAAGACCAAGACCAAGGGGAGAGGGCTGCCCCACTGAACCTGAGCCAAAGCTGACCCAGGAAGGGCAGGGCTCTCGGGCCAGACTCGGACTCAAGGCTTCTGGTGCTTTGCTCGTCTTATAGAAGGTGACAGTGGACTGACTGTTTCCATTCCCACTTATGCACCGTGGTTTGTTCCCATCCTTCCCCAGTCAGGTAGGATACGAGAAATAAACACAGGTGAAAAGGAGAAGAGGAAAATCCTATCTCTAAACATATACAGATGGTTCACGGTCTAACCCAGCCCACCAGAGGAGCAGCCTGACAGACTGTAGCACTACACATCCTAGATCACCATCTCTTTATTTGGTTTTGTGTTTTAAAACAGGGTCTTGCTATATACTTGAGGTTGGCTTAAAACTCACTATGGAGCCTAGGCTGGCCTTGAATTTGCAGCAATCTTCCTGCCTCAGCCTCCTGGTTGCTGGGATTACAGGCATGTGCCATCTTGCTCAGCTCTAGATCACCCTTCTTAGGGACACAGCATGATCCCATAAGACCCCAACCCCAGACCCTAATTAATGTGCCTTTCTCTTGAGGGCCCACACTCAGTTCTTCCTGAGTTTGTTTTTAATTCTGCTCAGTAACCCTTTTCACACCTCTCCCCAGCACACCCTGAAAATAAACACATAACCACCCTGTGGGCCCCATCTCCTCTCCGGGGGCCCTGCAGGCCCCCTGGCTGGCTCTAGGATTAAGAAGGTGGCCTGCACTGCATAACGCACCACCCCCTGCCCCAGCACTCCACTTTCCCCTGAAATGACCTCCTTTCCATGAAGCTTCAGGTATAAACAGACCGAGCCTGCCAGGCACACATCAGCTTCCGGACACAGCCCCAGCCTGGGCCACCAAGGGCTCAGGCCACCAAGCAGGATCCCGGCTGGGAACCCGCTGGAGGGTGGACAGGGCAGCCCGCAGGGTGGCGGCTAACGGCGGCCCCGCAGAAATGTGCCACCGTGCCGGCGGTGCCACTGCACTCAGGGATGGCCCGGCGGGAAGCAGCGAGGCTGCTCTTCTGTCTCCCGCTAAAGAGCTGGAAGGTGAGCAGCGATTCGGGCCATGGGCAAATGAATCACATTCCTGCCCAGTGGAGTCCAAAGAGCAAACCGCGGCCCGGGACAAGCGCCCGAGCTAGGCAGGCAGGAAGTTCCCGATCCGGCCTGAAGATGGGGAAGCAGCTCTGGGTATCAGCTCAGCCCAGAGCCCGCAGGCCGGTGCGGGCCAAGTTCCCAGCGCTTCCCGCAGGGCTCCTTAGCGCACCCCGAGCCCCTTCGGGTTATTCCTGGGGTTGGAAAGGTCCCACCCTGCAAGTGCTGCGGCCCCAGCCCCTTGTGCTCTGCTCTGAGGCTCCAGCCAGTCGCCTCACTGCAAGAAAACCCACTTTACTGGAAGGAAAGCCAGCGGCCACCACCCCGCCAGAGGGTCTCTGTTTTTAACTTCATTCCTGAGGAAAGATAAGTAAAGAAACCAGAACACAGGCCTGGAGAGAGAGAGTAGATACTGGCTCTCCAGAAGCACACATGGCACCCCTGTGTCTGCAAGCATAAACCAGCAGTCCCCACACTCGGCCTGTTTGTGACACACAGCAGTACGGAACACACGCACATAGGCAGTGACACCAGCATAGGGTTAATCAGCACAGCACCAGGAGGGTGACATCCATCCCTGATGTCTTGTTCATTAAAGCTACCACATGAAGTGCCTTTCGTATTTATTAGATTAAAACACTTCACTGTATGAAAATATATCCTGAAAGCCGATGGGCAAATCAGTGCTGCGGTAACAGACCCCCAAATTTCAGCTGTTTAAAGCAACCCAAATTTCTTGTCCCTCTTTCCGCACATCCATCACTGACTGCAGGCTCTGCTCCAAGTTGACTGACTGGGGACTCCAGGGAGGACACAGACACTCTCCGCAATATTGTGCATCTCACCGGCATGGGAAAGAGAATACGTGATTGACAGAACTATGAAAATTCAAAAAAAAGGAAGAAGCATCTCCCTTCTCTTCCCTGTAAGATCTGTCTCCATTAAAAAAAAAAAAAAAAACAACTTTCTCTGAGCGTTCCAGTTATTATTACCATTACCATTTCTATTACTATCTTGCTGCTTCGATCAAGAATTCTCCCCCTTCTACCTCTGTGCCATCCCTGTAGGATTTTAGTTTGAAGGCTCTACCTAACTATTTTTGTTTAGCATTAGTATATGAGGATATTTCTCAAATCCAGGGATCGAACGACTGAAACCATAAAAATACTTCAGTACACACTGTAAACTTACAAGAATAAAAAAAAAAGAAACCATCGTCTATTAGCACAGCTAACAAAATTAATTTAAAACGCCTTCATTTAATACCCAGTTCATATTAAAATTTTGCTTGAGGCTGGAGGATAGCTCGGGGTCAGAGCGCTTGCCTGCCTAGCATACACAAGACCCAAAGCAATGAATCCACAGCACTGGGGAGGAACAAAGAACTTTTTAAAAATCCCCCTGATTGTCTCAAAGGCAATCAGGATTTAAACAAGGCCCGCACATTTTATCTGGTTAATAAAGGTCCCTTAATGTCCTTTAAACCTCTTTCATTTTATAATACTCTTTCCTCTCCCCTTTCTTGCTCTGCAGAAGCACACACGGCACCCCTGCCTCTTGCAGATCGGCTGGAGGATCATTAATCCTTAGAATGTTCCCCATTTGGAGGTGGCTGGCTGCCATTTAGCCACCCAGTGTCTCCTGTACCCTGCTAGTTAGATTTAGAGACTTGATTAGATTTGGTTCGACTTGGTTTAGGCAAAAACATTTTGCAGGTGATTCTGTCTGTGTCCTACTGCATCACATTAAGAGGCACAGACGAATGTGTCTCGTTGTCGTCCTGAGTGAGATGATGCTAAGATTGGTGAGTGGATTCAGGAAATAACTTACTTCCTCAATTGGAAACCTTCCCCATCAACCTTTAATCTGGTTATTTTAACATCCACTGAAGATCACTTCCTAGGTCCATTGTGTCCTTCAGAATGGCAAAATGGTGGTTTTCTAATTTTATCTTTTTTCCCTGCTTATTATTAAGTGGACTCTTTATTCAAAGAAAAACTTTCTAAAGTTGCATCCTATAATACATTGTGTTTCAGGGGCTGGGGATATAGCTCAGTGGCATAGCGCCAGCCTGGCAAACACAAGGTCCTAAGTTCAATTCCCGGTAACAAGTACATAAATAAATAAAAGTTGAAAACTACAGTGTGTTTAACTCTCCTATAACATTACTTAGTTATTCTATAATATAGTGTAAATTCAAGGAAAATTCATATTCTTTCCTTATTACCAGGGAAACGAAAGTAGATGAATCACAAGTGTAACAACCTCTAAATGGTGAGCAAAAAGTGTTTCCTAAAATATCATTATGAACTCATAGATTATTAGGGCATATGACAGGTTGCAGTCATTATTTATCTTGATTTTTTTTTTTTTTTTTTTTTTTTTTTTTTTTTTTTGGTTTTTCTCCGGTACCGGGGACCGAACTCACGACCTTGCGCATGCCAGGCAGGCGCTTTTGCCGCTGAGCTAAATCCCCAGCCCCTTATTTATCTTGATTTCTACCCAAAGCATCTCTTCTAAGACTAGAGAAGGCCTTTTTCCCAGCAGAAGATGCTAACCTCGTTTTCTGTATTTCCTGTCATTATTGAAGGAGTTTCAGCAGCTTCCTGAAGCAAGTGGGCATTTAGGGTCTACAATCTAGGCATTATTGGTGTTCTTTGCTGCTGGCCTTTTGTTCTTTCTAGGTGTCTTGGAGAATGAGAAAAAATGTACATTTTTAAGAGAAAAATAATTTTGAGTTTATTCACACATGCTCTAACTCAAATGGAAGATTACCATGTGTCAGCATAGCTTTCTTGATTTTTATACATGACTTCTTTGCTCACACATATTCAGAACTCTGAATATTAACATGAGCTTTAATTTCTCTTTGATTTTTCAATAGATCTGTAACAGCTTCAAAATAACAGTGTTAAAATTTCTAACAGTAACTGCTAGTGGCAATTTTAAATTTCTTTGCCGTTCTGTTTGTCCCACAAGGATGTGTAAGCAAAATACTGTATTTTTAAATCATTTTAAGTAATTTTTTTCCTCTGTGCATATGTGCCACTGACTTGATAGATTCATTAGTAATTTATTTTCAATTTTTAGGGTTGCTCTTTTCATTTGATTCAACTTTATGATTTTAATTATGCAAAGCAAATGTTGTTAGAAAGACAAAAATAATCTATCAAGGTCCCTTTAGACAAATCTAGCTCTTGTCTCTTCCCTATATCCCATTCTGCCTATAGACAACCATTTCAATTCATTTTACTTATAAGTAAACACATATTCTGTCTCACTGAAAAAGTGACATAGAATAATGTGGTTCTAAATCCATCTTTCTTGCTAAAATGTATCTTGGTGATTACCTTACTTGAGAACACAGAGATACTCTATTCCCTTGTCATCTGCAAAACACTCCATCATGTAGATGTACCACAATCTCTCTGACTTAGGGCTATCTCACCTATGCAGAATAGAGTTGAATTACCTTTTTTTTTTATTGTCACAAAAGATCTAAATTGTAGAATGTACTTATCAATACTACATTACATGTGCATACAAACCTATGAATGGCTATTATAAAAAGTTTCCTTTGCTTAAATTAGATCATAGTTAGGGTAAGCAGAGCAGAATCCTAGAAAAGCAACACTCTTACCTTTTGTGTTTTGGACACCCCATAGGATGCACAGCTGTGAACGCGCATGAGTGTACCACCCATTCCCTCAGGCCAGCAACGCGCAGAGAGGCCTCTCCTATGTCCAAGGAGAATAAATTTAAGGTGAGATCAATATACACTGTCTAGGAGATAGCTCTTCTATTTATTGCTCCTTAATTGTTTAACTGAAAGTAGGATACTGTTAAAACAGAATAGGCCAGGGCCAGGGATATAGCTCAGCAGCACAAGCACTTGCCTGGTAAATGCAAGGTCCTGAGTTCGAGTCCCAGTAACCCCCCAAAAAATCATACACACACACACACACACACACACACACACACACACACACACACACAAGGTCAGTTAAAGCCTCTCAGGGCACTGCAATGGTGACCTCAAGTTCCATGCCAGCTGTAATGCCACCTGGTAGTTTCAAAGTTATTCATTAGACATTAGTTATACTGACAGGCTGGGGATTAAAGCCAAATGAAAATAAATGAAATAAAAATGAAAATAAATAAATAAACCCAGCAGAAACGGCTTTGCAGGTGTCCTCCACCATTCAGAAACTTCAGGGCTCTGCCTGGCACGCACGCCTGTAATCTCAGCACCTGGTAGGCTGAGGCAGGAGTTCTGCCATGAGTTCAAGGCCAGCCTGGGCTACACAGTGAGATCTTGTCTCAAAAAAGAAAACGAAACTTCAAACAGGCAGAGCACACTGCTGCCCTGAGCTGTCAGGTTCCCACAGAACCACAGCAGACTGGTGCGGAGACTGGGCCATACTGAGCCTTGCTCCCAGCACTGGGCCCAGTGCACAGGGATGTCCTACCCGAGCCAGGATGAGGACTTGGAGTTTGGAGCACATGGCTTCTCTCAACTCCAGATATATGACAGAGAGCGATGACCAAGTGTCCCCTGGCATGCTCTTCAATGGAGATGTACCTTTGTGCTTTCTCTCAGGAAGTATGGACTTGAACTATAAAAATGACTGCCACGGCTTTCTACTCCAAGGACAAACCAGGTTTCTCTACCTTGCTTCCTTTTATGGTAGGAGCTATGAACTAAGAAACCACTATGTGCAGGGCACTGTATTACCAAACCAAATTATATGCTTTCTTTTTTGTTTGGGGAGGTACTATTGATGTTGTTTTTTAAAATTTTATTTTAAAAAGGAAAAAAGAAAAACAAAGGCAAAAACAAAACCACAAAAAAAAAAAATAAAAATGATAAAGAATTTCAAAACAAGATGATAGGAAATTAACAACGATTGTTACATATTATCTTCAAAGTAGTTGCTCAGATTACCAGATACAGGCATGCAAAATTGATCAAACAATTAAGCATTAACTGTTCCTTCCAATAAACTCATAGAAATTAGTAATACAATTACCTTAGCCATCTTGTGTACATAGGTAGATAGATTAGAGAGATAGATAGATAGACAGACAGATAGACAGATGTTTGGTTTTGCAGTAGTGAGGATTAAACCAGGGACTTCACATGGAGCTACATCACTAGTCCCTTTTTAAAATTTTTTTATTTTGAGGTAGGGTCACACTAAGTCACTAAATTGCTCGGTCTGGGCTTAAGCTTTCCATCCTCCTGCCTCAGCCTCCCAGAGTGCTGGGATTCCAGGTGTGCACTATCACATCCAGCACATGCTTTCTGTTCAGCCCAGCCTAACAACTCTGTAAGGGCCAATTTGCTGTCAATAAAGTTTTTTATTTGTTTGTTTCAAGAACAAACTTACCCAGGTTACCTCACTTGACGAATCTTTATTCTAATGGTACCATCCATGATGAGGTCATGCAAAGAATTTAATACGGTGTGGGGTATGTGACTTCGGTTGAACAACACAGAATAACAAACTCAAAGGAGGAGTGACCCAAAAACATAAGAGCTTGTACAGCACAGGAAAAAACAGTTTGGAGGAGGAAGATTGCTAGAATTACACTTCAGTGCCTCAAAAATTTCAAAGCTGACATTCCTAAGGTTCTAGATTTTTTAATAACACTCTGTCTCTCTAATCTCTGTCTCTATCTCATTCTCTCTCTCTCACACACACACACACTCACACACACACACACACACACACACACATCCTTTCCTTAGAGTTCCAAAACAACTGCTGACCCTACAGCCACTTGGCCTTCCCTGGCACACTTCGAAGTTTCAAAGCGCACTAGCCTTCCTCCAAATTCTACTCCAGGGGTGGCGAACTCGTGCCATGGTGCGAGTTTGTTATCACTGTTTGTTATCACTGTTATCACATGTTTGCTGCCACTGAAAGCTCCAAAAGTTTTGCCATCACTGCGCTAGTCAATTTCCTACTTATCCCTTAGTGGCCATTCTCAGAGTTAGTGGAAAGTAGAAAATGCAACTCTCTATCTAGGTAGAGTGGTATCACAAATACAACTGTAGTCTCATGATAAAAAAAGAAGATAGGACTAGCTTTTTTTTCCCTTGGTTTTTTTGGAGGCGAGGTCTCATTATATGGCAACCCTCCTGCCTCGGCCTTCTGACTGCTGGGATTACAGGTGTGTGCCACCATACCCAGTGGGAATAACTTTTTGAAGAGGCAACTGTGGTCCTACCAGAAGGTGAATAGCACTTTATCAATAAATAATATAACCTGAAAGTACCTAGCAAGTAATACTAGCATGAGCAGTTACTAGAATTTACTCTTTACATGCTCTACATATGCCGTCTCATCCAAACCTCACTACAGTGTTATGATGTAGGTAATATCATTATCCTGTTCCCAGATTTTAAAACATAGGGAGTGGAGGATTTCAGAACCATTCTTGAAGCCTTTCAGTACAGAAGCCACGGGGACTGGAATCCAAGTCCTTGGGAAGCCCACAGTGTCACATTAATATGGGAGGGCCCTTCATCCTCTGAAACAAGAGACAGTGTGCGGCTACCGCCAAGTGGAAAGATGAAAGTCTTTGTCCTGGAGAGGAAAGACCCGTCCTCAGAGGGCGCCTGGATCTCAGTGCAAGGTGGCAACAAGCCTGTCTGCTTCTCTCAGTGAGCTGCTCCTTCAGAGCCATTTCCACTTCATTTTGTTTTTATTTTGTTTTATTTTATTTTATTTTATTTTAGGGGTTTTGAAACAGGGTCTCCCTATGCAATTCAGGTTGGTCTCAAACTCAAGGTGATCCTCCTGCCTCAGCCTCCAAACTGCTGGGATTACAGAAATGCACCATCATCCCTACCTTTAACTGATATTAAGAACATAAAAATTGTATATTTTACACCAGGCATGGTGATACATGCCTGTAATCCCAGCACTCAGGAGGCTGAGGCAGGAGGATCGTTGCAAGTTCAAGACCAACCTGGGTTACAAAGTGAGCCCAAGGCCAGCCTGAACTGCATAGTGAGTCCCTCCTTTCTTCTAGCTCTTTAAAATCCATAATGTATAACGTATTATCATCTACAGTCACCTGACCTGGCAACAGCACACCGAATGTCTTACCCCTGTGTAACTATAATTTAGGACCGGCCCCTCCCATCCTTTGATAACCAGCATTCTATTCTCAATTTCCAGGAGCTCAGCATTGTTATAGTTAATATATCAAAGTAATCATGTGGTTCTTATCTTTCTGTGCTTGATGTATTTCACTTAACATGAGGCTCTCCAGTTTCCCTCTATATTATTATAAATGACAGGATTTTATCCTTTTTTTTATCATTGAATAGTATTCTTCTGTGTGTAGGTACCACATTTTCTTTATCCAGCTCTCCATTGATGGAAACTGATGAATTTATACTCCTGTCAAAAGTGCGCAGTGCTTCCCTTTTTTCTCCACACCCTCATCAGTCCTTGCTATCTTTTGTCTTTTTGACAATAGTCAGTCTTTTGTTATTGCTGTATTGAGACAGGGTTTCCCTGTGTTACCCAGGCTGGACTCAATTTCTGGTTCAAGTGCCCCTCGCAGCTGAGATCTCCAGGAGCTGACACCAGGGGCAGCTGCCCCACGCCCACTGATGACTGCTGCTCTTCACACAGCCAGATAATACTGCATTGTTGTTTGGACTCGCATTTCCCTAATGATTCTTACTCTGCCTTTTATAGCTAGGATGATAGGGAAGGGAAGGGAACAACATACCAAGCATGCTTTTCTGTTATGCTGTAAAGTATTGTAAATTCCCGTTCACCATTCTGAGCTCGTAAATACCAGCATGAGTGATAAACATGCAGTTCTGTCACTAACTATCTCTAGAGGATACAGAAGGAGCTGTTATTTTTCCATTTCCATATGCTTTATAATTCAACAAAAATTCTTCCTCACTTTGCTTCCTGCTTCTCATAAAACTTAAGTGAAAGTATTAAGTAGCTCCCAAGCAGGGCAATGCCAAGCAGCATGCCCGGCATGACATTTTTAAAATATGGCATCTTATTATATTAAATATATCTCATTATCGTAATTAGAGCACTACGGGTACAGCAGAAAACACATCACATCATTATTTAATTTTATGGAAAAGCATTTTAAATTGTTTGTTGACAGATAATACCAGATTCTGATTCTATTTTGCCTAAATTGCAGCATTTACCAGGATTTTGTATTCCACTTTAGTATTTCTTAAAATGCACTTACCTTTTAGGAGCCAACTTGATAGTACTTTATTTCTGTATAAGATGAAACAGAAATTACTTAGAAGGTTCGTTTGAAAGCACAGAAACTTTTGTATTTGTGAAGTTGCCACTTTTTGAAATGCCTTGAAAAACATCTATAGAGTGCAGTATTTATGCAGTCATTAAAAGCGTACTTTTGAATAATATGTAATGACATGGAAAAATACTCATGGTGTAAATAAAATGAGTAGGTTATAAAACTCCATGAGCAACCTAATCTCATGTACTTTTCTTTTTTTTATTTTATTTTTTTTTTATTTATTTATTTATTTATTTTTTGGTTTTTCTCCGGTACTGGGAACCGAACTCACGACCTTGCACTTGCCAGGCAGGCGCTTTGCCACTGAGCTAAATCCCCAGCCCCTCTCATGTACTTTTCTTTGGTACTGGGAGTCAAACTCAGGACCTCATGCTTGCCAGGCAGGCACTTGTGACACTGAGCTCTACCCCTGGCCCCTCACATAGATACTTTTAAAAGGTAAAAAATATACCAAATGTATATGTCAAGACTGGTTTCTGTAAATGGGGATGTTAAGGTTGATTTTAATCATGATCTTAAGCTTTACTATACTTTCTAAATGATCTTCTCATGTTTATAACAACATAACTCACAATAGCTGAATCTTGGAAATAAAGAAAATGTGGCATTTATACACAGTGGAGTACTACAATGCGATGAAGAATAAACTTGAGTCATCTGTAGGAAAATGGGTGCACCTGGAACACAGTGTTAAGTGAAATAAATCAGATGCACACAACCTTAAAAATCACATGGTTTCTCTAATATGAGAAACTCAGAATATAAACAATTTAAAGAGCAAAATGTAAAAGATAGATAGTAGGGAACAAGGAGAGAGATCTTTTGCAAATGGGAAGGAGATAGGAAAAGAGTGCAGTGAGGGCTGGGGACGTAAAAGGAATTAAGATGCGCATGTACTACACATGTGCCAGCTCCACACGAGAAATCTAAACATTATGCAGGGTGTGGTGGCACATGCCTGTAATCCCAGCACTCAAGAGGCTGAGGAAGGAAGATCACTGAGAGTTGGAAACCAGCCTACATAAGTAAGCTCAAGGCCAGCCTGAACTGCATAGCGAGACCCTGTCTCAAAAGGACAAAAAAAAAAAAAGTACAGCAAATAAAAATCAAAAATAAATAGTCTACAATGTGCAAGCGAATTTCTTAGTTGAAAATGTGTGTGTGTGTGTGTGTGTGTGTGGTGCTGGGGATTGGATTGAACCCAGGACCTTGCCCATGTCCGTCAAACACTCTAGCACTGAGCCATAACCCCAGCCCTGGAAGATCGTTACTCTCAAATCTACTTTCCTTCTGCAGCTGGTACGGCACGACATTCACAGCAAAGTAATGAAGCCTAGGGCAGCAGCTAACATTATATCCAGCACAGTTTCGGTGCAGAGGTACCAAGCACCTTCTAAGCCTGTAGTAAACGTGGCCTGAGCCACATGAACTCTCTGCAGCCTCTGCCACGATGGCAAACAGGCTGCCCCACAGGACCTCGTGTGCTTCCTACCTATGTACAGCACACGGCCACCACGCTGTCCCTGCCGAGCCTCGAGCATCAGGGCTTTCGGTGGCTTGCTGCATCAATCGAAACCTTTTAGCAAGCCGGGGGAATTGTTACTTAACACACATACAAATAGCAAATGTGCCAGCTAAAATGGTTCTGGAGATCTGTTTTGCAACAATGTGAATATTAAGTTGATGAGCTACATATTTTTAAATGTTTTAAGATGGTAAATCAGTGTTTTTTTACCACTTTGGAGCAGGGAGGGGGTGGGACTGAACTGAGGACCTCATGCGTGGTAGGCAAGCACTCTACCATGTTTTAAAAAAAAAGAATACATTCTAATAAGTGAAATAAACCAGATTTGCATGGGTAAACATCGAACTGTCTCCCTAGGGTAGGAATCTGAAAGAGTAAATAAGATCCAAAAGGTACAACAGATATTGTGAGAGGGAAAGAAATTGCTCAAAACGAAAGAACGACTGGGATGGGGGAAAAGAGAAAAGCAGGAAGGGAAAAAAATACACACGCACACACACAAGATAGCTAAGATAATTGTACTACTAATTTCCATTAGTTCATTGAAAGGAACAGTGAGTGCTTATATTGTTTGATCAATTCTGCATGCCTGTATCTGATAATCTGAGCCACTACTTTGAAAATAACAACATGCAATATAATAACCATTGTTAATTTCCTATCATCTTGTTTTGAAATTATGTATCATTTTTATTGGGTTTTTTTCTCTCTTTAAAATCGAAAAAGTAATAAAATCTTAAAAATAAAAAAATTTAAAATAAAGAACACATTTATTTGTTTGGTACTAGGGATTGAATCTAGGGCCCCACACATACTAGAGAAATGCTCTACCATTGTGCACTGCCCAGCCTTAGGAATAAAGGAATGAGGGAAGGAAAGGAGAGAGGGGAGAAAGGAAAGCTCCAATACATAGAACAGAATAAACCCAGAGGGCCGGAATGTATCTTGCTGAGTTATTGAAGGGGATTGAATCTGCCCCTGCCAGTGTGTTGCTGCCCTCCTGTCATCCCATCACTGGAGAGGCTGAGGCAAGAGAAAAGTTAGAAGCCAGCCTCAACTACAAGCTGGAGAGGCCGGCATGAACTACACAGTAAGTGAGACCTCATCTCATAAAAGCCAAAAATATAAAAATAAAAATAAAAATAAAGATGATGCCACTGCATAAGATGCCACGCTGGTATAAAGAGAATTATTTTGAGTTGAAAGCAATTAAGAAACAGCAAACGCAGAAAGAACCTGCTGCCATCCCTCTTTCTGCCTAAAAGCGAGGCGCTGAGATTTCCTTTGCAAAGGGAACACAAGTCTCCATCTGCACAGGCATCGCCCTCTGCCGCACCAGGAAGGGACCTTTCTGCCGGCCGTGGCTCCCAGCTGCAGTGTGTACTTAACAACCTCCACTTCCCGCACATCCGAGAGTCCCCTGCCTGTCGTTTACTGTCACCGCAGCCCCTGACTACCTTGCCTGCTCTGTCTAGGTCCCTCTGGATAACGGATCACCCACGTTGCAACGGACTGGTTCTCTCAATTTTCAGTCCTTTTCTGGGACGCTCCCAAAAGCCCTACGTCTTTTCTTCTGTTACCCTGGCTTTTGTCAGTTTCTTTTGTGGGCACCAGCTCCAGATTCAGAGGGTAGAGGGAGAGGCGCCCTCTGTTACGCTGATGATCTCTGCCTGCTACCGCAGGGTCCAGCCGCTCCACACAGGCAGCGGGGCCAGCGCAGTTTTTAATTACCTCTTCCTCAACAGGGTCCAATAATTTTCAGTAACATCGTGAAAGGCAACAGACTACAAAGGATGAGATGATTTTCCTGAACTTCAAATATATATAATTATGCCGAGAAGCAAAATTTTAAAACAGCAAGTAATATATATTTACAGTAATCAAAAAGGAAAAATAAGTATTTCTTCAATTTTTATACTCAGCTGACTTTTTTTCTCCCCTTGGCAGTTCTGGGAATAAACCCGGCCTTGTTCATGCTAGGCAAGTGCACTATACGGAGCTACATCTCCAGATCTCTAACCACAGAAAGTGCAGAATAATACAAGGATACACTGGTATCCTTGCAAGGATGATACAATGACATTTTGTGCAAATAACTGTCCACTAATTAATAACTGATTTTCTTTTCTTACTGTACTGAGGATTGAACCCAGGGGGTACTGAACTACAACACCAGCCCTTTTTAAAATGTTCGAGGCAGGCCCTTGCTAAATTGCCCAGACTGGCCTCAGACTTTCTGTCCTCCTGCCTCATTCACCCAGGCAGTTGGGATTACAGACATGGGCCACTATTCCACCTAATAATTGAATTTTTTTTAATAACTGAATTTTAAGAAACCTGAAATGCCTGCAGTTGGCACGATCTAGGCAACTGTTCAATCACATCATTGCTATCATGTTTTTATTTTTTGATTCAGTCCTTAGTTTTTGTTTTTGTTTTTGCAGGGGGGCAGTTTCCGGTACGGGGAATCGAACTCACGACCTTGCACTTGCCAGGCAGGCACTGTGCTGCTGAGCTAAACCCCCAGCCCCCAATCAGTCTTTAGTTTTAAAACAGGCCATTTCAAAAAAAAAATGATTTTCAATTAAAAAAAAAAATCTAAATTCAGTAAAACACAACAAAAGAAAAAAGTTATCTATGGACTAAAATTTACATTTGCCTAACAAAAAACAGCACATCTTGAAGCCCTCCCTTTGTTTCACCATTTTAAATTTTAAAAACAACCAAAGACCCCACGTGATGGCATGCAATAAAGAAGCTGAAATCACTGAGATGTTTATTCATCTTTTTAAATGATTGCGCTGTCACTGTGGATTTGAAAACGACTGCTGAAATGCAGGCATATGTGGCATCGCAGTGGGAAAACGCAAACCGCGCCGCTGATTTGGACAGTTGATCAGCCTAGCCCCCGAAGCAAGCAGGAATGGGTCCACACAGCTCTCACTGGGAGCACTGTCAGTCACGTCCAGCGTCAAATGTGCGGTCCATTAAAGAATAAGTGACAAAATTAAAGTAAGAATAATTATCTTTTGTGGAAATTGCAATGTCTCTTTAAAATTAAAACTCACAGCAATCACTGCAATTGCTTTAGAACCTGACCAGAAGATTTTTGAGAAGAACATTTTATTACTGATCTTGTTTACACTGGCTGGTAAGTGGTGATGATAAAAAGCAGCAGGGCTGTAGTTAAGTTTCATTACTGCTTTTAAATTCCCAGTAGACAGTGCAACCCTCATTGCCTCCACCTGGATAGATGAGGCCCATTAGGCCTTCTTTGGTATGCGCTGTTCCATAATGACACTCATCAAAGTTGGTATTGTGAGTTTCATCGCCCTTTATAATGCATGCAGTGTTTACCAGAGAAACACTGGAGATTCACTCATTTAAATTAACAGACCTAAAATGTCCTTTGTAGTTAAAAAAAAACAAAACAACCATCACCTAATTACAGCTTCCTATGTATCTAAATATCCAACTTTCTTTTCTTTTCTTTTCTATTTTTTTTTTTTTTTTTGGTTTTGGTTTTTCTCCGGTACCGGGAACCGAACTCACGACCTTGCGCTTGCCATGCAGGCGCTTTGCCGCTGAGCTAAATCCCCAGCCCCTTGTCTATTTTTTTGAGACAAGGTTTCACCTTGTAGTTGAGGCTGGCCTTGAACTCACTATGGAGCCCCGGCTGGCCTCAAACTCACAGTGATCCTCCTGCCTCAGGCTCCCAGGGCTGGGATTACAGGCATGCATCACCATGCCCACCTCAACCATCTTAAATGGAAATTCAACAGGAAAAGTATCGGTAACAAAAGGGTAGAAAATGCAAATTGTGGCAGGATGCAGATGTACAGTGTCCAGGAGCCAGGGGACAGGGAGAAGGTGTCAGCTGGTAACACTCGGCCTGAAGTGGGCGAGCGGCGTGCGAGCAGCCACTGCTTGGCCACCTCCAAGTGTCTCCTTGCTGAGACATCCGCCCAGCGCACCCAGGCCAGCTAATTTCTTCCTGAGGAGCCTCTACTCTAGATGGCTATCTAAGGTTTCTTAATTTTTAAATGTCAGAAATTAATCCAACTTTTAGAAATCAGTGCAGCATAAACAAAATACATTCACAGCTGCAATACATCCCCAGGCTACCAATTTCCTAATGAAAAATGCAAAACTAGCAGCTGAACCAGCTTAAAGAGGTTGAGAAAATATGCTTTATTCTCTGATCCTTTTCCTTTCCTAAAATGTGATGATGTTTTGGAAAAATCCAGATACACTTACATCATATTCAAAATTATGTACGGTTTATGAGAAAAGTAGCGTAATTAGAATAGGTAGTTGGAAAAGTCCTGAACTCTCAGAGTAGCTCGTTCTCTTGAATCAGGGCCAAGGATGGTGTCACTCAGCTGCCTGCTGACTAAGTGATGTACAACAGATTTACTTAACCACCGGCAAACCACATTTCCTTTTCCAGGGCAATAAGTTAAAAGAATATCTGCCTCCCTTTTTTATAAAGAGAGGAAATACTTCTTCCTCATCGGAGGGCGGCTGGGACCAGGTCTGTGAGAGAAATCGTTAAGCCTCAAGGATTCAGAGCCCAGAGCCCCAGAGAACGGGGCTTTTTCACTTCCCTGTAGCCGCAGGCACCGGCGCCCCCAGAGAGGTAAGTGTGTTTGTACCCCCAAATTTACTCCCACACCCTAGCCCTCCCCTGCCTGTGAGTCAGCAGACTGTGGGAAAGAAAAGCAATCTAAATCCTTTTATCTAGCTCCATTTGACTGTGGCACATAAAAGTGAAGGTTTACTCAATTTGGAAAAGAGCCACTGTTTCCCACGTCTCGGGGTGGGGGGGCAGAGGGTCAGAGCTTCCGGTATTGTCCTGAAGACGTGGAGGCTGATGCTGTTCGTGCAGACCTCCCAGCCAGGCTGTTCCTGCAAAGGGCAGTAAGGAATTAAAGCAAGAATTCGGATAAGGCTTAGTTCTCTGAGGTTTCTGAGAACTGTCCGGCTTAAGAGGCCAAAAGCGCCCCTGCACAGCGGCGCTGCCAGGGCTCCTCGACTCTGAGCTCAGCTCCTCGCTGGGAAGAGCTGTGCTTGCTTCCAACCTCGCTGTGTCACCAAAGAGAGGCCCCAAACTCCAGCCCTGCCTCTCTCGGAGTGAAAGCTGGAGAAGGGCCTGGCACAGGTGATAGCTGCCTCGCTGGGTGACAGGGGCAGAAACTGAAAAGGAAGTCTTGCCACTTTTCAGGAATCCACTTCTTTGTGAGAATATGCCCCCTCTCAAGGCTTTTGTTTTGGACTGAGTTTTATTTTTATTTTCTTTTGCAAACAACAGCAAGACTAGACATGATCATTAACAAAAATTGACAAAGACTAGTTGCACGCTCCCAAATATCTGTTTTTGAAATTCCTGTAAGAATATCTGGTTAGCCAGGGCCATAGCTCAGCAGCACAGCACCTGCCTGGCAAGCGCAAGGTCCTGAGTTCAATTCCCAGTACAAAAAAAAAGATTTAAAAAAGAAAAGAATAATGATATCCTTGATCCCATCAAAAGATAGAAAGCCATGTAGCTGACTCCAGCTTTTTCTGGGAATTGGGGGGTGGGAAGGGAAAGACTCATTTAACATAGCCCAACCTGTTCTAAGTATTAGAGCTTCACAGATTAACACAGACGTCTTCTTTTACAACATGTTATCTTCTAAAAAAAAAAAATTACCAGGGAAATTTCAAGCACCTGTAGAAAAACCTGGAATGGGAGATCTGCTTCCCAAAGGAATACGACAGGGTATCGCCCTCTCTGAGCCCAGGTGGCCCTGCAGACTGTCAGTCAGGTGCGCTCTCTCCAGAGATTCTCTGCAGCTGGTAGGGTGGCACACACCTGTAACTCCCAGTACTCTGGGAGGCTGAGGCAGGAGGATTCCAAGTTTAAGCCCACCCTGGGCAATTAGGGATTTAGTAAGACTATCTCAAAATAAAAAATAAAATAAAAGGCTGCTCTGTGGAAGGGTCTGGATTCCAACTCTATACCTTCCCCCTATACTATACACACAAAAGGCTGGCTCCTCAGACAGAGCAAAGGAAGGTACTCATCCTCAGAAAGTTGTTTGCTGTGTCTTTTATTTAGTTTCATGGATTAATCTCAAGCTAAGTAACCAAGTTTCAATTGTGTTTTAAACACATAAAAATAAAAATGCATATTCTTGGCTTTCAGCATATATTGTGCTTCGAGGATGCTTAACACATAGTTCATCTTCAATGTCATTTTTCCTTGTTTTCTCTATCCTTGGCTCCTCAATGCTTCTGCTCTACCAAAAAGAAAGAAACTTCAAAACCCTATGAAATAATCAAAACTTCTTGCAATTATGCTTTGGTGTGATTACAGAACATAGACGAGAACTGTTAGCAGATACCAGTACTGCACATGCAGAGAGCAGGAAGTAACTACTACCACAGCAGCGCCAGCTACCCCTGTGCTGCCCACGTCTCTCTGCAGGAAAGCACGGAAGGCTGGCACCAGGGCTGGCACAGGACCAGTGTGAGACCACGGGACCTCCTCACAGTGAGATACCTCTAGCTGCATGAAGTACATGTAAGGAAGGACAGAAGAAATTTAAAAAATAGGAGACAAGGAGATCCAGGTTTCAAAATTGTACTTTTAAGGAAAACTGCAGCATCAAACCACAGAAGTTATTCAAGCCATTTCTCCTTCCAGAAAATGCACTCAGGGGCTGGGGATTTAGCTCAGCGGCACAGCGCCTGCCTGGCAAGTGCAAAGTCGTGAGTTCGATTCCCGGTACCAAAACAACAAAAAACAAAAAAACAGAAAATGCGCTCAAAATAATTCCCAGCAGTCTAAAAGACATACTAGGCCTGTAAGTCAGGCTCCGGACCTGTCCCTGTCACCTATAAGGTGTGCTTCCTCCACCCTCAAGGAAGCCACGGTAGAAGGCAGCAGATCTCAACTTCCAACACAAGTGAATGACTCAGCTCGCATCTGCCCCAGCCTGCTGAGTGGGGAGCTGACAGACAGCGGAGTGCACCTCCCAGATCACCTACCCTGTGGCCCCCAAGGGCCATAAATATGCCCCGGTCTAGCACGAAGGTGGCACTCTCTACAGAGCCCACACTTGATTTCTTTGGGTGTGTAGCTCTTAATTTCTACCTCATAAAACCTCAGACCCCCAAACATTCTCTGTTTAAGGTGAATCAACTTCCTCATCTGAGCTTCGGAACGTCCTCAGAAGCAGCCCAGGGACACCTTCTGGTGGCCAGCAGGAGTTGAAGAGGCCTTGGCAGGCAGCAAACAGTGAGTCCAGCCCCCGGCGTCGCATTCCTGTCCACCCCTTGCCCCACGGAGCAGAGCTAAGCTCTGGGTTTCTTTGCCTCTTTTTTTGTCTCCTTGTCTATAAACTGCAGCTTTAGGGTTTTGGTTGTTTCTGTTTTTGTTTTTCTTCCTTTCAGCAGCTAGAGGCTCCCAAGTCCCCAGAAAATAAGTATTTAGACCCCTGAGGAAGCGGTCTCCTTAAATCACGTACAGTTTTCAATCCTAAGCACTTCAGATAAAAGAAGAGCCTCTAAACTGCTCTTTTAACCCTCTCCCGCCCGCTCCACAAGAAAACCCCAATCCCCTTCCTGCCCCTTTCCTCCCACTCCAAGGCTTCCACCTGTCTGAAAACTTTTCTGCTACTAGTGTTTAGGGAGGGGCAGGGTGCTGCAGATGGAGGGGTCCATGGGGTCGGGAGCTCAGGAAGTTGTCTCAGGGCTCCAGCAACACGTGTCTACCTGGCCTCCCTGGGTCCTAGGCCGCCTGGCCAGCCCTGCCTGTGGTTATTGTTTCCTCCTGGAGTTTCGGTGATTGCTTCTGTAGAGCTTGCTTGTTTCCTCCCTCCAGCTTCTTTGGCACTGGTATTCTCATGATCATTCGGCCTGAGTTTGTCTCCCTGTCTAAAATGGTGTGTGATTCCTATGAGTGGCTTGTGTGTTACAGGTTCCTACATACAAACATTGGGGTAAATGTTTGAGTACAGCCCAGCTGTTGCGTACAACTCCTCTTTCCTGCTTTCTTGATCTGCTGATAAGGACAGGAGTAGCTATGTGCCAGGAACAGGGATGCCTGTAAGGTTGCACATTAATAATCTATCAATACATGTATACACAAGTATATTTAACTTTAAAGCCCACTTTTTTTTTTTAAAAGAGGCAAGCCAGGCGTGATGTGCATGCCTGTAATACCAGCACTCAGGAGGCTGAGGCAGGAGGATCACTGAGAGTATGAGGACAGCCTAGGCTACAAGTGAGTTCAAGGCCAGTCTGAATTGCACGGTGAAACCCTGTCTCAAAAAGACAAAAAAGAAGGGCTGGGGATTTAGCTCAGTGGCACAGCGCCTGCCTGGCAATCACAAAGTTATGAGTTCGATTCCTGATACCAGAAAAAAAACAAAAGAAAAGAAAGAAAACAATAACAAAACACAAAAGCTGGGCATGATGGTGCACTCCTGTACCCCCAGCACTCAGGAAGCCGATTAAGACGACTGTCACAAGTTCAAGGCCAGCCTGGGATACTTAAGAGACCCTGCCTCAAAAAATGATGAAAACAAGGCAGCCAATTAGATGATCATTTATTTGTGTCATTCAATATTTTATAATTCAAGGTAATTGATTAAAATTTGACAATTGATTTTTTTTTTTTTTTTTTGTATTGGGAATCAAACTCAGAACCTTGCGCTTGCTAGGCAGATGCTTGTGCCGCTGAGCTACATCCCCAGCCCAAAGTTTGACAACTGAGACTGAGACTTAGCTAAAAAAGGTAACTAGGCTAGGACATCCTATATTTTGGGTCTTGCCCTCAAGGTCAGCAGGGATCCAAGACACAGTGGGGCCCCCTAAAAGGATCCTACTACTCCAGTATCACCCAGCTACTAAGTGGTGAAGCCGCAAGACACCAGAGAACAAGGGCCAACCAGTGTACATTGTACTAAAAGGAGGGTCACCGAAGAGGGGCTGTCCCCATTCTTCCAAGGGAAGCCACGTGGTCAAGCAAGACAGTGACCCATCCTGGTAGATGACAGAGAAAAGACGATAGAGGAACTACAGAGGTTCGGATTAACACAGGTCTCGCTTTAACTTAGTCTTAAACACCCAGCAGGAAAATATAACCTCCCCACAAGCATATATATATTATATCCCTATATAAAAATTAGAAATTTTAAAAAGCTAGGGTAGCTATAAGAAGAGGGCTCAGTGGCACATGCCTATGATCCCAGCACTTGAGAAGCTGAGGCAGGAGGATTGTTGCAAGTTCGAGACCAGCCTGGGCTCCAAAGTGAGCTCAAGGCCAGCCTAAACTGCATAGCGAAACCCTGTCTGAAAAAGACAAAAAAAAAAAAAAAAAAGAAAAAAAGAAGGGGGCTCCAAACCCTGTACTGTCCACTGCTCAGAATCTCCAGCTGTATCTATAACTTACAAAAAGTTTTGCTCTTAGTCCTGCTACTGCTTCCCAAATGTGCGCTTAGGCCTCTCTTAATATATTTCCATTATGTTATTCCAAAATACATTCCCATACCCCTCAGATAAGGACTCGTGTTCTTATACAAGTGTGCCTACAAAATAAAAACGATGCAGGCATGATGGTGCATGCCTGTAATCCCAGCACTCAGGAGGCTGAGGCAGGAGGATTTCTGTGAGTTTGAGGCTAACCTATCCTATACCACCTAGTGAGACTCTGTCTCAAAAAGCCAAAAAACAATAAAAATTTAAAAATAAATATTCTAGCTACTGGACTGGGGATATAGTTCAGCAGTACAGTGCCTGCCTGGCAAGCACAAGGTCCTGAGTTCAATTCCTGGTACCAAAAATTCCAACTACTAAGCTCTGTCACCTTTGTGATATAAACTAATATATATATATATATATATATTTTTTTTTTTGGTCTTTTTGAGACAAGGTCTCACCATGCAGTTCAAGCTGGCCTTGAGCTCACTTTGTAGCCCAAGCTGGTCTCAGACTTGCTGGGATCCTCCTGCTCAGCCTCCTGAGTAGGTAGGATTACAGGCATATGCCACCATTCCTGGCTTATATGTTTATATCATCTGAAGCCAGTCATTACAAAATGTGTTCAGGTCTACCAAACAGAGCTCCAAAATAAAAATTAAATTAAAAAATAAAATAAAATAAAATAAAAATTTTAATGGCCCAGTAGTCAAAAAAGTAGTTGTCTGGCCAGGGATATAGCTCAGTGGCACAGTGCCTGCCTCACAAGTGCAAGGTCCTGAGTTCAATTCCCAATACCCCCCTAAAAAAAGGAGATGTCTTAATATAGTCATTTACCATTGTTAGAATTAAAATAAGAGGACATTAAATTTCTTATTAACAAAACAAAAAGGAGTCTGCGTGCTCTTTAACTCCAGCTATTATTGTTTATACATTTAGATAAGTACTTCAAAATAGACAGAGGTTAATGTTAAAGTCAGTGCCAAACTTTACTGCCTTTTACCAGTTTCTGGAGACACCATTTATCAGTAACTACTTTTCATTTCTGTCCACTGCTTATTTAACATAACTATAAAATAAAGCTTAAGCATCACTAGCTTGCTAGTGTTCCTTGTCCTCTGTTCCAAATTATCAAAAGACCATGGTTCTTCAAAAAATAAAACCTAGTACTCCTATGTTTCCCTGAGGTCAGTCAGGACAAAACTTCCTGTCCCAGGCCAGACAGTACATTACCTCTAACAGTAGGCAGCCTAAAGCAGCTGCATAAAGACAAACTCCCTTAAAAATAGGAGAGCAAAGTCTCAGGTAGGAGAGAAGAAATTAAAAACAAAAACAGGCAAAAAGGAGACAAGGAAATTGAGATTTTTAAAATTATACTTTTAAGCCAGGTGTGGTGGCACACACCTGTAATCCCAGCACTCAGGAGGCTGAGGCAGGAGGATCGTTGGAAGTTGCAGGCCAGCCTGAACTACAGAGCGAGAACCTGTCTCAAAAGACAAGAAATTAATTAATTAATTTTGAGAAATTAATTAACTTTGAAAAACTAATTAATTTCTTTGGGTGTGTTCCTCCGCATTTCTGCCTCATAACACCTTTCCCATGCCTCTGGTTTTTTTTGTTTGTTTGTTTTGTTTTGTTTTCTTTTTCCAGTACCGGGAATCGAACTCACGCCCTTGTGCTTGCCAGGCAGGCGCTGTGCCGCTGAGCTAAATCCCCAGCCCCCCCATGCCTCTGACTGGGATCCTTTTCTACAACTGTAGTCCAAGCAGGCCATTCTATGTTTAGGGTAGGCTACATTTCTCACCTGGGGTTGGGGATTCCTTCCACAAGTCCAGGCACACATTCACCCCCATGACTCAACACCTCCATAAGAATTACAGTTCTAGACTTTTCTAGATTGGTGTTTAACAGTAGGCAGGGGTTCCTCCCAGCCCAAAAGTGTTTTGTTTCAGTACTGTAAGGCTCAGCTGCTATTAGCTCTTACAAAGATCAAGGACAGTCATCCTGCAGACGGGAACACACCAGGTCTGAGTTTATTTCTCTACCCTCTGCACATTCTCAGCCCCTGCATTCCTGTGTCCACATCTGCCAGGGTCACAGCCAGTGGGCGATAAGGAGAAAAATCAAATATTTAATTTCTTCAGAACCAGCGAAGTTCTGTCTCAGCCTTCCTATGTCAAGAAATTAAAATACGCGCAACTAACATGTGATTTCATTTTTTTCACTGTCAAAATACACTGAAAACCAAGTAAAATAATATCCCTCCCTGTACGCCCATGAAGAAATCCCTTCTGACATTTTAAAGCTTCCTTTTATTCAATCCCTGTTAATATAAGTTGACTTTTCATAAGCAAAAACCCAACCAGACAGAGGAGGCGGTGTGGGGGGAGGGTTCAAATCACTGCTTTTCAAAACCTCAGAATCACCACACAAACCTGTTACATAAACAAGATGAGCCAAAGAATTTATGCAACATGTTTCTGCTTACTCGGTTCCTGGAATGCATGCTGAATTTTTAGCAAGGGTGGGGTTTTAAGGAAAGAGCTGCATCAAAACCCAACACCACTCTTCTCTCAGCCTTTATGAATGCTTGAATAGCAGCTGCACTAGGAAGCAGGACAAAGTGTAAAACAGCGGTCTTTAAAGTGACCCAAAGCCGGACATGGTGGCGCACGCCTGTAATCCCAGCACTTGGGAGGCTGAGGCAGGAGGATCGTTGTGAGTTCGAGACCAGCCTGAGCTACAAAGTGAGGTCAAGGCCAGCCTGAACTGCATAGCGAGACCCTGTCTCAAAAACACCAAAAAATAAATAAATAAATAAATAAATAAAAATAAAGTCACCCAAAGCCAACTGATCTGATAACAGCTACAGATACTTTTCACAAAACAATGTTCTGATGAACTAATCAACCGGCAGGGAGAAAAAAACACGTGATTAAATGTTGTATGCCAGTTCAAAGTTTTTGGTCTTGTCAAAAAGTATTCAGGGAGCAATCAGATTAGCTACACCTGTGGACTGAAAACCAGAAAATTATTGTTCTGGAATTGCACAGAAAAACGTCAGTAATGTTTGCGGTTTGTTACCTGGAAAAGAGCTTATAATATGGATTTCTGAGTATGAGTCAGATTTAAATATAACAAAAAGAAAAAACACGCAGTTTTTCCATGCCCCCTAACAAACCTTTCAAAGACCAATGGCCTTTGCTCTTGCCACATTTCTGAAAATTTCGTTATTAATTTCACTCTGAGAGGCACAAAACACTCCCACGTTTTATTTTTTTTTTTTTTTTTTTTTTTTTTTTGGTACTAGGAATCAAGCTCAGGACCTTATGCTTGCCTATCAGACCCTGTACCACTGAGCTATATTCCCAGCCAAAATTATTAGGAATACAATAATTCGTTTCCATTTCTCATCCTACCTTATGCCTGAGTCTTGGGGCTTGGATCTTGGGGTCCTAAGCGCCCTGTCCTCCATCTACAAAGCGTGGCGGCACGGCTTGCGGCACTTGGAGCGCGGCACAGACCACACCCCCTGGCGGGGACGCGCATGGCGCATGGTGCGTGAGTGTCAGCAGGGAGCGAGGTCAGGTATGGGAGGTTGTAGCCCCTGCAGAAGGCCTGTGCTGGAAAATAGCCTGCGCCTGCATGGAGCTACCACCGCAGGCCCAGAGCCAAAGGAAAACACTAACCAGGGGGCGGTTTCTAGGATATGCAAAGGTGGAGCAACAGCCAGGTGGTTTGCAGTGGCGCGCGCACAAGGAAAGCTGGGGAGGCTGAGGCAGGAGGATCACCCTGACTTCACTGCCGTAAATGGTTCAAGGCCCATCTGTCTACACAGGGAGACCCTGTCTCACCAAAAAAAAAAAAAAAAACCAACCAGACAAACGAAGGGAAAAAAATGAAATCAGAGTCAAGCCAGCCGTAGAAATTCAGAAGATATGGGAAGAACCTTGTTCTTCCATATTACCCCGGACTAGTCCTCCCGTAGTTTTCTCCTCTAGCAAGGAACATTAAATTTACTACAATATTTAAAAAACGTATTTATTGGGCCTGGGGATATAGCTCAGCGGCACAGCACCTGCCTGGCAAGCGCAACGTTCGATTCCCGGTACCGGAAAAAAAAAAACAAACAAACAAAACAAAA
This sequence comes from Chinchilla lanigera, assembly GCF_000276665.1. Lineage (NCBI taxonomy): Eukaryota > Metazoa > Chordata > Mammalia > Rodentia > Chinchillidae > Chinchilla > Chinchilla lanigera. The sequence continues at coordinate 8,784,054 of NW_004955457.1, forward strand.
CAAAAAATGTATTTATTTATTATTTTTCAGTACTGGGAATAGAACCCACAGCGTTCACACAGATTTGATTTATTCAAGACAGGGACTGAGTTGCGACGCTACCCTGGAAGGTCTCAAACTTCCTCTCGCACACCGCTGCTTTCCCCGGACAGGGCGCACAGAGCCTAGTGGGAGGCCGTGGAGGAGGCGCGGGCAGGCGCTTCCCCTGTGCCCCATGGCCAAACTCTCGCCCTGCTCTGTACCACTGTAACTTCCTCTAATTTTGCCCCAAGACAGAGCAGGAAGTGGCCTCAGACTGTCGAGTGTGCCCATCCCTAGATACTTGCTTGGCCTGGCCTAAGTGTCCAACTTGTGTCCCAGCCTCCTTCAAAGAGCAGTCCTGTTTACACGGATGTTGCTAGAACTACGAAGGGGTTACACCAGATAAACCCATTGTAAGCTGAATATATGCGAAGAAGAAAATGGATTGAACGCACCTACTTACTGAACAGCGTAACCTAGCAACACAGCACCGAGCATCCCTGTTGCCCTGGCGACGTGTGGCTGGCTGGGAGCTGGGCTCTTGCTCAGCGCCCCATGTCAAGAGCTCAAGAGCATGTGCTGCTGCACGGCGCTCGCCCAGGAAGAGCTCAAAATTAAAACACGACACGGGTCTCCACTCAATGCCTGTGGCTTTGCCACTACCCCAAAGTCAGGGTCCTGCTGTGGCGATCAAGTTCAAGTGCTCCGTGCTGGGGGCGTCCTGGGGCGCTTGCCCACCTTGTGTCCACTTATTCAAGGAAGGGGCTAGGAAGCCCCTGTCCGGGAGCCCAGACTGGGACAGGGTCAGCCTGCCTGGTGGGTCAGGTGTGAGTGGCACAGGAGGCAGTCTCACAAAGCCCAGCAGGTGAGAGAAGCTGGCTTCTAGCCCCAGATCCCAGACAGCAGAGGGGAGCAAGCCTCCTAGAGCAGGCAGGAAGGGGTGCTGTGTGGGGCACCGGGTCCATGGCAGGAGGGCTCCAAAAAGCACCTGAAGGGACTGCTAGGCCCAGGGTGTCCCCCAGCAGGTTCTCCTGGGCTGTTTGAGTTGTGGATTTCGAGCAAGCAGGCACAGTCCCGTGGGCACTGGGGCTGAGAAGTGGTCACCGTGGCCCATCCACCCTGCGCAGGGGCTGAGGGAGGTCTGTGGGTGGGAAGTGTGTTGTGTCCAGCTTTCCCGGGGGATTGATATCCAGCAGGTGTCCACATAAGGCGCCGTCCAGGTGAACCACCTGAGGGTCGTAGAGGAGGCTTAAACGGGATAAAAATCAGGGTGACTCAGTCCATCATCTGGGGTGACTAAGCCCATTTACATGGAAAAGAAATGCCACCACCATCTAAAGTGTAACCCTTCCTTACAGCATCACAGGATAGAGTTTAAAAACCAGCACCAGCCATCAACCCCACACCATAGCCCCATCGGTAAGCAGACTCCTGGACCCCTATCATTTACTAGCCTAGCATTTTTCTGATTGTACCAAAATGTTGATTTCGTTTTGTAAAAAACATGTCTGCAGCAGAACACAGTGACGCACACTTGTCAATCAGCCCAGCATTCCAGAGGTTAAGTCAGAAGGGACAGCGAGCTCTGCATCAGCCTGAGCCACTCCTCAAGACTGCCTTGAAACAACAATTGAAGAAAAGGAAAGAAAAAAAGAACAGAGGACATAGCTCAGTGCTTGAACCACATCAGACATGAGCTTGGGTTCAATCTGCAGGTAGCAGGGTAGGGGGAGATTATTTATATGTGAAAAATGAGAGGCAAGGGTCCCCTCATCTTAAAAATGTTACCAGACCCACTTGTGGGTGTATAAAATACTTGATAAAAATATTCCCGTGCTTTGCACAAGCAAGAATTACAGGTGGGGCCCACTTGGTCTTCAACACCCCTGGCTTATTTCTGTCACCTTCACCAGGACTGGAGTCTTCCTCACTTTTAGTTTATTTTCTTCACATAAATGGTCTCCCCTACACACACTGGGGATCAAAGTTAGGCCCTCAAGTGTGTTAGGCAAGTGCTGATCATTGTCTGCAGATGCATCCTTTTGTTTGCCTTTCTTGACAGGGCTTCATGTCCATTGCTATAGGAGCAGGTTTAGTTGAGAACTTCCTGGATGGACTCGCACTTCTATTCACTGCCCTGCCCTGAGCTGACTTTCCTGTTGGGCATGTGTCCTCAGAAAGGAAAGTGCTAGTGCTTATGGGGGCTTTGGAGCTCAGAGACCCTTCCTCTTTTTAATGTATATGTTGTTAGGATTGTTTTTACTATTATTATTACTATTGCAGTGCAGGGGATTGAACCCGAGCCATATACACAGTAAAAAAGTACTCTACCATCAAGCTACATCTCCAACACTTTTAGCTTGTAAAGTTTTTTCTTTTATTTTTGTGATAGTGTCTTGCTAAGCTGCTAAGTTACCCATGGTGGGCTCAAACGTGCAATCCTCCTGCCTCAGCCTCCAAAGCTCTGACATTCCATGTGTGTGCCTTTGTGACCTAGGAGAGACACCCTTCTTGAAGCTAGGTTTTCTCTGCCAGGACAAATGTGGGAGCAATTTAGATGTGCAAAGGTGTGAGCCAAGGGGGCCGGTGGTTGGTGAATCCTTCGGGCTTGTTTGAAAGCGCCTGCCAGTCAGCTTTGCTGCATTACTCCTGGTCCTCTGGGGCACGGGCTTCCCCTTATTTTTTCAGAGCACACAAATGATCTCAGTGCACCATATAGAGCACAGCACATTTGACCCTTCCTGTGTCAGAATTCGTTGCCAGCAAAGCAGAATTTTGTCTAAGGGTTCACTGGAATACATTGTGGGTGGGCACCCATTTAGTAGCAAAGTGACTGGGGGACAGAACTGTGCTGGAGAGGAGGCCGCTGGGCAGATGAAGTCTGAGGTCTCCAGTACTGAGCACATCCCTGTGACAAATCTGTGGCAGCGGTGAACTGAGAAGGGAGCAGCAGGAGCTTTGAGTCCCCGACTGTTTAAGAGGCTTGGGAAGTGGCAGATCCTGAGGTGAAGGACTGAACCCACCGCACTGTGACCTTTGAAAACAAGGGGTGTTGACGAGGAGCACAGGATAGCTGGGTGCTTCAAACCGGACTTGGAGGGTGCAGGACTGTAATCCTGGCTCTCTGGGAGGCTGAGGCAGGAGGATCATAAATTTAAACCCAGCCCGGGCAACTGAACAACTAAGCAAGAACTTCTGTCAAAGTTTAAAGTCTTTTTTAAAAAAAAAAAAAAGTCCTGCAGATGTAGCTCAGTGCCAATGCAAATGTTCTGGGTTCAATTCCTAGTATTAATTTAAAAAAAAAAAGCTGATTTCACAACCGTATCCTTGTCAAGCAGATATTTGTCCTTCAATGCTTAGGGCTTTTTCTCCAAGTTCAGCAGCAGTAAAAGGCGTCTGGCATTTAATTTGTTGGAGGAGAGCCTCTGATTTCTCTACCATAGGACTTCGGCGCTGTTTCCTCTTCTGAGGTCAAGTTTACAAACCATCACCAAGGACTTCTAACCCAGAGAGGAAAGGGGAAGGAGAATCACCAATTTAGAGCTCTTCTGCAGTCTGCAAACTGTCAAGGCTCTCCAGTAAATAGGCAAATTTGGAAGGCAGGCTTATGGTGTTGCAACAAAACAAATAAAACCAGAAAACTGTAACTCATGTGAGCCTCCAAAATCGCAGGTTCTCTCTGATCCAGACACCAGCTAATATGGTACAGAAAAATTACACAGGGTTCTAATTGCCCAGATCCTGAAGAGGAAAGAGTACTGAGGTTCTTTCTTAGACAAATCATGAACTTCTCAAACAAAGTCAACCTTAGACACCTTTAACTGCTGCTGAACTTAGAAGAGAGACACCAGCACACTGAAGGGCACACTCTACTTGACACTGATGCCAGAGTGACCGCTTACCCCCAACACCCAGAAATGAACAAAGGCTGTTTGCACTGGCACTAAACTGTATTTCTCAATGCTTTTCAACTATATACATATGTATTTTTTTTCTTTTTTTCATTTTGAAAGAGGTTCATACTAAGTTCTTAAATTGTCCAGGATGGGCTCAAATGTGCAGTCCTCATGCCTCAGCCTCCCAGACTTCTAGGATAATGGGTGTGCACCCCCATGCTTGGCTTAAAGTGCCCAGCTCCCTTGGACCCCTGACACCACTTGTTTTCAAGGGGACCATGACTCTAGGTCTGCCTCTGTGTCCTGTTTGTTTCACAGCTAGGGAGTGGGTGCTGTGCCCCTATTTCACTGGAGAGTAGGGGACAGCTGTTCCCTGGAGGAATTTCTCTTTGTCTTAATTTTATCAAGAAGAGGTAAGGCCAGTTATGGTGGTATATGCCTGTTATCCCTGCACTTGAGAGGCTGAGGCAGGAGGATCATTGTAAGTTTGAGGCCAGCGTAGCCTACAAAATGAGCTATAGCAGAGCCTGAACTGCATAGCAAGACCCTATCTCAAAAAGACCAAAAAAAAAAAAAAAAAAAAAAACCCAAAAAAAAAAACCAGGGTGAAACAAAATTTCATAATCAGATGATAGGAGAATACCAATACTTAATACATTGCATATTATCTTTAAAGTAGTTACTCAGTGGCATAAAAAATTCCACAATGGATAACTTCCTTTTCAAAAACCTTCCTTTTCTATGAGCTAAAGGAGATTAATAATACAAAGAACTTCCATTTTTTCACTCCTTTCTACATCCTTCCTTTCTCCCATCCTAGTTCCTTTTTCTTTTTTGACAATTTCTTCCCATTTTACAATTTCTAATGTACATTTTAGACTTTACATACTTTTGCAGTTTCTCACACCAGGGAGACCATACGACGGTTACACAGTTAATTCCCTTTCTCCGTGATGCTATGGATGGAACCCTGGGCCTAGTGAATGGAAGGAAGAGCTCTGCCCCTAAGCCACTTCCCCAGTCCCGGGACCTTCAGGAGAGGAGGGCGAAGCAGCGAGCTGGGAGTGGGGTTGAGGAAGATGTTCCTGAGGTGATTTTGAGCCTCACCCATCTGAGGAGGGTGGACTTGTTTAAGTCGCCCTTTGACTGCCTCTCAGCAGGCGAGGTGAACAGACCAGGCGAATCCGAGATTTCCTCCGTTTTTGCTCTAAGTCTCTCTGCAGGGGGATTTATTCACAGGTAGCTGAGGAGCCCGAAGGGTCACTGACAGTCAGCGGTTTGCCAAGAAGAAGGGAAAGGAATGACCTAGGAGGAGAGGTGCAGGGTGGAGGTTGAGGGGACAGAGCTTGAGTGGACATCGAAGCTCCCAAGAGAAAAAGTGGTTCTGCGGAGAACAGGAAGGCCTTAGCAGGAGCCAGAAAAACGTCCAGCCCGGAATCAGGAATGAATCCCGAGCAAAGTGGGAAGCTCGCAGGGGCAGCTTTAGCCCAGGCCAGTGTTTTCCGGAAGCTGTGCCCCACTTGGCGAGGGCTGTGTGAGGTGGGAAGCAGAACCCGTCCTCACCGCTCGGGGGCAGGCGTCTTGCACCGCCCTGGCCTGGGAGCCGGATTCGCTACCAGAAGAGGAGTGCGCAGCTGCGTGGGCGCCAGGGTTCGCAGACCCGAAGCGGTTCCGTGGAGACCCCATAGCGCAGCACAAGACGATGGGGATGAACAGGGCGCTGCGCGCGTGGCACAGGTGGTACAGCTGCAGTGGGGAGGCTTCCTGCTCTGGGAAGGCTGAGGCTGCGGGTTTTCGAGTTCAAAGCCCGCAGGAGCTAGTTACCAAATTTTGAGGAAAGCCGGGCGCACCCCTGTAATCCCAGCATTCGGTAGGCTGAGGAAGGAGTATTGTTGTGAGTTTGAGACCAGTCTGAGGTACAAAGTGAGCTCAAGGCCGGCTTGAACTGCATAGCGATACGCTGTCTCAAAAAGACCAAAAAATAAAAATAAATAAATAAATAAAATAAAAATTTTTGAGGCAAGGTTAGGTTATATAGAGAGACCCTGCTTCACAAGAAAAACCGAACCAAACCAACAGACTCTACAAATAATCCAAAAAAATAATAGGGTGGTAGTTAAAGTCCTGAAAACAGGTTTGATTCAGAAACTACTGACAGTAGGGGCATGAGCCGAACTCTGTTACAGTTTTGGTAGAGGTGAATTATTTATTTAATATAAAATAGGAGGAGAAAGAGGGACTCGTGGATTTCATGCTACCAAAGGACTCTCGCGTTAGGATGACAGGGAAGTTGTAGCCACAGATGCGACAGGAAATACAAGCACCTAGAGATACAGAAAGTTTTAGAGACCTGGACGGTCGTGGGAGACACAAAATCCTGAAAGCAGATCACAGGGATGAATCAGACACGGAAAGCTACTGGGGAAACCGCCTCAACCCCTCCTCAATGTCCTGGGCATCCTCTCTGCTCCACGATGTAGTTATTCCACCATGCACAAACCTCCCGTGCATTTGTGTCTTACAAATGCACTGCACGGTCACCTCTGCCCACCGCGGTCAGCGAGGCCGCCCGGGATTTGCCTATGGCCAAACGTGCACCCTCAGCCTCTTGTGTGCTCACCTGCGAGTGCCAGACAGAGGGGACCCTGGGGCGCTCAGTGTCCTCCGGGGCCGCTCCAGACGCGATGTTGCAGTGGAGAGTCGCTCGGCTTTTATAATCAACCCTGGTCCTAAGGGAGCGGGCACGCTGCGGGCGGTCTGACCCGGACAGTCTCCGCCAGTAGAAAGTCAAGTCCCTCTCCTGGAGGTGGGGCTGTGAATACTGATGACTGCCCAAGGTGGAAAGGGGCATGGCCTGCGCCCTAGAACCCGACTCTGGGAGGCTGAGGCAGGAAGATGCAAGTTGAACCCGGCCAAGACAACAGTTTCAAAATTTAAAAAACAAAAAGAAAAAAAGAAAAAACTTTCATTGACGCTTGGCAATGTAAATACTTCAACGCTGCCCTGCACGGTCACTGCCATACAGTATTTTTCAGGGTGAAAGAAAACATGTGTCCTAGGACTGGAGAGGCGCAGGGTGTATTTGTGGGTACAGAGCTTGACCAGACTACGAGGCTCCCAAGAGAAAGTGGTTCTGCAGAGAACAGGAAGACCTTAGCAAGAGCCGGGAAATTTTGTAGCAATCCCAGGATCAGGAATGAATCCCTGCAAAGCGGGAGCGCCCAGGGTACTTTTAGTTCTGGCCGTCCATTTCCGGAAACTGTGCCCCGCTTGGGAGAGGACGCTGTGAGGTCGGAAGTGAAGCGGTCAAACCTGGAAGTGAATCGGTCCTCACCGCTCATAGGTTGGTTTTTTCCAGAGCACTGGCCCTGGGACTGGATTGTCTACCAGACACTGAAGGGGCAGCAGTGTTGGCTCCGGGAGACCCAGACCTCACGTGGTTCTAGGAGAACCCGAGTCGCACACCAGATGCACCAGATGACTGTGGGGTAAACAGGGTACTGCGTGTGTGGTGCACACGCCATGGGAAGGCTTCCTGCTCTGGGAAGGCTGAGGCAGGAGGACATTTTGTTCAGGCCAACAAGAGCCAAGGACCCAACTGAGGCAACACTGGGTTGTACAGAGAGAGCCTGCTTCACAAGCAAAACAAAACCAAGCCTATCTCGGGCTGGGGTTACAGCTCAGGGGCACAGCGCCTGTGTGGGAAGCTCAAGGTCCTGAGTTCCATTCCTGGAACCAATAAATAAGTAAATAAAAGATAGAGTAAAAAGAAGGTTAAAGAAATGAAATTGTCCAAGGGGTGTTTCTCCATATCCACCACAGTTTTCAACGTGCTTGTTATCTGTTGTTAATATTTTTTGAAGATCCTCCCCATTTAACCTGAATTAAGACCAAGAGTCATGTTCTACTTAAGTGGCTAGACAGGTTTTGGCCCTTCTCTTAGGAGGGAGGAAACTTTCCTAGGGCTCAGCATTCCTTTAACCCCTTCAGAAATAATAGGAAAAGACAGAGGGACACGTGGTTTCATGCTACCTAAGGACTCCCGCGTTTGGATGAGAGGGAAGTTGTATCTGTGGATGAGACAGTAGGAAATACAAGCACCTGAAGATACAAAGTTTAGAGACCTGGACGGACGTGGGAGACACAAAAGCAAGAAAACAGCTCACAGGGATGCATCCGCACCGAGCTCTCCTGGGGAAACCACTTTGCACCCTCCTCAGTGTCCTGGGCATCCTCTCTGCTCCACGTTGTGGTTGTGTCCACCACACAGCTGCACAAATCTCCCACGCATCTGTGTCTTACAAAAGCACTGCACAGTCACCTCTGCCCACCGTGCTCAGCGGTAAGGAGAACCCGGCCCCCATCATTTACTAGCCTACCATTTTCCGATTGTACCAAAATGTTGATTTTGGTTTGTAAATAACACGTCTGGTGCAGACTCAGTGACACACACCTGTCAATCAGCCCGGCATTCCAGAGGTTAAGTCAGAAGGGACAGCGAGCTCTGCATCAGCCTGAGCCACTCCTCAAGACTGCCTTGAAACAACAATTGAAGAAAAGGAAAGAAAAAAGAACAGAGGACATAGCTCAGTGCTTGAACTCCCTGAGTTCAATCCTCAGGTAGCAGGGTAGGGGGAGCTTATTTACACTTGAAAAACTGAGTGAGGTAGGGATCCCTCCATCTTAAAAATGTTACTAGAACCACTTGTGGATGTATAAAATACTTGATAAAAATATTCCTGTGCTTTGCACAAGCAAGAATTACAGGTGGGGCCCACTTGGTCTTCAACACCCCTGGCTTATTTCTGTCACCTTCACCAGGACTGGAGTCTTCCTCACTTTTAGTTTATTTTCTTCACATAAATGGTCTCCCCTACACACACTGGGGATCAAAGTTAGGCCCTCAAGTGTGTTAGGCAAGTGCTGATCATTGTCTGCAGATGCATCCTTTTATTTGTCTTTCTTGAGAGGACTTCATGTCCATTGCTGTAGGAGCAGACTTAGCTGAGAACCTCTGGATGGACTCGCACTTCTGTTCACTGCCCTGCCCTGAGCTGACTTTCCTGTTGGGCGTGTGTCCTCAGGAAGAAAAGTGCTAGTGCTTATGGGGGCTTTGGAGCTCAGAGACTCTTCCTCTTTTTAATGTATGTGTTGTTAGGATTGTTTTTACTATTATTATTATTACTATTGCAGTGCGGGGGATTGAACTAGAGCCATATACACAGTAAAAAAGTACTCTACCATCAAGCTACATCTCCAGCCCTTTTCATTTTAAAGTTTTTTTCTTTTATTTTTGTGATAGTGTCTTGCTAAGCTGCTAAGTTACCCATGCTGGGCTCAAATGTGCAATCCTCTTGCCTCAGCCTCCAGAGTGCCACAATTTAATGAGTGTGCATTGTGCCCTACTAGAGAGATCTTTCCTGAAGGGAGACTGTGCGTCTGAAAGCACAAATGTAGGAGCAGTTTGGGTGTGAGAGGTGTGAGCCAAGGGGAGGGTGGTCGGTGAGTCCCTTGGGCTTGTTGAAAGCACTTGCCAGCCAGCTTTGGGCATTCCTCATGGTCCTCTGGGGAAGGGGCGTCTGAACAACTGGACAACTGAGCAGCTGAGCCACTAAGCAAGAACTTCTCTCAGTGTGCCGTACAGAGCACCGCACATAGGATACTTCCTGTTTCAGAATTCCTTGCAAACAAAGCAAAATTTTGTCTAGGTGTTCACTGAAATCCTTGGTGGCTGGACACCAGTTTGAGGGGAGAAAAGGAACTCAGGGAAGTAGCAAAGGGATTGGGGGACAGAACTGTGCAACAGAGGAGGCCGCTGGGCAGATGAAGTCTGAGGTCTCCAGTGCTGAGCACATCCCTGTGACAGATCTGGGGCAGGGGCAAACTGAGAAGGGAGCTGCGAGGAGCTTTGAATTCTCGACTATGTAAGAGGCTTGGGAAGTGGCAGATAGTCAGGTGAAGGATTGAACCCACCGCACTATGACCTCTGAAAACAAGAGGGAGTGGATTAGGAGCACACGATAGCTGGGTGCTTCAAACCGGCCTTGGAGGGTGCATGACTGTAATCCTGGCTCTCTTGGAGGCTGAGACAGGAGGATCAGAAATTCAAACCCAGCCTGGACAACTGAAGAACTAAGCAAGGACTTCTCTCAAAGTAAAAAGTTTAAAAAAAAAATAGCACTGCAGATATAGCTCAGTGCCAGTGCAAATGTTCTGGGTTCGATTGACATATAATTTGTTGGAGTAAAGTCTCTGATTTCTCTATGAAAGGACTTCAGTGCTGTTTCTTCTTCTGAGGTCAAGTTAATAAACCATCACCAAGGACTTCTAACCCAGAGAGGAAAGGGGAAAAAGAATCACCAATTTAGAGTTGCTCTGCAGTCTGCAAGCTATCAAGGCTCTCCACCAATTGGCAAATTTGGAAGGCAGGCTTATGGTGTTGCAACAAAGCAAATAAAAACCAGAGAACTGTAACTCACATGAGCCTCCAAAATCGCAGGTTCGCTCTGATCCATAGTTGCTAATATTCAACAGAAAAATTACACAGGGTCTCGAACTGCCCAGATTCCGAAGAGCAAAGAGTACTGTAGTTCTTTCTTAGACAAATCATGAACTTCTCAAACTAAGTCAATGTTAAACACCTTTAACTGTGGCTGAGCTCGAAAGAAGAGAGACACCAGCACACTGAAGGGCGCACTCTACTTGACACTGATGCCAGAGTGACCACTTACCCCCGACACTGGAATTGAACCCAGGCTGTTTGCACTGGCACTGAACTGCATTTCCCACTGCTTCTTAACTATATATATATATATGTTTTTATTTCTTTTTAATTTTGAGAGAGGTTCTCACTAAGTTCTGAATCATCTGGGCTGGGCTCAAAGGTGCAGTCCTCATGCCTCAGGCACCCAGAGTTCTAGGGTAGCACTGTGCACCCCCATGCTTGGCTTAAAGTGCCCAGCTCCCTTGGACTCTGAACACCACTTGTTTTCATGGGTACTATGGGGGCAGGTTTCTGCCTTGTGCCTCTGTGTCCTGTTTGTGCCATAGCTAAGAAGTAGGGTGCTATGCCCGATTTCAGGGGAAAGTGAAGGACAGTGGTTCCCTGGAGGAATTTCTCATTTTGTTAATTTTATCAAGAAGATGTAACGCTGGTTATGGTGGTACGCACCTGTTATCCCTACACTCGAGAGGCTGAGGCAGGAGGATCACTGCAAGTTTGAGGCCAGCGAGGGATACCAAATGAGCTAAAATACAACCTGAACTGCATAGTGAGATAGGAAGAAAAAAAAAAAAAGCGAAAAAACCTACAGCTCTAATAAAATTTCCAAACCAGATGATAGGAAAGTAACAATATTTAATACATTGCATATTATTATCTTTAAAGTAGTTGCTCAGAATACAAGATATGGGCATAAAAAATTCTCCAGTGGATACTAGCACAAACCTTCCTTTTCTATGAACTACAGGACGTTAATAATATAAAGAACTTGTATTTTTCTCCCTTTCCATTCCTTCCTTTCTCCCATCCTAGTTCCTTTTTCTTTTTTGACAATTTCTTCCCATTTTACAATATCTATTGTACATTTTAGACTTTACATACTTTTGCAATTTCTCACACCAGGGAGACCATACAAAGGTTACACAGTTAATTCCCTTTCTCCGTGATGCTATGGATGGAACCCTGGGCCTAGTGAATGGAAGGAAGAGCTCTGCCCTTGAGCCACTTCCCCAGTCCCAGGACCTTCAGGAGAGGAAGGCGAAGCAGTGAGCTGGGAGTGGGGTTTAGGAAGATGTTCCTGAGGTGATTTTGAGCCTCACCCATCTGAGGAGGGTGGACGTATTTAAGTCGCCCTTTGACTACCTCGCAGCAGGTGAGGTGAACACACCATCGCGAGTCCGAGATTTACTTCCTTTTGGCTCTAAGTCTCTCTGCAGGGGGATTTATTTACAGGTAGTTTAGGATCCCTGAAGGGTCACTGATGCTGAGCGATTTGCCAGGGAGAAGGGAAACAAATGTCCTAAGAGAGGAGAGGTGCAGGGTGGAGCTTGAGGGGACAGAGCTTGAGTGGACATCGAAGCTCCCAAGAGAAAAAGTGGTTCTGCAGAGAACAGGAAGGCCTTAGCTGGAGCCAGAAAAACTTCCAGCTCGGAATCAGGAATGAATCCTGTGCAAAGCGTCAGCTCCCAGGGGCAGCTTTAGCCCAGGTCGGTCCCTTCTGGAAGCTGTGCCGTCCTAGGCGAGGACAGTGTGAGGTGGGAAGCAGAATACGTCCTCACCACTCGCGGGCAGGTGTCTTGCACCGCCCTGGCCTGGGAGCCGGATTTTCTACCAGAAGCGGAGTGCGCAGCTGCGTGGGCGCCGGGGTTCGCAGGCCTGAAGCGGTTCCATGGAGACCCCACAGCGCAGCACAAGAGTTGGGGATGAACAGGGCGCTGCGCGGTGACACAGGGGGTACAGCTGCGGTGGGAGGGCTGAGGCTGCGGGATTTCGAACCCAAAGCCAGCAGGAGCTAGCTACCAAATTTTGAGGCAAGATTAGGTTATATCGAGACCCGTGCTTCACAAGCAAAACCGAAGCAAATCAACAGACGCTACTACAAACAATCCAAAAAAAATAATAGGATGGTGGTTAAAGTCCTGAAGACCCATTTGGTTCAGAAACTGCTGAGAGTAGGGGTATGAGCCAAACTCTGTTACAGTTCGGGCGGAGGTGAATTATTTATTTATTTATTTATTTTGGTTTTTCTCCAGTACCGGGAACCAGTGAATTATTTATTTAAATGTATTTATTTGTGTGCTTATTTCTTGGTACAGTGTATTGAATCCAGGCGTGCTCTGCCGCTGAGCTATAGGGTATCATTAAATCGTGCAGATGGGACTCAAATTTTCAATCTTCCAGCCTCATCTGCCCAGGTACTTGGGTTAGAGTTGCCCTTTGCCCGGCTTTATTTGGCAGATTTGATTTGGTATAGTAGCGAAGGGAGGAACCAGGGATGTAGCTCAGGGATAGCGCCTGCCTAGCA
>NW_004955457.1:8798527-8883485 GCF_000276665.1 Chinchilla lanigera
CTTCACGATGTAGATACTTCAGTGGTGCCCCGAAGGGTAACTGCAACACGGCGTTTTTCAGAGAGAAAGAAAATGAACATTCTAGGACCGGAGAGGCACACGGGTATTTGTGGGGACAGAGCCTGAGCAGACTGTGAAGCTCCCAAGAGAAGTGGTTCTGCAGAGAAGAGGAAGGCCTTAGCAAGAGCCAGAAAAACCTTCAGCCCGGGCTCCGGAATGAATCCCGTGTAAAGCGGAAGCGCCCAGGGGTAGCTTTAGCCCAGGCCAGTGCTTTCCGGAAGCTGTGCGCCCCTTGGCGAGGACAGTGTGAGGTGGGAAGCAGAGTCCGTCCTCACCACTGGCAGGCAGGTGTCTTGCACCGCCGTGGCCTGGGAGCCGGATTCTCTACCAGAAGCGGACTGCGCAGCCGCGTGGATCCCGGGGTTCGCAGGTCGGAAGCAGCTCCATGGAGACCCCATAGCGCAGCACGTGACGGTGGATGAACAGGGCGCTGCGCATATGGCACAAGTGGTGCAGCTGCAGTGGGAAGCGTGAGGCTGCGGGATTTCGAGCTCAAAGCCAGCACGAGCTAACTACCAAATTTTGAGGCAAGGTTAGGTTATAGAGAGCGACATAAGCAAGAGATTTGCTTGCTTCACAAGCAAAACCGAACCAAACCAACAGAGGCTACTACAAATAATACCCCCCCCCAACAAAAAAAGATAGGATGGTGGTTAAAGTCTTGAAGACTGATTTGGTTCAGAAACTGCTGAGGGTAGGGGCCCGAGCAGAACGCTGTTACAGTTCGGGCGGAGATGAATTGTTTATTTAAATATATTTATTTCTTGGTGCTGGGGATTGAATCCAGGCGTGCTCGGTCGCTCGGCTATAGGGTATCATTAAATAGTACAGTTGGGACTGAAATTTCGATCCTCCAGCCTAGTCCGTCCAGGGACTAGGGCTAGCGGTGCCCTGTCCCAGCTTGATTTGGTAGATTTGATTAGGTATAGTAGAGAAGGGAGGAGCCGGGGATGTAGCTCAGGGGATAGCACATGGTCTACCTTACAAACACATGGTCCTGAGTTCAATTCCCCATACCAATGAGTAAATAAATAAAAGAGAAGGGAGGAATAAGCGTCAGAGAATAAAATTGTTGAGGGGAAGTATCTCCATATCAGTGTGAAGGGCTTCTTAACTGGTTTTTTGTTTTTTTTTTTTTTAGTTTTTCTCCGGTACCGGGAACCGAACTCACGACCTTCCGCTTGCCAGGCAGGTGCTTTGCCACTGAGCTAAATCCCCAGCCCCTTGGGCTTCTTAACTGTTAATAGTTTTTGAAAAAGCTCCCCCTTTCACCTGCAATGAGATCAAAATCTTGTTTTGTTTTGTTTTGTTTTGTTTTTTGCCTTTTGAGACAGAGTCTTGCTCTGCACCTCAAGCCAGCCTTGAGCTCACTTTATATCCCTGGCTAGTGTGGAACTTTCAAGGATCCTCCTGGACTCAGCTTCCCAAGTGCTGGGATTACTGGTGCGCCACCACACTGGGTTCTAAAAGTGGTGTTCTACTGAAGTGGCTGGACAGGTAAGGCAATAGTAATAATAACAGTATTCACATTCACAATAGTAATAATAACAGTATTCACATTCTCTTAGGAGGGAGGAAACTTTCCTAGGGCTCAGCATTCCTTTAACCCCTTCAGAAATAATAGGAAAAGACAGAGGGACACGTGGTTTCATGCTACCTAAGGACTCCCGCGTTTGGATGAAAGGGAAGTTGTATCTGTGGATGAGACAGTAGGAAATACAAGCACCTGAAGATACAAAGTTTAGAGACCTGGACGGACGTGGGAGACACAAAAGCAAGAAAACAGCTCACAGGGATGCATCCGCACCGAGCTCTCCTGGGGAAACCACTTTGCACCCTCCTCAGTGTCCTGGGCATCCTCTCTGCTCCACGTTGTGGTTGTGTCCACCACACAGCTGCACAAATCTCCCACGCATCTGTGTCTTACAAAAGCACTGCACAGTCACCTCTGCCCACCGTGCTCAGCGGTAAGGAGAACCCGGCCCCCATCATTTACTAGCCTACCATTTTCCGATTGTACCAAAATGTTGATTTCGTTTTGTCCGTGCTCAGCGGTAAGGAGAACCCGGCCCCCATCATTTACTAGCCTACTATTTTCCGATTGTACCAAAATGTTGATTTCGTTTTGTAAATAACATGTCTGGTGCAGACTCAGTGACACACACCTGTCAATCAGCCCGGCATTCCAGAGGTTAAGTCAGAAGGGACAGCGAGCTTGCATCAGCCTGAGCCACTCCTCAAGACTGCCTTGAAACAACAATTGAAGAAAATGAAAGAAAAAAAGAACAGAGGACATAGCTCAGTGCTTGAACTCCCTGAGTTCAATCTTCTGGTAGTAGGGTAGGGGAACTTATTTACACTTGAAAAACTGAGCGAGGTAGGGATCCCTCCATCTTAAAAATGTTACCAGACCCACTTGTGGATGTATAAAATACTTGATAAAAATAATCGTCCGCTTTGCATAAGCAGCAATTCCACATGGCACCCACTTGGTCTTCAAAAGCCCTGGCTTGTTTCTTTTTTTTTTTTGAACCAGTACTTGAACTCAGGACCTTGCACTTGCCGGGCAGGCGATTACACCACTAAGATATATCCCCGGCCCTACCCCTGACTTATTTCTGCCACCTTCGCCCAGACCAGTCTTCCTCACTTTTAGTTTATTTTCTTCACATAAATGGTCTCCCACACACACACTGGAGATCGAATTTAGAGCCTCACTTGTGTTAGGCAAGTGCTGATCATTGTCTGCAGATGCATCCTTTTATTTGCCTTTCTTGACAGGGCTTCATGTCCATTGCTGTAGGAGCAGATTTAGCTGAGAACCTCCTGGATGGACTCGCACTTCTGTTCACAGCCCTGCACTAAGCTGACTTTCCTGTTGGGTGTGTGTCCTCAGGAAGGAGAGTGCTGATGCTTATGGGGGCTTGGAGCTCAGAGACCCTTCCTCTTTTGAATGTATGTGTTGTTAGGATTGTTTTTACTGTTATTATTACTATTGCAGTGCTGGGGATTGAACCTGAGTCATGTACATGGTAAAAAAGTATTCTACCACCCAGCTACATGGCCAGCCCTTTTAGTTTTTAAAGTTTTTTTATTTGATGTTTGGGACAGTGTCTTGCTAAGCTGTGAAGTTATCCGTGCTGGGCTCAAATGTGCGATCCTCCTGCCTCAGCCTCCAGAGCTGTGGAATTTCATATATGTTTATTGTGCCCTAGGAGAGAGACCCTTCTTGAAGCTAGGCTATGTGTCTGCCAGCACAAATGTGGGAACAATTTGGATGTGCAAAGATGTGAGCCCAGGGGCAAGGGGTGGGCAGCAAGTCTTTTTGGCTTATTGAAATCGCCTGCCAGCCAAATTCCCTGCATTGCTCCTGGTCCTTTCAGGCAGGGGCATCTCCTTCTTTTTCCTCAGAGTGCACGAATGTTAAGAGCACCACTCATGCCAGGTGTGGTGCATGCCTGTAATCTCAGTACTCAGGAGGCTGAGGCAGGAGGATCTTTGGGAGTTTGAGACCAGCCTGGGCTACAAAGTGAACTCAAAGGCAGCCTGAACTGCATAGTGAGACCCTGTCTCAAGAAGACAAAGAAATAAAAATAAAAATAAAGAGCACCACACGTCAGATACTGCCTGTTTCAGAATTCCTTGCCAACAAAGCAGAATTTTCTCTAAGTGTTCACTGGAATACTTTGTGGGTAGGCGCCCGTTTTGTGGGTAAAGAGGAACGCAGGGAAGTGGCAAAGTGATTCGGGACAGAACTGTGCTGGAGAGGAGGCTGCTGGGCAGATGAAGTCGGAGGTCTCCAGTGCTGAGCACATCCCTGTGACAGATCTGTGGCAGCGGCGAACTGAGAAGGGAGCTGCAGGAGCTTTGAGTCCCCAACTGTTTAAGAGGCTTGGGAAGTGGCAGATCCTGAGGTGAAGGACTGAACCCACCCCACTGTGACCTTTGAAAACAAGGGGTGTTGACGAGGAGCACAGGATAGCTGGGTGCTTCAAACCAGGCATGGAGGGTGCATGACTGTAACCCTGGCTCTCTGGGAGGCTGAGGCAGGAGGATCATAAATTCAAACCCAGCCCACGCAGCTGAACAACTGAGTAGGAACTTCTCTCAAAGTTAAAAGTTTTTGTTTGTTTGTTTGTTTTTTAAA
Source organism: Chinchilla lanigera (assembly GCF_000276665.1). NCBI lineage: Eukaryota > Metazoa > Chordata > Mammalia > Rodentia > Chinchillidae > Chinchilla > Chinchilla lanigera. Next base: position 8,802,735 of record NW_004955457.1, read on the forward strand.
GTCCTGCAGATGTAGCTTGGTGCCAGTGCAAATGTTCTGGGTTCAATTCCCAGTACTAATAAAAAAACAAGCCAATTCCACACCAGTATCCGTGTCAAGCAGATATTTGTCCTTCAACGCTGAGGGCTCTTTTTCCAAGTTCAGCGGCAGTGAAAGACGTTTGGCATTTAACTTATTGGAGGAGAGTCTGATTTCTCTAAGAAAGGACTTCGGTGCTGTTTCCCCTTCTGAGGTCAAGTTTACAAACCATCACCAAGGACTTCTAACCCAGAGAGGAAAGGGGAAGGAGAATCACCGATTTAGAGTTGCTCCGGAGTCTGCAAACTATCACGGCTCTCAACAAATAGGCAAATTTGGAAGCAGGCTTATGGTGTTGCAACAAAGCAAATAAAAACCAGAAAACTGTAACTCATATGAGCCTCCAAAATCGCAGGTTCTCTCTGATCCATACACTTGCTAATGTCGTGCAGAAAAATTACACAGGGTCCAAATTGCCCAGATCCTGAAGAGGAAAGAGTACTGAGGTTCTTTCTTAGAGAAATCATGAACTTCTCAAGCAGGGTCAACGTGAGACACCTTTAACTGCAGATAAACTTAGAAGAAGAGATACACCAGCATATTGAAGGGCGCACTCTACTTGACACTGATGCCAGTGACCGCTTACCCCCGACACTGGAATTGAACCCGGGCTGTTTGCACTGGTATTGAACTTCATTTCCCACTGCTTCTTACCTATACATATATATATTTTTATTTGTTCATTTTGTTTTAAATTTTGACAGAGGTTCTCACTAAGTTGTTAAATTGTCCAGGGTGGGCTGAAATGTGTAGTCCTCCTGCCTCAGGCACCCAGAGTTCTAGGATAACAGGTGTGCACCCCCATGCTTGGATTAAAGTACCCAACTCCCTTGGATTCTGAACAGCACTTGTTTTCAAGGGTACCATGCGGATAGGTTTCTGCCTTGGGCCTCTGTATCCTGTTTGTTCCAAAGCTAGGAGTAGGCTGCTGTGCGTGGATTTTAGGGGTAAGTAGGGGACAGTGATTCCCTGGAGGAGCTTCTCTTTTTCTTGATTTTATTGAGAAGAGGTAATGCTGGTTATGGTGGTACACGCCTGTTATCCCTGCACTTGGGAGGCTGAGGCAAGAGGATCACTGCAACTTCAAAGCCAGCATGGGCTATAAAATGAGCCAAAGTACAGCCTGAACTGCATAGCAAGACCCTGTCTCAAAAAGCCCCCCCCACAAAAAAAAAGCGCACAGGTAAAACAAAATTTCAAAACCAGATGATAGGAGAATAACAAGAGTTAATACATTGCATATTATTATCTTTAAAGTAGTTACTCAGAGTACAAGACATGGGCTTAAAAAATTCTCCAATGGATATTATCGCAAACCTTCCTTTTCTATGAACTGAAAGCCATTAATAAAATAAAGCACTTGAATTTTTCTCCTTTTCCCTTTCTTCCTTTCACCCATCCTGGTTCCTTTTTCTTTTTTGATAAATTTCTTCCCATTTGACAATATGTATTACACATTTTAAACCTTATATACTTTTTCAGTTTCTCACACCAGGGAGACAATACAACGTTTACACAGTTAGTTCTCTTTTTTGGTTGTGCTAGGGATGGAACCCGCGGCCCAGTGAATGGAAGCGGAGTGCGCAGCCGCGTGGGCGCCAGGATTCACAGGCCCAGAGGGGTTCTAAGAAGATCCCGTTGCGCAGCTCTTGACGGTGGGGATAAACAGGGTGCTGTGCATGTGGCACAGGTTGTGCAGCTGTGGTGGGAAAGCTTCCTAATCTGGGAAGTTCGAGGTCAGCAGGAGCTAGCTACCAAATTTTGAGGCAAGGTTAGGTTATATGGAGAGACCCTGCTTCACAAGCAAAACTGAACTGAACCAACAGACAAGACTACAAATAATCCCCCCCGCAAAAGAAATATAGGATGGTAGTTAAAGCCATGAAAACAGATTTGGTTCAGAAACTACTGAGAGTAGGGGCATGAACCGAACTCTGTTACAGTTTTGGCAGAGGTGAACTATTTATTTAAACGTATTTATTCATTTGTGTGTTTATTTCTTGGTACAGTGTATTGAATCCAGGCGTGCTCTGCTGCTGAGCTATAGGGTATCATTAAATCATTCAGATGGGTCTCAAATTTCGATCATCGGGCCTCATCCGTCCAGGTACGTGGGTTGGAGGTGCCCTTTGCCCGGCTTGATTTCGTAGCTTTGATTTGGTATAGTAGAGAAGGGAAGACTAGGGATGTACCTCAGGGGATTACGCCTACCTAGCACATACAAGCTCCTGAGTTCAATTCCCCATACTAATAAGTAAATAAATAAAAGAGAAAGGAGGAACAAGGGACAGAGAATTAAAATGTTGAGGGAGAGTTTCTCCATACCGATTGGAAAGAGCTTGTTAGCTGTTGTTAACAGTTTTTCAAAAAACCTCCTTCTTTCCTCTGAAATGAGACCAAAAGTCCCGTTCTTCTTCTTCATTTTTTTGTTTGTTTGTTTGTTTGTTTTCCTTTTTTGTCTTTTTGAGGCAAGATCTCCACCCCAGGGTCCTCCTGCCTCAGTGTGAGGAGTGCTGGGATTACAGGTGTGCACCACCACACTGGGCTCCAAAAGCCGTGTACTGATGAAGTGGCCGGACAGGTTTGGCCCTTCTCTCAGGAGGGAGTTGGCTTTCCTAGGGCTCAGCATTCTTGTAATGCCTTTTAGAAACGTAGGAACATACAGACTCCTGTATTTCATGCTACCTAAGGACTCTCGTGTTTGGATGAGTGGGAAGTTGTAGCCATAGATGAGACAGTAGGAAATACAAGCGCCTAGAGATATAGAAAGTTTAAAGACCTAGACGGAAGTGGGAGACACAAAAGCACGGAAGCAGCTCACATGGATGCATCAAACACCGAGCGCTGCTAGGGAAACCGCCTGTCCCCGTCCTCAGCGTCCTGGGCATTCTCTCTGCTCCGCGTGGTGGTTGTGTCCCCCATGCATTTGTACAAACCTCCTGTGCATCTGTGTCTTACAAATACATGGCACGGTCACCTCTGCCCTCCACGGTTGCGAGGCCGTGTGGGATCTCCTGGGGCCACCCGTCCACCTCGGTCCCACGCCTTGCTCACCTGGGAGTGCTGGCAAAGTGGACTCCACTGCGCTCAATGTTCTGCGCGCCAGCTCGAGACCCGATGCTGCAGCGTAGAGTCACTCGGCTTTTATGATCAACCCTAGTCCTCAGGGAGCGGGCACGCTGCGGGCGGTCTGACCCGGACAGTCTCCGCCAGTAGAAATTTAAGTGCCTCAACCCAAGGTGGGGCTGTGAACACTGATGACTGCCTAATACGGCGACAGCGCAAGACCTGCGCCCCGGAACCCGACTCTGAGAGACTCAGGCAGGAAGATGCAAGCTGGACCCCATCCAAGACAACAGCTTCAACATTAAGAAAGAAAGAAAGAAAGAAAGAAAGAAAGAAAGAAAGAAAGAAAGAAAGAAAGAAAGAAAGAAAGAAAAACTTTCATCGACGATGTAGGGCCATGTAGATATTTCGACGCTGCCGCGCAGGGTCATGGCAACTCGGTATTTTTGCAGGGAGAAAGAAAACGTATGTCCTAGGACCAGAGAGGCACACGGCATATTTACGGGCACAAAGCTTGAGCAGACTGCGAAGCTCCGAAGAGAGAAAGTGGGTCTGCGGAGAACAGGAAGGCCTTAGCAGGAGCCGGGAAATTTTGTATCCAAAATCAGGAATAAAAGCGCGAGCACCCAGGGACAGTTTTAGTTCTGGCCGGCCATTTCCGGAAGGTGTGCCCCGCTTGGGAGAGTAAGCTGTGAGGTCGGAAGTGCATCTCTCCTCCCTGCTCGTGGGCTGGAGTTTTCCAATTGGATTGTCCGCCAGACACTGAGGGGGCAGCAGCGTGGGCACTGGGAGATCCAGGCCCCACGCGGTTCTACCGGGACCCCTGTTGCGCACCAGAGGACTGTGGGATGCACCTGCAATAGGAGGGCTTCCTGCTCTGGGAAGGCTGAGGAAGGAGGACTTCTCATTCAAGGTCAACAAGACATAAGGACCCAATTTGAGGTCACACTGGGTTGTACAGAGAAAACCTGCTTCACAAGCAAAACAAAACCAAGCAAGCTCGGGCAGCGGATATAGCTCAGCGTCACGGCGCCTGCATAGGAAGGAAGCACAGGTCCTGAGTTCGATTGCTGGACCAATAAATAAGTAAATAAAAGAGAGGGTAGGAACAGGGTCACAGAGATGAAATTTTCCAAGGGGTGTTTCTCCATACTCACCACAGTTTTCAACGTGCTCGTTACCCGTTGTTAATATTTTTTGACGATCCTCTGCATTTACCCTGAATTGAGACCAAAAGTCATGTTCTAATGAAGTGGCTGAGGAGGTTTGGCTCATCTCTTTGGAGTGAGGGGGCTTTAATAGGGCTCAGCATTCCTTTAATCCTTTCAGAAAAATAGGAAGAAGAGGGACTCGTGGATTTCATGCTTCCTAAGAACTCTCGCGTTTGGGTGAGAAGGAAGTTGTATCCGTGGATGAGACAGTAAGAAATACAAGCACCTAGAGATACAGAAAGTTTAGAGACCTGGACGGACCTGGGAGACACAAAAGCATGAAAACAGCTCACACGGATGAATCAGAAACCAAGCTCTGCTGGGGAAACCGCACCTCCTCAGAGCGGCTCGAACCTTATGAAGACCTGAGCCCGCAGCCCTTGGTGCAGGGACCCTTGCCTCTCGCTGCTCAAGCATTAATGGCCAATAGTACGTGCATCTTCACGCGGGCTGCCCAAATCGATTTTAGAGAACTATTTCGGGTGCTGCTGATAAAAACCGTAGAGTTCAAACTTGCTCCCCCCCCCCCCCGGCTTTATTGATTTTCTGTGATTGGACCCAAAAAGTTGGTGTCTCTCTTTCCTGCTCTGCTTGCGTTGGTCCGTGTGTGGCTGCCTGGCCGGATGGTATGTTGCTTCGAAAATGGAAACCAAAAGTTCGGGAATGTGTCTCAGCGGCACAGCGCTTGGTCCAGAGTTCCATTCCTGTCACCGGAATAAAAAAGGCCGGGTGGAACTCTGCATCTCTGCTGCACCTGCAGCTCCCTGTGAGGGCGGCCTGAAGGTTCCTGTGTCTGAGCCCTCGGTCCTGCTTAGCTCTGTCTCCCCGCCGGGCATGGCCCTGGGGCTTCAGAACTTTCTTACCTTTAATTTAATGCAAGTGTTATGGTTGTGTGCAGATGTCCCCCAAAGCCTCATGTGGTCCTGGGGGGCAGTTCAGAGGCGGCTGGATCTAGAGCTTGTGGTGCTGGATTACTCAACCAGTCAACTCTGACTGCAGTACAACTCTTCCCAGGTGGAATAACTCTGCCATCATTTCTCTGAACAAGCAGTTCCATGGGTATCAACAGCTCTCAGGCAGTCAGCCTCTGGGATTAAGATGATGTTAAGATTTTGCCTTTGAGAAAAATTATTGATAAGCAGAGAAGTATATCAAACTATCATAAAAGGAGAATCTTGAAAAAGATTTTCTGGTGTCAAGTGGTTTGTTAGTGACTTCCTGCCAAATTCCTAGTCAGGAACTAAACGATACATTGTGTCCAGAGAAAAATTTGCAAAACATTATTGTCAAGTGGTTTTAGAAGTGCTTCTTTTGGCCTGTTGTGGTGGTGCACGCCTGTAATCCCAGCACTTAGGAGGCTGAGGCAGGAGGATTTTTGCGAGTTCCAGGCCAGCCTGGGGTACAAAGTAAATTTGAAGGCAGACTGAACTGCATAGTGAAACCCTGTCTCAAAAAGACAAAAAACAAACAAAAAAACAAAACAAGCAAGTGGTTCTTGCTCTCAGCTAAGAATTTAAAAACTTGTAAAACTCATCTAAATATCATTCCTGTATTTTCCTATTGAATATTGAGCCAGGCTCCTTTGCTTTTCTGCCGCCTCTGTGTCCCACCCCACCCCCGGCCCCAAGATACAGAAGAAAAGCAAAAGGATATGGGCTCTGAACTCTAAAGAACTAGCTGGAAAGTGGAGACTCTGTTTCTTCTAAAGATCCACAGCTGTTTGGGGCATGTCACTGTTTATACTGCTTTCCCAGATGTTGCATTTTATGAAATGTGACTCACTAGGGTGCGACTTGTATTTTAGAGGGAAGAAATCCCTGAGGGCTGGGTGGTTACATAGGTCAGCTTCACTCACAACCTCACATATTTGAATAAAATATTTCTTCGGGGAGAAAAAAGGCAACAAGATTTTACTATGCTCAAATGAAGTATAAAAACCATTGAATTCAGTTTCCTGTGGTAGGAATAAAGGAGGGAGTATATCTTTCTGTTTGTGGAGGTTTTCTTTTCTTTTTTTTTTTTTTCTCTTTTTGAGACAGGGTCTCACTATGCAATGCAGACTGTCCTTGAGCTCACTTTGTAGGCCAGGCTGGTCTCAAACTCACAGCGATCCTCCTGCCTCAGCCTCCCAGGTGCTGGGATTACAGATGTGCACCACAGTGCCCAGCAAGAATGCATTAGACATAAGAGTCTTTCTGCAAGATGAGCACATGAGCAGTTCTGGAGTCAGCTGTACCCAGGAGAGAGGTTTTTAAAATAATGCCTGTGGCTAGGCATGGTAGCACACATCTGTATTCCCAGCACTCGGGAGGCTGAGGCAGGAGGATAGTTGCAAGTTCAAGACCAGCCTGGGCTACAAAGTGAGCTCAAGGCCAGCCTGACCTGCACAGGGAGACCCTGTCTCAGAAAGACGAAAAACAAAACAAAGCAACAGCTGTGTTTCTATGTTCCTCTATTCCTTTTTTCCCTTCCTTTCCCCCTCCTCTCTTGTTCCCCTTCCCATTTAAACATTTTCTTCCTATTTCCCAATACATATTATACATCTTGGTCCTTATTTGCAATTTTGGTTTCTCATACCTGAGAAACAATGGTATATTTAAACGTGTGTCCAAACCTGACATGGTGGCACACACCTGTAAGCCCAGCACTCGGGAGGCAGAGGCAGGAGTATCGTTTCAAGTTCAAGACCAGCCTGGGCTACAAAGTGAGCTCAAGGCCAGCCAGAACCGCATAGAGGGACTCTGTCTCAAAGAGACAAAAAAAAGGCGTGTCCAGTTTATTTCACTTAAGGGTATGACCTCTAGGTGAATTCATTTACCTAGAAATGTCTCAAGTTTATCCTTCTTTATAGCAGAGTACAAATAAATAAATAAATGTGGCTGGGGATTTAGCTCAGCAACACAGTGCCTCACTGGCAAGCACGAGGGCGTGAGTTTGATTTCCGGTACCGGAAAAAAACCATAAATAAATAAATAAATAAATATAGCAGAGTAGTACTCCATTGTATATATAAATATATATAAAAACCCACACCATCTTCATCTGTTCATCAGCTGATGGATATTTGGGCTGTTTCAAAGATTTAGCTATTATGAACTGTATTGCTATAAACATGGGTGTGCATATATTGCTCTGGTACGATGCTTTGGCCATGGTAGTAGAGTGGGATGTTTTGTTTTGTTTTGTTTTGTTTTGTTTTGTTTTGTTTTGTTTGAGACACAGTTTTACTACATAGCCCAGGCTGGCCTCTAACTCGCAGTGATCTTCCTGCCTCAGCCTCCTGAGTGCTGGGTGTCTCCCACCACACCTGGCTCACTCTGTCATTTTGAAAACTAATTTTTAGAATGGATTCAGCATTGGCCATTCTGTCATTCTTAAGTCTCTATGGCAGTGCCCTCTGGAATAGAATTTTACATTGCTCTTCTTGTCTTTTAGTTAACTGAAATCTTTTATATTCAGAACTCAATCATGTTTGTGGAATACATGATTTGGTTCTCCTTTCAGTCTTTTCTGTGATGCATTTCCACAAAATCTGTGAAGCTGGACGTGGCTGTGGCATTTGGAGAATAAACAGCAACTTCATGCATGATTTAGTATATCACCAAATCCAGCCAAAAATGTGAGCGCAAGGGTACAGTGCTCTTGAGTTCATCCAGGAGATTATCTCCCCCTCCTCACACAGAATCCCAGGTTCCTCTGGGCTCCTTAATGCTGCTGTTGGCGGCTAAGCTCTGCAGTTCCAGTGCCACTGTGCTTAAAGCTTCCTGTCTTGGGTTGCAAGCTCCGGGCCGGCCCCTGCAGCGAGGTGTTGCTCCTTCTCTATCCAGCGCCGGTATGTGACCAGTTTGTACTCATGGATGCGCCAGTGACACTGGCAGGAGATCCACTTAGCAGCCTACCAAAAGCCTGCCGTCCCCTGTAGCCTGGCGGCTTCTCCTTTCATCAAACAACACATACAGAATTTCTTCCCCTGTTGTTGGGCTGCTGGTGCACACTGAGCGTTTCTGGAATTCTGGCATCATTTTCCTTTTTTTTCTTTTTCTTTTTTTAAAATTTTTGGTTTTTTTCCAGTACCAGCAATCGAACTCACGACCTTCTGCTTCCCACGCAGGCGCTGTGCTGCTGAGCTAAATCCCCAGCCCCTTCAGGCATCATTTTCACCTGTACAGTATATTCTTCTTCCTTTTTTTTTTTTTTTTTCTCTCTTTTTGTTTTGGTTTTTCTTTTCTTTGTTTTCTTTTCTTTTTTGTGTGTTTTTGTTTTTCATGCACTGTTGGGGGTTGAAATCATGGCCTTTCACTGAGCTACATCCCCAACCCTTTTCATTATTGAGTGATTGATCGGTTGATTGATTGATCTGAGCGGTGTCTCACTAATGTGCCAGGCCAGCCTTGAAAACTGTGATTTTCCCACAGTGGGAAATTACATCATGCAGGTCCCACAGCTGGTAGCATGGAGAAGTCAACACTAGAGCCATTTCTGCTGCATGCCAGGGCTCTTTCAACACAGCCAGCCGCTCAGGCACTTGAATGAGGTCAAGGATCATGACATGTCAGGACTAGGATACAGTGATTGAGGCCAAAGTCCAGAGTACCGAAAACTTCAGTCACCAAAAGTAAGGCGAGACGTCCTCTACAAAGAGAACATCACAATGTTCCTGAAGACTGCCTCGTACCCTCCACTTGCACGCCTGTGAGAAGGGCTGGGGTGTAACTGAGCACAAAGGTTAATCCTCAGTGAGTGAGAGAGAGAGAGAGAGAGTACGCACCAACTGGATGTGGTGGCACACGACTGCAGTCCCAGCACTCAGGAGGCTGAGGCAGGAGGATCATTGCAAGTTCGAGACCAGCCTGGGCTACAAAGTGAGTTCAAGGCCAGCCTAAACTGTATACTGAGACCCTGTCTCAAAAAGACAAATAAAAAAGAGAGAGAGAGAGGGAGGGAGAGAGGGAGAAAAAGAACCCCATAAGGTGTTGATAAGAACAAGAAACTTGATTAAAAGTTTCTTCTTCCCCTTCCCCTTCTCCTTCCATTTTTCTTTTCTCTCATCCATGTGCTGGATAGGAATTGACTTAGTGTCCTCATCTGACAGTAGGTTCTTCTACAGCCATTTTGCCATGACTTTAATAGCAGGGTTATAAAAAAACAGCCTGAGGAAGAGAACAGAAGCTGGGCACACACTGACACATTAGCGAGGAGATGCGCAGTGCTGCAAACTGTCCTTTGACGCTGGCCACACCGGCAAGGAGAGGAGGCAAGAACGAGGTCTGGGAAGCACCAAAATCGCTTGGTTCCCCTTGGATCGCTCTGAGCTTGCTCCCACGCCGCCAACCTCATTAGCGCTGAAGACTCTTGGATTTTGTTTCTCCTTTTCATTCCATTCCAGGTGCAGGTCTGGAAAAGGAAAGTAGGTTTATTCTCTAAATTCAGCATTGTTTTTCAGAAATCCTTAAGCGGGGGCTGGGGATTTAGGGGGCTGGGGATTTAGGGGGCTGGGGATTTAGGGGGCTGGGGATTTAGCTCAGCGGCAAAGCGCCTGCCTGGCAAGCGCAAGGTCGTGAGTTCGGTTCCCGGTACCGGAGAAAAGCCAATCTGAACTACATAGTGAGAAAAACCAAAAAAATAAAAAAAAAAAAAAAAAGAAAAAAAGAAATCCTTAAGGTTTCCACACTATTGGGAAAGGACTCTCGTGTCCCTGATGCCCCTTTGGTGCATTCGTCTGTGCCATCTGGAGTGTGCCCATGCGGCGGCCATCGGCCATGCCCACCCACACACCGCCTTCTGTCTGTTTGCTTTGTTGGTTTGTCGACTTGTAAGTCTCTCGGTTTTTGAACAGATGCTTTGCTAAACCACGTTTTTCCTATTAGACTAACATTTTCTCCCGTAGTTCCATGATCAGCACCACACAGAATCAGTGTGATTCTTTTCCTTGTCTAGAGTATCCGGAGAGAGACTTTAAACTCACTTCATCTTTCTTGCTGGTTCTTTCAACCAGTCCAAAAGTCATAACTTCAAGGTTCTTCCCAGGCTTCTGCAAGCCTTTGCCTGTGCCCTGCTTCGATTTCTCCACTGTCTTATCAAAGTCTGATTTCAGAACTCAGCAGACTTGTCCAGACACAAATGGACTGAGAGGAAAACGCATGCCTCCGCGGTTAGGTTTGTTCTTATCACTGTACAGTAATTAAAGGGCTACGATAAATGTCCCCAAACCAGCATGATAACAGATCTGGAGCCAGGTTGTGAAAAAAAAAAAAGGTAAATGTCTTAGCCTGTGCTTTTATCTTTCAGGTCTACATTTTATCCTATGCTTCCTCCTATCTCCTAGGATGGAAAAGGGCAAAAATATACCGAAGCCTCATCTTACACGAAGGAGAGGAAATTCTAGAACTGCTGAACTTTTTCCTCTGTGCGCTTTTTTGCTGCTGTGTTGAAACCAAAGCAAATTTCCTTTCCACCTTCTTCACCAAATTCACCTTTTACTTCTCTGAATGCACAGTATTGTTTTATGGCGTGGCTACAACTTTAACATATTCTGCAAGTCTCTGACTATTGTTCCTCTTCCTTTTGGAGAATAGCCTTCTATTTAGGGCAGGAACTGTCTTGATTTAAATTAAAATAAGAACCAAAGGTCTGACTGGGTGTGGTAGTGCACACCTGCAATCCCAGCACTCAGGAGGCTGAGGCAGGAGGCCTGCCTGGGCCACACAGTGAGTTCAAGGCCAGCGTGAACTACATAGTGAGACCCTGTCTCAGAAAACAAAAAACAAACAAACTAAATGAATATAGGATCTGCCAGTTCAGTTTCCACACTAAACCAAGCATTTCTCTTAGCTTCTGTAGATGCCACTGACCACGTGTGACTGTGAATCAAAATATCTTTAGTGCTAAGTAATGATGAAATACAGAGCAGAGCTATGGTAGTGCAAATGTCCACCGTAGCTACTTTGACACATTGTCTTGGTGTGAGAAATTTCAGGTCATTGTTAAAGATAGTAGACACAGACAAGCACAGTCACGGTTAGCTTATTTATGTATGTATGTATTTACCTTTTTTTTTTTTTTGAAACTGGATCCTATCGCTTCTCAGCCTTTTGGCTAAGATCAAGTGAAACTGGATCTTGCTAGGTAGTCTAGGCTGGCCCAGAATTTGCAGTGATTCTCCTTCCTCAGCCTTCCCAGTGCTGAAATTAGAGGGTTGTACCTCCATATCTGGCTTATTTTTAGACTTAAAAAAAAATTTTTTTTAGCTAGGCGTAGTGGCTCACACCTGTAATCCCAGCTGTTAGGAGGGTGAGGCAGGAGGATCTCTGTAAGTTCAAGGCCAGCCTGAATGGCATAGTGAGACCCCCACCCCATCTCAAAAAAAAATGTTTTTAAACTATGAATAGTATCTATTTGTGAGACCTTTTGTAATGTACGAGCCCTACTGTAACACTTGCTTCCAAAATTAGTTCTTCATTGACATAATGTTGTCCAGAAGACATTAAAAATAATTGAAAGTTCAGCTTTGACTGTTTGTATGGATGAGCATAATTGCAACTTAAGTTAAAGAGATCAGAGCTCCAGTAGCTGGCTGGGCCAACCAGAATAGCCACAGAAGTCCTGTGCCATCAGTGTTTCCAAATCCAGCACTGACATTCCTCTTGGCAGAAAGTGACTTGAATTCACAGATATCTCTTTCATAGAAAATGATGTTTCAGAGATTTCTTTCCTTTCTTTTTTAGAAGAATTTATTAACTTTATTAGTACATGTTTATTATACAATGGTTACATTCATCATGGGGAGTTGGTACATGGACCTAACACATTTCAATTCTTTTTACTTCCCTTTCCCTCTCCTTCCTCCCTACACCAGAGATTTCTTTGTGCGATGACTGAAGCATTGAAACATTACATTTGATTATGATGCTCCCTCCCCAGACTCTAGATAAAATATGCACAGCAGTGATATAGAAACCGAAACTACATCCGTTAATCAAAGGTGAATAAATAGCTTTTTAAAAAGAGAGAGCAACACAGTATTCTATTTTCTCACCACCCTTCCCCGGATTTGGAGGTAAATATGCCATGGGAGCCTAACACAGACATCCCTGGCCCAGACGGCGGGTATTTAACAATGTCTGAATTCCATGCAGATTCAGTATTTTTTAAAATATGGAACCCATAAAATATACTTTTGTCATCACCAATTGTGACATGTCAACTTGATTTGAGTAGGAACCGCCCAGCAGATTAGTAAAGCTCTGGGTGTCTGTGGACAAGGGACATGTAGGCTGCAGACTCAGCATGGATGTGGTTTCCACCAGCCAATAGGCTTGTAGCCTAGATGGAATAAAAGGGAAAGAAGCCGGAAGTTATCACCATTGCCTCTGGACATTGAACTCTAGTTCATTTTTGTTCCAGCACAGACCTATTGGCTTTCCAACATGGACTCCCCACTCTATATGGAGCTCCAGGCTTTGATCTCTTGTTGTTGTTGTTGTTACTGGGAATCAAACTCAGGACCTTGCACTTGCCAGGCAGGTGCTGTGCCACTGAGCTGTACACCCAGCTCTTTTGTCTTTGACTGAATCCCCAGTCTTTCCAGTACGCAGATGTTCCTTTGTGTTCTGCCCCTGATTCTGCAGACCACCTAGGAAATCTTTTATACAATCATCTGTTCCTCTAGTGAACCTTGATACAATGATAAAATCTCCACCTAAACTCTTCTCACTTTTCTCTTAAAGTATCTCCAAGAAATCCCATTCTCTTTCTACTGCTTTGAGTTCTAAGCTGGTAATGATCAATCCTTCTAATTATTGAGTACACTTTATGTGTCAGGCACAGAACTAGCCATTTTTCAAGGATTTTTTCATTCGATTGTGACAGCAATTATATCAATTAGCTTCTATTGTTTTTCCCCATTTTACAAGTGAGGAAACTGAGCTTTCAAAGTAATGGGTAGTTAGTTCAAGATCCCACTGCCAGGAAGAGGTAAGACTAGTGTTTGAAAGCAGACAGTCTGATTCCAGAGCCTGTAGAACACTCTACTGCTGGATATTTAAACTATATCAGTCTGCTAAGTATTTTAAAGACTTACACAGAAACAACTGGGCATGGTGGCACACACCTGCAATCCTAGCACTCAGGAGGCTGAGGCAGGAGGATTGTTGAGTTTGAGACCAGCCTGGGCTACAAAGTGAGCTCAAGGCTAGGCTGAACTATGTAGCGAGACCCTGTCTCAAAAAAAAAAAAAAAAAAAAAAAATACTTACCCAGAAATTAAGCCTAAAAGCTTTTCCCTAGCCCAAATATACTCATTTCTTTTGGGCCATCAAGTGAGCTATACAGACTGTGCAAACTAGGATGCGATTTCCTAGGTGGAACGTTAAGACAAAAACTGTCTGAGTGGAACAGAGTTAAATGTGCACAGCAGCCTGTGAGTTCCTTTCATGAAGAGGATTTCATCTGAGCAGAGTGAAAATAGGGGTCATTTCATTCTCCTTGATTCAATTATATTTTTAATTTTTTTATAGTTAAAAGGAAGCCTTTATTAATAAAGGCCATTTTAATTCTTGTAAGTTCATCTTAATATTAAATAGGATGAGGTGCTTAATAGCTATAATTCAACAATTTAACCCAGCTTAGTCCTTTTCAGTGAACTTGCTGTGAACTTGCTTATATTTTAATAGACAGAAGCCACGAATCATCATGTATTTAGGGAGATGTAGCTAATTAGATTGGAAAATGAAAATTTATAGATGTCTTATCATTAGATCAAAATAAAATATCAAATGAAGGATATCATAAGGTTTGATTAAGAAATAACTTATCATCAGACATGATTTTTTTTTAATTTTTTTTTTGAGACAGGGTTTCCCTATGTACTCCAAATTGACTATAAACTTGCTTATATAGCCCAGGATGGCCTCAAACTCATGGCAATTCTCCTGCTTCAGCCTCCCGAGTGCTGGGATTACAGGCATGCATCACACCTGGCTTTTCAAATATTAATATGTATTTAGCAATGTGGGTTTTGTTTTTGTTTTTGTTTTTTTGAGACAGAGTCTTGCTGTGCAGTTCAGGCTGGCCTTGAGCTCACTTTGTAACTCAGGCTGGTCTCAAACTCACAGTGAGCCTCCTGCCTCAGCCTCCCAGAGTACAGGGATTACAGGCATGTGCCATCACACCCAGCAACAATGTTTTTTTAAAAACTGAACTAGTACTGTCTTTCAGTTATAAAAAAAAAACTACCTCTGGTTATAAAAAGAAATAGGTATCTGATTTCTTATTGAAAGTTACCATTTCTTATTGAAAGTTATCTTATTGAAAGTTGCCATGATTTACAAATGTCCTTAGAATTCTTAAGCCACACAATAAATTAAGTAGAAAACACTAATTTTAAAAGTTTGGTAATAAAACCAGTCTTGGTGGCACATGCCTGTAATCCCAGCACTCAGGAGGCTGAGGTAGGAGTATCATTGTGAGTTCAAGACCAGCCTGGACTACAAAGTAAGCTCAAGGCCAGCCTGAAATGCATAGTGAGACCCTGTCTCAAAAACACACACACAAAAAAGTTTGGTACTGTTTCTGTGGTTTATGTATATGTATTAATTGGTCTCTTTATAGGAAACTCAAGTAAAAGTTGATCATATTAAGCACTATAAAATGAAAGAAAAGCTAATCACGTTTCAACAAAAATTGTATGCAACCCTTTCAAGTATCAAAGGTATCATTTAGAGGTTAACTGCCTGCTACAAAATACATTTCCTGGACTGGGTTTCACTCGCAGCCACCCTGTGATCCAAAATGCGGTTTCCACCAAGTAAAACCTGCAGTGTCATTTGCTTGGTGTAGACCACTCTGTGTATACTACATACTTAACCCCCACCCGGCACCCTCAACCCCCACCGTGGTACCATGTTATTAAAAATGTTAAGGACCTGGGATTTATGCTTCAGATCAAGACATCATTTGAGTACTTTCAAATGATGTACTGCTCCTTATGTAAAAAAGATGTTTTGGGGTCAAAATTACCTCAAAAAGTAGTTCTGTTCAAATGACCTGTCATATCATGCCTTAGCAATTACAAAGCCATGGTTTTGACACGTGGCAATGTGTAAGTTAAGGAAATGTGAGATGCTGACAGATGTGAAGAGCTGTTCTTCTACTTAACTGTTAAGTATTCTGTTGCAGAGTCCTGCAAACCTCAGGTACTGACCATATTTTTTTAGTTATCATAGCCAGCCCACAATACAGCGTGCTAAGTCAGGAAGTACAAATCCAAGGAACAGGGTTAGGGATATAGCTCAATGACACAAGCACCTGCTTGGCAAGCTTGGGGTCCTGAATTTGATTCCAGGTACCAAACCAAACCAAACAAAAAAATCCAAGGAAGATACCTTTAATAAACTACAAAACTTTTGGCAAACCAAGACAATACTCTTTAATACAATAAAATAATATTTCTTTTGGAGTCACGTATTACTTTAGTGACAATTTTCACTCCAAAAATATCACTTAAATAGCAAATCTAAACACTGTGGTTTCTAGCAGAGCAAATTATTTTATGCAAAGTAATGTCTTTCACAACTTTACATTTCTTGTTTTCAAGTGAGCTCCTCCAAAAAAAATAAATAAATAAATAAGTGAGCTCCTCAGGCTGAGGCAGGAGGATTGCTGTGCATTCGAGGCCAACCTGGGCTGCAAAGTGAGTTCAAGGCCAGCCTGATCTGCATAACGAGACCCTGTCTCAAAAAGACCAAAAATAAATAAATAAATAAAATAAAATAAAGTGAGCTCCTCATGCATACAGATCTAGCTTGCAACATAGCAACCATGTACCTAGGAGGTGGCTCTGCTTTGTGGAGAGGTTGGTCTACAGCTGCGAAAGTCCCAACACCTAAAAAGCTTCAACATTCTACCTTTTTTTTTTTTTTGTACTGGGAATTGAACTCAGGACCTTGCACTTGCCAGGCAGGCGCTTGTGCCGCTGAACTATATCCCCGGCCCCAACATTCTACCTTAAAAAGACTCCCTGTCAATACCAATTCTTCCAAGTGCTTTTTATAAAATGGTTCCATTTTCACATAAATACTGGAACCTTAACAACCAGTCTTCTCAAGTCAGACTCACATCAGGTGACCCCTGTGATTTAGAACTCCTGTATCTTTATGTTTTGATGAAAATCACATAGTCTTACTCCAGCTTATCAAAAGAAAATTCTTTCTAAAATACAGTTGTGTTTTCTCAGTAACAAATATATTGTCAGCTTGGAGAGACCTGGTGTTGTGTAACAATTTTTTCATCATTTGTCTACAAATCCTGCGGCTACCATTGGTGTCCTTGTGCTTCCTCTCACCAAAGCTGCCAATTCTTCAACCTTGGCATTTAATTTATGGAATTTATGTCTCCCCCTTTCTGCTGCTTCTCGGCTTTTATTAGCATTTGAAGGTATCGTGCTTGCTGTCAGCCCTTCAAGGTAACTGCTGCAGCTGACCCCTTTCCCTGCGATGATGGCTTCCTGAGGCAAAATAGTTTTTTCTGAAGATGTGGTTTGTGTATAAGCTTCCCGTCTACTGAAACCATATTTGGAAATGACATATTAGTCGATTTAAGTTGCATTGTTTTCTCTACAGGATCAACTACAGAATGTTCTTGCACATACATTTTGTTCTCGCTGCAACAATAATAGACTTCACAGTGGAGGGCTGACCCTGCTCTATGCTGAGAAGCCTGGGGCTGTGCAGCTCTCCAGAGGGATCTGCACGTTGTCCAGCACAGCAACTCCCACCAGTCAGAATCACAGGGTTTGGGTACTGCTGCAGTTTCCCAAGGGTGGTCAAGCACAAGCTCCAAAGTCCAGATCTTCATGGTGCTGGCAACTGGGGGAGGATGAAATGTACTTTTTTTTTTTTTTTTTTTTTGAGACAGAGTTTCACTGTGCAGTTCACGCTGGCCTTAAACTCACTTTGTAGCCCAGGCTGGCCTTGAACTCGCAATAATCCTCCGGCCTCAGCCTCCCAAGTGCTGGGATTACAGGCGTGCACTACCACACCTTGTTCCAGCAGTACTATTTATAAAAGAGAAACTTCCCCTTTCTCTCCCAACCTGACTACCTGAAGCCACAGAAATTAGCTGGCTTTTCTATGTAAAATAGATTTTCAGCACTAAACCAATATAAATGTCATTGTGGAGGTCAGATACAGTCACGCTTCCGGATTCTATTCATTTCTTAACTCAGTGTCTTTGAGAAGCATCCTTCACCTCCATTCTCTTGCTATCACAGCCCTCCCATTTTTGTATTTCAATGGTGGTAACAGTCTCCTAACTGATCGTCTACTTCCATTCAAATCCTTTCCCAGTCTATCTCCCAAACTCCTACCAGATGATTTTTACAAAAGCACAGATTCTATCATGTTACTCCCTGCTACATTTTTACTTCTATTCCAACTGGCAATGAAATAAAATCCAAACCCTTAAGCATAACATCCAAAGGTCTTCATAATCAGAATACTCCCTTCTGTGTCATCTCTTTTGCAGCCAAACCAAAGCAATTCCATTCTTCATAACACGCCACACAATTTTTTCATCTGTCTTAAGTCTGGCATTAGGCTATGAGTGACATGGGCTTTATAAATAGGCAAGAGGCTTCTCTCCTGAAGGACAGGCTTTGTCAGGCATTGAGGTGGGATGTGTGGTCTGATCATCATGTACTATTCCCCCAGTCAGCAGGAGCCCTCAGGAGCCAACCGTGTATCACTGCCCAACCTTCACCTTCAACTTAAACTCCTTCTCTCCCCTTGGGTAAATCAAGAGAACATTTTGTGGGGCTGGGGATTTAGCTCAGCAGCACAGCGTCTGCCTGGCAAGTGCAAGGTTCTGAGTTCGATTCCCGGCACCGGAAAAAAAAAAAAAAGGAGAGAGAGCATTTCATAACCCATTGCTGTGCCTCAATACCTTCCAAGTAGACATAGTTCCTCCAGAGGGTTACAAAACGCTTTACCCGTACCAAACATCTTGAGTACATTTTGGGGTGTGATAATAGAGTTTGTTCCCGTCTAATTGTGGGAAACACTGGGCAGTTCCCCAAATACCCTCGCCCCTCCTCCACATCTACCCAAAATCATGCTTGCCTGAGAAGAAAGCCATGGGTAGTTTGTTCACTGGTGTATGATATTGCTGGATCATGGATCTGTGCTTTTCACCAGTTTCTCTCAGAACTGGAGATTCTATTTGTTCTTGTTATCCAACAAAAGGCAAAATACATTTTCCTCCCAGGGCCTCTCTGGTTTTAATAGGAGATATATTTGGCTCTTGGGTTCCTTTTACCGGGGAATAATGGGAAGCTCGTTACATAGGCAAAGGGCAGCAGCATGAAATTTTCCTCTGTCTAATAGAATCCTGCAGATTCTGGCAGCTGCCCACTTCTGCAGTGGCCCCTGAAAGCCCATCGAACTCTCTCTGCATTCATCACGTGTGCTGCCAGAAGGACCTTTGTGTTGTTTTGTCAAAGCTGAGAAACAAAATCTGTCCTTCTGCCGCCCAGCCTGGTCTAAGGCCACATTTAAACATTTAATTGTGCGTGTTTCTACCAGATGTCCCTTCCCCACATCACCTGCATTTTAGAGACTGTCACTTCCATTTCTGCTAGAATGCGTGCAGGAAAATTTATTTGTTCAGAAACCAGCTTCTATTTTACCATCTATTAAATCAGAGTAGATCAGAAACCAATTTGTTTAATTCAATCAATACTTTCAGGCTGCAGAACCAGGCAATTGGAGGATCTGGATAAATGTAGCCGAAGAGTGTGATGACTTAGACCCTCACAGCAGCTGAATCCTGAGATCAATACCCTGCCACATCCTTAGGAAACCCGACCATGGCTTTGTGGCGGTTCCCTGAACTCAGCCCCACCCCAAACCTTTTCTGCACATCTCTAAGAGACTTGGGTGGGCCTGTGTATATTTGCAGCCACTGTGCAGCTTGGCAGTTACTTAAGTGATGACTCAAGATTTTATGATCATGAATATCTTCATTAGTCTTTATTTTAGTCAGAATTGCTTATTTGCCTTTCAGCAGCACATATGTTTTAAGACAATGACAGTAGCTATTTGCTCTTGCAGTCAGGTCTAAAAGCCTCTTCCTGGTATTCTTATGCTCTCCCAAATTGACAAAACCTTTGTCTCAGTGAGCCACTGCCAGCCCCGGCCACTTGGCTGTGCCTGTCAGATAAATGATAGTGTTTCCTTTATTTTTAATTTTTAATTTTTAAATTTCTTTGACAGTATTTCCATTAAACCTGTGCTGAAAGAGCTGATGCCCACCTGCTTCCATCTCCATGTCTGGTTACTGCCCAGATCCTTCTAGCCTGCCTCTGAGACCCCATTCACAGCCTACATCACCTCCAAATTACAGAGTGCACACGCACACACACACACACAAATGTATACATCAGGAAAAGAAAAACTTGTATAAATATTTTTGTTCTGGTACCAGGAATCGAACTCAGGACCTTGCACTTGCCGGGCAGGCAGTGTGCCTCTGAGATATATCCAGTCTGAAATCTAACAAATCTAATCCAATATTTTAAAACTAAATTTACTGAGACATCATGAGATTAACAGAAGTTACCTTTGGCCTCTACAATTACAACAGGTACTCACAGTGGTGGTCATGAGCTTCCAGACATTTATTAGTATGGCAAATTGCTGAAGTATCTATCTATCTATCTATCTATCTATCTATCTATCTATCTATCTGTCTCTCTATATATTTTTTGGCCCATTCTGTATGTGAATGTGCATGTGTGTGTGTATATGTCTCTATTTGGCTAAATTGGGGGAAACTTTTCTCATTTTCTCACAGTGTGTCACTTGCATTAGTTCTCTTATTTCACCCAGATAAGCAGATAAATATAAAACACCATGATTGAGTACACAGTCTAACAAGAATTTCTTTTATTAATGTTGTTTTGGTGCCTCCCACTTTAGCCTCTGGACTGGCTGGGATTACAGTTCACACATGAGTGCCTTTGTGCTAGCACCATACCAATTCGTTTTATTTTGTTTCATGTTTTTGAAACCCGGGACTTCATACATGCTAGGCAAGCGCTTTACCACTGAGCTATACCTGCAGCCCCCAATTTTTAATAGTTTTGTAGGCATCTCTATGGTCCCTTAAATTCCATAGAAATGCACAAGGTGGCAAGCTTTTCAAATTGGCAGAAATGCACAAGGTAGCCAGGTGTGGTCACTCATGCCTGTAATTCCAGCTCCTTAGCAGGCTTAGGCAGCAGGATCACAAGTTCAAGGCCAGCCTGAATGATTTGGGAAGACCTTGCCTCAACATTTTAGAAAGGCCAGGGGAAGTAGCTCAGTGGCAGAGCATTTGCCTAGCATGTGGGAGGCCTTGGGTTTGATCCCCAAAATGAGAAGAAAAAAGAAAGGAAAGACACACACAAAGTAGTACGCTTTATTTTATTTTATTTTATTTTATGTATTTATTTATTTTTGTCTTTTTGAGACAGGGTTTGGCTATGCAGTCAGGCTGGCCTTGATCTCAGTTTGTAGCCTAGGCTGATCTCAAACTCACAACGATCCTCCTGCCTCAGCCTCCTGAGTGCTGAGATTACAGGCAGGCACCACCAATACCGGGCGCATGCTTTCTTTTAAACCACTTTTTTACTTTGAGGCTGCATGATCACTTCATTTGCATGGTCTTATAAGTTACAGTCTTTGTTTTAACAATTGATTTGTCTATTTATTTGCTGACAGTGTCTTGCTCTCTACCAGGCTAGACTTAAACTCCCTATATAGCCCAGGCTGGCCACAATCTTCCTGCCTCAGCCTCCCAAGTACTGGCTTTACAGATTTGTGCCACATACCTGGCTAACAGTTCCATTTCTTACTGTATAATATTGGTAAGATTGCAAGTTGCGGATAGTACTCTGGAAAGTATCATAAATGAGTGATTTGGACCTGGTGGGAAATACGAGAGCACATATATTTCTTCTCTAAAGAGCAGTTCGAATGTTGCTATAGGAAATACAGGCTCATTATGAACATATAACATAAATCATCAAGAGAGGCAAAAAAATTGGAATTTTGAGGAAATTTCCCAATGTTCAAGTAGGAGTTCAAATATTTTGGAATACTTTTTCAGCTAGATTAAACACACAGGCCATGAGGCTGGGGACTTAGCTCAGTGACACTGCGCCTGCCTGGTAAGAGCAAGGTCATGAGTTCAATTCCCGGTACCGGAAAAAAAAACCAAAAGAAATAAAATAAAATAAACACACAGGCCAAGCAGTGTGCAACTTCTAGAAAGTAGTGATGCTTGGTAGCTGGATGAACCACAGCAGGCTGAACCAGGACTCCAAGATGGTGGCTGTCCCCCTGGAACAGAAGTCCAAGCAAGATGTTCAGGTTGGCCTAGCCTTGGCTTGCTGATGCAGTAGGCGGGATAGTTCTTTGTTGTGGCTGGCTGCCCATTATAAGATATTTAAGAGCGTCCCTGGCCTCTGTCTACTTGGTTCCCGTAGCACAGTGCCCTCCCCTTCCCAGCTGTGACAACTAACAGTGTCCCCAGACATTTCCTGCTAACCCGTGGGAGATCACATGCCCTGGGTTAGAACCACTGGTATAGATCTTGGTGGTAACAGGCATGAGAACTGGTCTCAGGACAGAGTTTCATGGGGTGCTACATGAATGGTCCAGCACTTTCCCACAGAACTACAGCCCCACCCCTTTTTATGTTTTACTTTAAAACAGAGTCTCGCTAAGTTGCTTTATTGGGGATGTAGCTCAACATAAAGACCCTGGGTTCAATCCCCAGTACTGCAAAAACAAACAATGACAGACAATATTTCTTATCAGTGTGTGTGTGTGTAGGATGGGGGATCTGGGAACTGAACCCAGGGAGCACTGAGCAATGCCTCAGCCACCAGCACCCTCTTTTAATTTTGAGCTAGGGTCTTGCTTAGTTGCCAAGCAGGTGATTCCCCTGTCTCAGCCTCTGGAATAGCTGGGACTACAGGCATGTGCCACCACACCCGGCTCTTACGCTACTACTGCTCTGGTCCAAACCAAGCTCATCTCTGGCCAGGACTATTGCAATAATTTTCTAATGGTCTCCTTATTACTACACTTGCTGCACACTTGCTGTTCTCAACCCAGCAGGGACAAGGATCTCTCTTGCTCCTCCTCCCTCCCTTCTCTCTCTTCTTTTCTTTCTTTTTGAAGTGCTAAAGATCTAACCCAGCTACTTCCCCCTTCCCCAGCTATTTTTAGCTTCTAGTTTGAGATAGGGTGTCATAAGTTGCCCATGATGATCCCGAGCTCTCCCTCTCCCCCTCAGCCTCCCCGGTAGCTGGGAACGTGGGTGTGAACCACCATACCTAGCAAACCACCTTTTAGCACAGTGTGTGTGTTTAAACATCTCTGCCTGCTAGAATCTAAAATCTAAGAGAGAAGAAACAGTTGTCTTATTTAGTGAGGCATCTCAACCAGCTAGAACAGCATCGGACAAGACGGGCACTTATCAAATAGTTGCCAGATGATGAGGGATTGGGGCTCAGAAATGGTGGTTGTACCTCTAGGTTGCTGTGATGGGCTGCAATGATGACTTTTCCAAAAATGGTATATTGAGCTCCTCACCCCCTCAAAAGGGGGACTTGAGCTTAGAGATTACATAAGGGGAACGTTACATGACCATGAGGGAGCAGACAGGTGTACACACCTGCGAATGCCAGGTCCCCTTAAACCAGCAGAAGCTGGGCAGACAGCATGGAGCAGCCTCCCTCCCTGTGCTCAGGAGGGAACATACGCTTCCCGCCTTCACCGGGGGACAAGAGACTTGTTATTTTATGCCACCAGTTGCATATTTGATGGCGCTTTGTTACCTAGGAAACGATTAGCTATTCTCTGGGTATTTGGGCGGTCTGAAATCTAACAGGGGCTGGAAGAACCTGGGGACGGTGAGCATCTACAAGCGACCGCGGCGACTGTACGCCCTCTGTCGCCCTCTGTCGGGCGTAGTCATACGGGTCTACAATCCCAGAGCGCTGGAAGGCTGAGGCAAGGAGGATCATGCGTTCAAGCCCAGCTCGAGCCATTTATTTTTTTAATTAACTTTTAATTAATTTTATTGGTACACTCTAGATATACATAATGATCACATTCATCATAGGGGATTTGTACCTATACATGATGTATCCTGATTCTTCTTTTTTTCCATTCCCCCCTCCCTTTTTTCCCTCTTCCCCTCCTTATTTATAAAAGCTTTGTTTCCACTTCTTCCTTCTTTCTCTCTTTTCCTCCTCCCACTCCCTTGTTTCCCTTCCCTTTTGAACATTTTCTTCCAGCTTCCCAATATCTCATCCTCCATTTTGGTCCTTATTTTGTTTCAGTTTCTCACACCTGAGAAACAATGCACTATTTGAACATGTGTGTCTGATTAGTTCACTGAAGAGTATGGCCTCAGGGTGCATCCATTTACCTACAAATGTCTCAAGTTTATCTGTCTTTATGGCTGAGTACTACTTCACTGTATTAAAAAAAAATTTTTTTTTTTTTATCCATTCCTTGGCTGATGGGCATTTGGGCTGTTTCCAAGATTTAGCTATTACAAACTGTGCTGCAATAAATATGGGAGTGCAGACATGGCTGTGACATGATGCTTTTAACTCTTGAGAAGATACCAAGCAGGGGGATCAGCTTGAGCAATGTAGGGACTTAGGGAGACCCTGTCTCAAAAGTAGAAAGGGTTGGGAATGTAGGCCAGTGTGAAGGCCCTGAGTTCAACAACGAAAACACCCACAAGGCCTGTGACTGTCCAAGGACGCAGCAGAACGGTGCTGGATTCCACTTTCCCCTTTCTCCACCTACCCCCATGCTTGCCGTCACCACTGCGGAAACATCAGGAAACCCGCGCGTCTCCCGCCATGCCCCGCAAAGCGCCTTAGGGTCCTGAGGCTGCTTCTCCAGGTCCCAAGCGGTCCTCGGATCAGATCCACCCAGACCTCTCCTCGTCTACGTTCCGGTGGGATGGCAGACACGTTCAGGGGTGGGAAAGAGAGGAGGATGGTTTTCCAGGAGCTTTTCTTTGGGGAAATAAGGCTCCTTTTGCTCACTGCACAGGGTTTGCAAGATGCAGACCCCTGCCTGGGCTGCTTGGCCACACAATTTCTAGTGACCTGAAAGGACAAGGCGGAGACCCCGGGAAGGGGTGGGTGTTCTGGTCCACAGGCCGAGCGGGAGCCAGGAGCGGGAGAGCAGGCCGGAAAGGGCTGACTCCAGGCAGTGCCGGCCAGAAGACCTAGGCCTGAAAACAGAGCAACAAACACGGGCCAGTTCTTTTTTTTTTTTTTTAGTGGGGATTGAACCCACAGCCCTCACACTGACCCTCACACTGAGCTTCATTCCCCATAACCCCTTTAATTTTATATTTTGAGATTTTTTTTCTTGTATCAGGAATTGAACTCAGGACCTTGCGCTTGTCAGGCAGGCGCTTATGCCACTGAGCTATATCCCTGGCTAATTTTATATTTTGAGACAAGATCTCACTAAATCACTAATTTCCCCAGGCTGGACTGACACTTGAGATCTTCCTGCCTCAACCTCCAAGAGTGCCGGCTTCATTTATGTTTCTCTCCAGCGGGTGGAAACCCCAGGAAAAGGTGGCCCACACCCCAGGCCCATTATATAGGTACAAGTGTAGCTTTTGTTTGCTTTTAAAGATGGGTTGTTTAAGCATTCTTTGAATTCTCTTAACCTGTTCTTGTGTCGTAGAGTCAGGGTCCTGCTCTTTACTTTCCCACTGAAGCCATCTTATGAACTCTGAGTCTTCCTGAGGATTTGGGGTATGATGGCTCTGCAAGAAAAGGAGCCTACATTTAACAATAACTTTGATTGAGTTCCGGAAGTTGCAGTCTTCTTAAAGTTACAATTTTTAGTGATGGTTTTCTTTTCTGTTTTTTTGGTGGGGGAGGTTGAGATAGGATCTCTCTTTGTAGTACAGGCTGGACTTGAACTCATTTTGGGCTCCTTTATGTAGTCCAGGCTAGCCTTAAACTTGCAGCAATCCTCCTGCATCTCCCTCCCAAGTGCTGGGATCACAGGTGTGTACCACCACGCCCAGCTCCTAGTTATGACTTTTCTTGTCTCCTTTCTACCTACCTTTTTGCTCTTCTACCTCAGGTAAAGGTTACAAAGATTCTGGAATCAACACTGACTTACTGATGAACTCACAAAACTGTCCCCTGCAGGGCCTGGTAGTACACATTTGTAAGCCCAGTACTTGGGAGGCTGAGGCAGGAGGATGACTTCAAGTTGGAGGCCAGCCTGGGATACACAAGCGAGTTCAAGGCCAGCCTGAACTGCATAGTGAGACGCGGTCTCAAAAAGACAAGACGAAACAAAAACAAAAACCTCCCCTGAACCTTGAAATTTATTCTTGACTCTGAGCAGGATTTGTAGCTGACTCAATCATTTATTAAGCATATGTTAAGTGCCTGTGATAGATTAAGACTTCTACTGGACACTGTGAGGTCCGGAGATGATGGATTTTTATTCCTAAGGAGTTGACTGGTAGGGGAGACATTAAAAATCGATCAGTGACATATACTGTGTTAAGTGTGACAGAAGAGGGGAATGTAATGATTAAGAGCTCAGGCTTTTGGCCTCAGATATAAATTTAGACTCAGATTACAATTTCAGGTTGTATGATCTCGTGGTAAACTGCTAAGCTTCTCTGAACTTCAATATCCTTTAGGTAATTGAAAATAATAATAGGCTAGGAGTGGTGACACCCACATGCCTAGAATCCGAGCTACTCCAGAGGCTAAAGCAGGAGAAGATTACAAGTTCCAGGACAACCTGGACAGTGTAGCTCTCTTTCCCTATCTATGAAAAAAAAAATAAAAGTACTCATTTACTATATAAGATTATTGCCTGGCATGGTGGTGCATGCCTGTAATCCCAGTACTTGGGAGGCTGAGGCAGGAGGATCATTGTGAGTTCGAGACCAGCCTGGGCTACAAAGTGAGCTCAAGACCAGCCTGAACTGCATAGTGAGATCCTGTCTCAAAAAGATGAAAAAAAGGGCCTGGGGATTTAGCTCAGTGGCACAGCGCCTGCTTGCAAGCGCAAGGTCGTCAGTTCAATTCCCGGTAGAAAGAAAAAAAAAATTTTAAAAAGACCAAAAAAAAAAAAAGGGTTACAAGATTATTACGAGGATTAAATTAAGTCAGACATGCCCGGCAACTAGTAAGTTCCCAATAATATTATTACCAATAATAATAACTAGTATTAAAATTGTCTACACAAAGGTAATGTCAGTAAATGTTTTCAAGAAAAGGTAGCATTTCAGCTGAATACTGAACAAAAAGAAGCTGGCCAAGTCCCGGATGAAGCTATTGAATTGCTTCTATTTTTTAAATTATGTCCTGTCAGATTTCTCAAAAGATTTTAGGTAAAATAATGACTTTAGTGATAGGCAATTGAGTTTGAGAAAACATGTTTTGACCTCCTTATTCTAACCTCCAGTCTAATCCCAAATCCTACATATTGCCCAATTATGTAGGAAATGATACAACTATTAATCTTTTTTCACTTGATTTTGAATATTACAGGTAAAAGTAACAAGAAATAAATTTGGTTTTGAGAAGCTGACATTAAACGGGTGTGGTGATACATGCCTGTAATCCCAGCACTTGGGAGGCTAAGGCAGGAAGATTGCTATTAGTTCAAGGCCTGCCTTAACTGCTGAGTGAGACCCTGTTCCCCTGCCCCCCCAAAAAGCTGACATTCAAGGTGTTTACCTGTGACGTCAGGAGGCTGGATCTTTAAAAGGGGTGGAGTCTCTCTAGAACTTAAGGGCTACAGATCTTGAACTCATTGCGGTGTATTAATTTGTTTTCTTTTGGGTCTGCCACAAAATTGTGCATAGCAGGAACCTGACAAATGCTCATAGCATACTAAGATTCTCTTTAGCCGGATTACTTGTGCAAGCATTATGCAAAGATGAACTGCACCTGGAGAGTCGGTTATTGTAACCGAACAATTACCAAATATCCAGATGAACTCTCATAGCTTGGAGAATGATAATGAGGTGAAGCAGGCCCATCAGCACTTGGGCACCATGCGTATAATCACAAGTCCTACTAAAAAAAATACCATGTCTGGTTTATGAAATGAAATGCTTTTATCATTACAGTCCTTCTCATTCACTGAACTTTTGTTCTTTAAAATTTCTCTTTTACATTTGCATCTCTAGATTTCTTCCTTGTCTGCCTAGCAAGGTCATGGCAGAGCTGGAGGAGGCAGTGTATGAAGAACTGAACTACTCCTATGCACTGGAGTATTATTCTCAGGAGCCGGAGTTGGAGGAGGAAGTGCCCCTGGGAGCTGTGCACTGGCTCTCCCTGCTGCTGTGTGGTTTGGCATTTATTCTGGGAATCCCAGGAAATGCCATTGTCATCTGGCTCACCGGGTTCAAGTGGAAGAAGACAGTCACCACACTCTGGTTCCTTAATCTGGCTATTGCGGATTTCATTTTTGTTCTCTTTCTGCCGCTGTACATCTCCTACGTGGCCATGCATTTCCACTGGCCCTTTGGCACTTGGCTGTGCAAAGCCAACTCCTTCATCGGTCAGCTGAACATGTTCTCCAGCGTTCTCTTCCTGACTGTCATCAGCCTGGACCGCTACATCCACTTGATCCATCCCATCCTGTCTCATAGGCATCGAACCCTGCAAAATACCGTGGTTGTTGTCATAGCTGTCTGGCTTTTAGCATCTCTCATTGGGGGCCCAGCCCTGTACTTCCGGGACACTCTGGAGCTCAATAACCGCACCCTTTGCTATAACAATTTCCACGAGCACGACCCCGATCTCATTGTGATGAGGCACCATGTTCTGACCTGGGTGCGATTCATCCTTGGCTACCTTTTCCCTTTGCTGACACTGAGCATTTGCTATTTGTGTCTCATCATTAAGGTAAAGAAGCGAAGCATCCTGATTTCCAGTAGGCATTTCTGGACAATCCTGGCTGTGGTCATAGCCTTCTTAATTTGCTGGACTCCTTATCACCTCTTTTCCATTTGGGAGCTCACCATTCATCACAATAGCTCCTCTCACCGGGTGCTGCAGGCAGCGGTCCCCCTCTCCACTGGCTTGGCATTCCTCAATAGTGGCTTGAACCCCATGCTTTACGTCCTAATTAGTAAAAAGTTCC
Source organism: Chinchilla lanigera (assembly GCF_000276665.1). NCBI lineage: Eukaryota > Metazoa > Chordata > Mammalia > Rodentia > Chinchillidae > Chinchilla > Chinchilla lanigera. The sequence goes on from NW_004955457.1 coordinate 8,831,301, forward strand.
AAGCTCCCTTCCGGTCCTCAGTTGCAGAAAAGCTAAAGTCCACACTGTGGGAGGTCAGCTGCTCCGGCACAGTCAGTGAACAGCTCAGGACCTCTGAAACCAAGAACATGTCCTTCGTGGAGACAGCTCAGTGACTTACTGCTTTCCCAAAACTGGGGTGAGGTTTTGGAGCAACTCTCCTGACAAATACTTCCAAATGAAATTTGCTTTTAGGATTTAGAGCTGACCACATTTGTGTTTATTTTTGGTCAGTTTATTGGCCTCACATTTTTGTGTGAGTATAAAACTCTGGCAGGATATGCATATTTTTCCTCTGGAAGCAAAACTGATCTGTCACTCTTGCTAATTATCCCACAGTGGACTATCACCACTGTGAAAATAGTCCCAGTTTTTAAAAAAAATAATTTTAAAGCCTCAATCTTAAATATGTGACTAATGTGCCAGATGTGGGGATGCAGTTTTGTAATCCCAGGTATCTGGGAGGCTGAGGTAGGAAGATCACAAATTCTAGGCCAGTCTGAGCAATTTAGGGAGAACCTATCTCAAAATTAAGAGGGGCTGGGGATGTAGCTCAGTGGTTAAGCACTTGCCTAACATGTGTGAGTTCCTGGTTTCAATCCCTAGCACCAAAGGAAAAACAAGTTGTTTTGCTTAAACTCATGTAATTTTGAACATGTAAACTATTAGACATACTTTTTTTTTTTGGTTTGTTTTGTCTTGTTTTGAGACAGGGTCTCTATATATAGTTCAAGCAGACCTGGAGCTCACTATGTAGCCCAGGCTGGTTTTGAACTTGCAGCGATCCTCTTGCCTCAGCCTCCCAACTGCTGGGATTACAGGCATGTGCCATCATGCCTGGCTCAGACTATTAAAATACATGTCTGAGGCAGGAGGATTGCTGTGAGTTCAAGGCTAGCCTGGACTATATAGTAAGACCCTGTCTCAAAAAAAATATACTTAATTTCTTTCTGTAGTAAATGCATACACATTTATGAATTATTTGGTTAGTTTAAAAACTGTTTGTTAGGGCCAGGGATATAGCTCAGTGGCACAGTGCCTATCTGGCAAGCTCAAGGTCCTGAGTTCAATTCCTACTACCAAAACAAAAAACAAAAACTGTTTGTTAACTATGGATGCTTAATAAACTGCCCTAAAACTTAAAGTTGCTGAACATAATAATTTACTGTTTCCTATCTCACAATTCAGAAATTTAAACAAAGGTGTGGTGGTGCACACCTGTAATCCCAGTACCTGGGAGGCTAAAGCAGAAAGATCACCTTGATTGTAAGGCCAGCCTAAAACCCATAGTGAGCTCAAGGCCAGACTCTGCTTCCAAAAGACAAAAAAAACCCAAAAACCAAAGAGAAAAACAGTTTCCACAGGCAGAGAAGAAAGTCTGTGGTCTGCTTCGCTACCCATGGACTGCACTGAGGAGACTGAGGTTTGGCTGGTTGATCTGTCTCCCGCTTCCGCCACCATCCCTCCACCATCTACCCCTTCCGCACCCAGCTCTTCCACACTGGTGACCTCTCAGCTCAGGGTGGCTGCACTGGGCAGTGCTCCAAGACAGAAATCCCCAGTCCTTTACTGCTTGCTTCTCTTGGTGCGAGAAACCAAAAGTGTAAATAAGTACCAACATAGGTATTGTGACATAGGAAGAAAATGTTCAAATGGGGATGGGAACAAGGGGGCGGGGAGGAAAGAAGGGAAAATAAAAAGAGAAATGGAAAAAAATGTTAACAAAGCTTTTGTAAATGGGGAGAAGAGGAGTTAGAAGGAGGGTAGGGGAATGGGAAAAAAAAAGAATCAAGTTATATTATGTACAGGTACAAATTCTCTATGATGAATGTGATCATTATGTATGTCTAAAAGATACCAATAAAATCTGATTGAAGAAAAAAAATTTCCCAGTCCTTACGGGGCGTGGTGGCACACACCTGCAATCCCAGCACTCTAGAGGTTGAACCAGGATTGCTACAAGTTGGAAGCGCGCGCGCGCGCGCGCGCACACACACACACACACGTCACAGAGATGGTGGATGTGCTACCCCAATCTCCTAATTATTTCAGAGAACATACAGATGACATGTTCCTGCTCCTATATTTATAAAAACACCAATATAAAATCAATGTACGTGTTTAGGTCAAGGATTCCTTCACCGAACAGTGAGTGCTTCAGCTTTGCAGGAGCCCCAAGCTGTTTTCCAGGAAGTGAAATGCTGCCCTCTGCTGGCGTCCACGGTGCTGACAACCTGAAAATTTCTCCATTTTAGGCTGGAGCTGGGGGACTACGCACTGCTCAGATTTATTCAATACCAATCTGCACCCGATTAACTCTTTAGTTTCCCACACTCCAGGTAGCACAACATAAAATCAGATTGTAAGAGCACTGTCTGGTTGTATGAAAAACTTACCTAAATTGGGTTTGATGGTACAGGTCTGTAATCCTTCCTTTTTTTTTTTTTTCTTTTTTTTGGTACCAGGAATCAAACTCCAGATCTCACACTTACCACTGAGATATATCCCCTGCCCTGTAATCCCAGTATTAATTTATAATGTTTCTAAGAGACTGAGGCAGAATGGTCTGGCCATCCTGACCAATTTTGTGAGAACTTATCTTAAAATTTTTAAGGACAGAGAGGCCAGGCAAGGCATCCTAGCACTCAGGAGGCTGGTGCAGGATGATAGCCATGACTCCAAGGCCAGCCTGCACTACATAGCAATACCGTCTCAACACACTAAACACTGGGGCTTGGGAATGTTCTATCTAGGTTCAATCCCCAGTGTAACAACCAATCATCTGACTTCTTTGATTCCCACCTACAAAAAGAAAACTTTTCCTACACTTTACTTTTGTAAAGAAATGAGTTTAAAAAGGAGGAAAAAAAGCTGGGCGTGGTGGTGCATGCCTATAATCCAAGCCCTTGGGAGGCTGAGGCAGGATTGTTTCAAGTTCAAAACCAGCCTGGGCTACAAGGTGAGCTCAAGGTCAGCCTGAACTACAGTGAGACCCAGTCTCAAAAAGACAAGAACAAAAAAAAAAGGATGCAGCTCTTCCAACACCCCAGGTTCAATTCCTAGTCATGGAAAACACTAGAAGCTGGTGCAGCGGCACACAGCTATAATGCTAGGACTCAGGGAGGCTGAAGGATGGTAAATTCAAGCCCAGCCTGGGAAATTTAGGGACAGCCTATTCACCAGCACCTCAAACAAATGTTTAAAGCAAGGGTGCTGGGTTCAATCCCATGTACAAAAAAATCCCAAGTACAAAAAAGTCCAGCCCCCAGGGCAAGAGGGGAAGGCAGATTCTTAGTAAGGACTGTTTACTGTTCTATCCCAGTGTTTACTTGGATTACTAGGTTCAATTCATTCCCAAATCAAAGTGCAATAGCCCACCACGTACCTCACGAACCTTTACATAAAGGCAAAGCCCTCTGGGCATCATTTAGCTGTAGTGTTCATCCCAGGACGTGATGTAATGCTAACTCCACAACACTCCCAATAATTAACATGTTTCAACTTTACAGCATAATGCGTTACAGATTTCCAATGTGTGTACAAAGTGATTATAATCTATGACACATTTTGGCAAGGGTTCCCTCCTGGGCTAGATGTGCTCTGGTACTGTTGCACATCCTGTAATCTTCGTACACTTACTACTTTCAAGTGAGAGTTGTTAATTTTTCCATCAACAAACTCCAATCCAAAGACACTAGGTCACAACAAATTATCACCAGCGTCACACATTGCTGAGAATAATTAATGAGTACAGATGGCACTATGATTCACCCCTTATTTAACAGATTCAAGAGCCAAAGGCTGTCCTTCAAGCTTTTATTGAAGTGCAATGATCCGGGATGAATTTAGATCTTGTTAAAAGCAGCCACATCCATGGACTGCACATAGTCCTCAAAAGCAGTGATCTGCTCCTCCAGCATGTCCGTTCCAACTTTGTCATCTTCAACCACACACTGTATTTGCAGCTTTTTAATTCCATAGCCCACTGGAACTAGTTTAGCTTAAAAAAAATTAAGGAAAATCTTGTTAGAAGTGCCTTACTGATTTGATGGGCAAAGGTTTAAAATGCACACAAGTTTCAGGTGCCGATTTCAGAATGCAGAAATGAAACTCACAGGAGCCCCAGACCAAGCCGTCGGCTTGAATGCTTCGGACGCACTCCTCTAACTTCACCATATCTGTCTCGTCATCCCAAGGTTTCACATCTAGCAAGATGGAAGACTTGGCAACAAGTGCAGGTTCTAGAAAACAAACAGCATTATTCACGTACAGTTGTATTTGTTTTCCCAAATCCAAATCTCAGCAGGGCATGGTGGCCCATGCATGCAAATCCTAGCAGTCTGGGAGACTGAGGCAGGAGGATCCCAAGTCGGTCTGAAAATAAAAAAAATGAAAAATGGCTGGGGGTGCAGCTAAGCACAAAGGCCTTGGGTTCAATTCCCAGTACCACAAAGACAAAAATGAAAGTTCCAAATTTGTGTTTTGAAATGTACAGTCTCCTTAGTCAAATAAAAGGACAGAATACATTTTGTGTCTGTCACACACATGCCCACTTTCTTTTTGGCTAAGAAAGAGGTATTTAATTGTGTAACAATTTCTTTCCCACAGTGGAATGCCGCAGCTGCTACAATTAACAGCTGCAGACCAGTAGCTGTGGAAGTTTCAAGAGAAAAAATTGCTACGAAAGGTTTTCAAACACTAACCAACTCAACAAACGTGGAAGAAATTACTTTGCGGTCAAGCCTCACAAAAGGCTCCTCATATAATCATGGAATGAAGATAAACATCACATATAAATGACCTACTTTTGGCTTTCTTGGACTCATACTGTGCAAGCCTTTCTTCCCTTAGCCTCTTTGCTTCTTCGCTTTCCTGTAAAGAAAAATTGCAGAATTTCACAAAGCTGTTGTTCTTCTGGTTGAAGCTGGTGGTGAAATTAGCACAAACACCAGCTTTGTCAGAAAAAAGCAAATCCATCAGGAGCTCAGCCGAAAGATGGTGATTTGATTTTATTCATCATGTAACCAGTGAGAATTCTGTAAAGGCAGGATTTAAACCCAGGAAAACTGGCTACACTGCCTGTGCTTATGCAGACAACCTACCAGTCTACTCTGACATAAGATGCCATACCTCTTCATCATCAGATCCAAAGAGATCGATGTCGTCATCGTCTTTATTGTCTGCAGCTCCATTTCCAGTGGTGTCTTCCACATTGGCAGGGCCGTACTTGCCTAAAGCTTTCTTCACTCCTGGCAGGCTTGAAAAAAATTTAAATTCAGTCCCTCTTAATTTGGTATAATGTCTTTTTCTAGAAAAGTACACAAGGACATGTTCTTACTGCTCTGTATCATGAGATCCCTTCTGTAATAATTTATCCTGTAACACACACCCAGCAAATACTCCTCACCCAGCAAACATCTGCACCATGTGAGATGTTACAGTCAGTACTCACTAGAATTTACTTTTTCAGTATGAATGTTTGAGATCTCGTTAAGCACGCTCAGTTCCATTCTTAATGAATGAGTCCACTTCCCCAAACCTCCACCCTCTCACCCCTTCCACGCCCCCACAGGTCAGGGCGGAAACAGATGGGCAGGGCCCTGTGGGCAAAAGCTGAGTTGCTGTTGTCCATGTTCTACCTGTTCTGCGAAAAATGGAGGACTTCAGTGTCTGGCCTTCTAAGGTCACAGGGCGATTAGCTTACAATACCACCCAACAACGCTAGAGCAGCCGGGGGTCTCCTGTCGTCATGCGAAAATTCTGAAGTTTAGAAAGCAGTTTCATCCTTCAAGCCCGTGCAAAGACACCTTTACCTGGCCTTTTCCTTTTCGTAAGACTTGATGTGATTGTACCAACGCAGGGCATGACACAAGTCGGCAGGCGGGGGGCAGGAGACGGCTTCAAAGACGGCCACGTCCGCTTGCGAGGGCACAAACCTGCCAAGGATAAAAAAGAAGTTCGCCTTAAGAGACAGCTAAGTGGCAAACACTACGCCCGCCAAAGTCACTGGCGGAAACCAAACCCATCATCTATTCCCAGTCTAGCAGACACATTTACCGACTTCTTCCAAAAGTTCTAAGTTGCTGCAGATCGAGGCCCCCTCGCGGGGTCGCCCGCTATCCCAGGACGCCCGCCACTCCGAGACGGGGACCGGCAGGGCAGCGCTGGCTACGGGGCAGCAGGGCGCCAAGATGCTGGAACTTGGCGGACCCAAGAGTAAAGCGCTTCCCAACTTCCCACGAACTGTCCCTCCGGGCCCGGCTCGCCCGCCCGCAGCCACGTGGCCGCCGGGACGCGCCGCCGCCCCTCCGCTCACCCCTCGATGTAGCTCTTGTCCGCCAGGTAATCGTTGAGCACCTGCAGGCCGGCGGGGCTTTTCAAGTCTCCGAAACCCATGGCCTCAGCTGTCTGCAGGAGCTGGGCAGCGGCGGAGGCAAGAGCGCAAAACGCCAGCGGCCGGCGCTGAGAGCCAAAAAAAAAAGGGCCGCGATAGCCCGGAAAACGCCTTATATAGAGACGGAGGCGTTTCCCTCCACGGCGCCCGGCGGGAGGTTAAAGGTCACAGTACGCTCCCGTTCTCATTCCTCCAGTAAACACAGCGAGGCCCGAATTAAATGGCCCACCAATTGTCTGCAGACCTTTCGGTGTTTTTGGAAGTAAATTAATAAAAGGAACATTTCTCAAATTTGTATTTCTACGGCTCACGAAAACTACGTGAACCGCCCTTTCAAACGCCAGAGATGACCGAAGGAGCGCGGTGTTAAGGCTCCGGCAAATTCCGGCGGAACTGCAGATCCAAATCGTCCCCTCCACTTCTTCCCCACCTGCCGTCAGGCTGACGGAAATTGCCGAAATCAATCTAATCCGGAAATTGTCGAATCTGGAGATTCTGGTCCCTCCTGGCTTTCCGTTCTCCCTGCCCGGCTGACGGAATTACCGGGGGCCGCCATATTGAGTAAGCGACCGGGTCTCTGAGGGGTCCGTGGTGTCTGGACACTCCAGCAGAGCACCCTCGGCTGCTCCGGGGAGAAGGTGAGGTTGTGTTTAGATAGGAAGGCTATTGTGCCATGGTCCGGGGCTTATTTTTTGACCTGAATGTGCCCTTTGATTGAGGCACCTCATTCTCCTCTTGTCCTTGACCGGGCACCGCCTCCCGTCCAGCTGCCTTGGGAACCTCGGAGCGGATAAGTGAGGGCTGTTAACTTTCGTTTCTGGTCCGATGGAGCAGAAAGAACGGGGAGGAGCTCCCTCGAGAGTGCTTGCCCCAGTGCAGGCTTAAGAGCGACCGTCCCTCTGCAGGGAAAGGCAGGGCAGTGCCCTGTCAGGAGGACGCCGTTTTGTCCGCAGCAGGGGACGAGTGTCCCAAGTAGCTTAGGCCTAGATTGAGCATTTGCCCCAAATTTCTTTCTCTCTCTCTTTTTTTTTTGGTTGGGGGGCAGGGTGTCACTATGGAGTTTAGGCTGGCCTTGAACTCACAGTGTAGCCCAGGCTGGTCTCGAACTCACAGCGATCCTCCTGCCTCAGCCTCCTGAGTGCTGGCCACATTTCATACGCTACACCGAAGCGGTACTTACGACTTAGTTGCTATTGCCTTTGTAACCGTCCACTCCTGTTTCGTTTTGTCCCTTGACCACTTTGGGTGGCACTTTTTATTCCTTTCACTAACCAGGAAAATGACAAAAAGAACTTTACGAAAGTTAGCCCAAGGTCGTACTGCAAGTAACACACCTAAGTTGTTATCATGCTTGTATTTTAAGATCTGAATTAGACACAACTCTGTTAATCCTCTCACTTGACAATATGGAAACTGGCATGTATTGTTTTTGTTGCATAAAACCCCCTCCTTTTTTTTTCTTTTTTTTTTTTTTGGGAAGGGCACAAAGTTCTGCGCGTGTGTGTATGTGTGTGTGTGTGTATGTGTGTGCACGCGCATCATTAAATGGGGTGCTATAAGATTGCCCAAACACCTTCACTTTTTTATTCCAGGAAATGGTTTCTATATGATAGGCAAAAATTAGAAATTTAATTCACGTAGCAAATAGTTATTAAATGTGTACTACCAAAATGTGCATAAGTCCAAATGTGTCCATAAAGAAGAATAAAAAGACAGCTAAGTAGAAATATTTCAGGCAGTCACACAGGGCTAGGCCTGCCTCAGGGCAGAAGATGAGAACACCTCAGAACTGGTTAGAGGCACATCTTAAGTATATTAAAGTCACAGTGGACAAATTTGCATACTTCCCTAAAGGATAAAGGGAAGTTTGAGATGATTGGTACAACCCTTTTGAGATTTCCTGTCCCACCAAGACTCAGACTACTAAAACTAAAGACAAGATTAAGACTATAGATTATTGACCAAGGTTAATGATGTCATCCATATGCCCTTGCATTGGATCGGTATTAGCCAAGCAGCTGTACTTGTAATCTTCTTGGTTGATTATACTTTTGCCCCACCTTGTATGCACCTCATGACTTTGCTCTGTAAAACTTTCTCAGAGAAGTGTACCTGTTGGCAGCCCATTTGGGATCCCTTCCTGTCTCAGGCGCTATTCCTGGACCCCATTCCTATTCCCCAATAAATTTTCCTACTCAACCTCCACTGTTCCTTAGAATTCATTCTTCTACTTCGGGAAACACCAACTTGGTGTGTCTGACATCTAGCAGGTTGGGAGGTGGATATTTTCCCCCTGTATACATGTGACTGGGGAGTAGTTAGGAAATGTTTAGATAAGCTGGTAAGGAGAGTCTGGGAAAAGGATGGTAAGCTAAGATGGGGAAGGCTTAGAACAGAACGAAAGATTCTTTCTGTCTTGAGGCCATGGAGAGAAGGATAGGGTAGAAAGTGGAAGCCAGGCTGCAGGAATAGTCCAGGCAAAAGATGATCATGACTTAGAATAGTGTGAGCCTATGGAGAAGTGAATATGTGGAAGAAAGTATGGACTACTATAGTCCCTATGTGGGAAAATGTCCACTCTAGTTTTAGAAGGAATTGGTTATTAACATTTTCCCACTTACTAGAGGTACACTTTCCCTCCATGTCTGCAGTCAGTCATTTGTGGATCGGAAAAGTCCTAAAAGGTTCCAAAAAGCAGAACTTGAATTATACACCGAACACTAGCTGAATACCCAAGAATGAAGGGATGTGTAGGCATACCCTACTGTAGCAGTTTCAGAGGTCCTGAGTCTCTCCAGCACTGGTTTGAGCATTGTTCATCTTGCTCACTTTCATGTTGTTCACATACTCTTAGTTCATCATGTTCATCTTGTTCAGCCCTGATGATGAGATGACTTATTATTTCCGTTCCCACTTGATAAATCTGCTTAAGGCACAAATGAAAGTGTTGCAAATCTGTATTTCTTATGTTGGAGCTATGCAGTGTTTCACTTGATACTGGATGTTCAAGAGCCAGCCTAGTTCTGTTTGACTTGCTATCTAAAGTTAGCACAAGGCTGCATTTGGTGGCTCAGAACTGTAACCACAGCACTCAGAAGGCTGAGGCAGGAGGATTGATGGGAGTTCAAGGCCAGCTTGGCTACAGAGTGAGTTCAAGGCCAGCCTGAACTGCATAGTGAAATCCTGTCTCAAAAAGACAAAGGCCCAACATGGTGGTGCACGCCTATAGAGCCAGTACTTGGGAGGCTGAAGCAGGAGGATTCCCATGAGTTTGAGGCCAGCCTGGGCTACATAGTGAGTTCAGGGCCAGCCCCACCCCCCAAAACAATCCCTGTGCTCAAAAAGACAAACAAACAAAAAAAGCACTACTTTTGTATTAGAGATAATATTAAAGTTTTAAACTTGTGTGAAATATGTAGGGATTATTGATTTTTTTTTTCTTGTGCTAGGGATCAGTCCCAATGCCTTGTGCCAATGCAGAGCAAGTACTCTACTGCTGAGCTACATCCTCACATTATTGATTTTGAATCTGTTTAATGCTCTGATTCACCAAAATCTGGTTTATTAAGTGTATCTCTGTGTGTGTGCAGTACTTATATCTGATCTATATTCTCATCCCTTTTGTTTTGTTTTTGAGAAAGGGTCTTGCTGTGTAGTTCAGGCTGGCCATGAACTCGCTTATGTAGCCCAGGTTGGCCTCAAACTCATGGTGATCCTCCTGCATCAGCCTACCAAGTTCTGGGACTATATGTGTGAGCCACCACTCCTGGCCCTGTCACTTCTTAAATTTTTTTTTTTTTTTTTTTTTGAGGCAGAGTCTTACTAAGTCACTAAATTGCTCAGGCTGGGCTCTAATTTGTGAACTTCCTCTTTCAGCCTCCCAGAGTTCTGGGATTACAGGCATGTACTACTACAGCTGGTTTCAAGTTTACTTTATATGCTATCAGTAGGGCTGAGGCTATAGCTCAGTAGCAGAGTGCTTGCCTAGCATGGGCAAGGTCTCAGCACTCCCCTACCCAGAAGTCCTTTAAAACTAGGTGCCTTGGGGGCTGGGGATTTAGCTCAGTGGCACAGCGCCTGCCTGGCAAGCGCAAGGTCATGAGTTGGATTTCCGGTACCAGAAAAAAACCAAAATCAAAAAAAAGAAAAATACATGCCTTTGTGTAGGATTTGGTGACACACGCCTGTAATCCCAGCACCTGGGCTGCTGAGGCAAGAGGATTACTGTGAGTTTGAGGCCAGCCTGAACTGCATGAAACGCTGTCTCAAAAAGACCAAAAAAAAAAAAAAAAAAAAATCGCTTCTGTCAGGTATGGTGATACATGCCTGTAATCCCAGCCCTCTGGGAGGCCAAGGCAGAGGGATCACAAATTCTGCCCATCCTGAGCGATTTAGAGACTTAGTGAGACCTTGCCTCAAAAAAACAAAAGGAGAAAGGCCCTGGGCTAAGGTCCCTAGTACCAAAAAAATTTTAAAAGACTGGGAATGAGGCTCATTGTGAAGACCCTGGGTTCCGACCCCAGTACTGGGAGAAAAATGTGTATGTATGTATGCATCTATATGCCTTCATAGTTTTTTAAAAAAATGTAGACAGACTTTATATTTTGTAGTATAGCAGTACACAGTGATTACTTCTATCATGGGGAATTGGTACATGTACATAACACATCTTTTTTCGTCCCCCTCCCCATCCTATTCCTTCCTTGCTTCTACCATCTCCTGTCCCCTTCCCATTGGAAAAGCTCTGTTTCCATATTTTTCAGTTTTTTAAATCCTGTTTCCTCTTCCCTCTATCTTTTGTTCCCCTTCCCATTTAAAAAAGATCTCCCTACTTCCTATTCTCTTTTATTCTACTGTCTGTATTTTGGGTTTCTCCTAAGACAGACCATGTGATATTTAAGTTGTGTCTCTTATTTATTTCACTTAATACAGTGGTCTCAAGGTGCATCCCTCTATCTCCAAATGCCCCAGGTTTATCCTTTTTTATGGCAGAGTAGTAACTATGTCAGATGTCCCACATTCTGGAACGTGGTCATAATATCATTTGGTGCCCCCCTTTTTTGTCTTTTCGAGATGGGGTCTCGCTGTGCAGTTCAGGCTGGCCTTGAGCTGATTTTGTAGCCCAGGCTGGTCTCGAACTCACAGTGATCCTCCTGCCTCAGCCTCCCAAGTGCTGGAACTATAGGTGTGTACCACCACACCTGGCCTGGTGCCCCTTTTTGTAAGGACATTGTGCTAGATCTTCAGAAACAGTAAATGATGAAATTTCTTGTCCTCAAAAGAGTTCACAGGTTTAGGAGGTATTAAAATTGGCATGTGTGGCTGCACATGCCTGTAATCCCAGAACTAGGAGACTGACAGGAGGATTGCTGTTGAGTTTGAGGCCAGCCTGGGCTATATTGCAAGATCCTGTCTCAAAAAAAAAAGATACTAAATTTATTAACATACAGCTCATTAAATGGAATAATACCTGTAATCCCACTACTAGGGAAGCTGAGGCAGGAGGCTGTGGGAGTTGGAAGCCAGCCTGGGATACATAGTGAGTTTGAGACCCTATTAGGATTATGTAGTGAGACCCTGTTTCAAAAAACAAAACAACTTTATGCATATATGCTATTTTTCAGTAGTACTGCTACAGCTATTGAATTCTTTTACTCTTGAAATCTTTCGTGATACATTCTAACCACCTAATTTTCATTTTAATACCCTTTGAATTTCAAAATGAAAAATTACAGTTTTAGATGCTTAATCCATGTGATCAAATGAGTAGACCGGAAGTTCAGTGTGTAGCCAAGTGTGGTGTTATATGCCTGTAATCCCAGCACTCAGGAGGCTGAAGCAGGAGGATAACTGTGACTTCTAGGACAGTGTGGGCTACACAGTGAGTTCAGGGCTGGCCTGAGCTACATAGCAAGACCCTGTCGCAAAAAAAAAAAAAAAAAAAAAATTCAGTTTAGCCTATGTGATCAAATGAGTGTACAAGAAACTAAACTTCTGGTAGTTTTTTTGTTCGTTTGTTTGCTTATGTGCATCTTTGTTTAAGTGGCAATGTCTTTGTAATCCATTCCTGTTCATTCAGCAAACTCTGAGAGTGGCACTGTTGATACTTTGGATAATTATTGTCGGGGGTGATCCTGTGCACTGTAGAATGCTGAGCAGCTCCCTACCTTCACCCCATTAGATGCCAGTAACCGCTTCCCGATTGAGACCACCGTCTCTCCAGATACTGCCACACGTTGCGGGGAGCATAAGTGCCCCCAGTTGAGAACCACTCTTAAAGCTTACTGCGCACCAGTCTTGGGGGTAGTCACTAACAATGGAAAGACTCAAGGAATTCAGTAATGTAAGGGTAGAACAAGCACGTAAGCAGATTGTTGCAAATCTGAAAAATGTATTGCTTAGCACAGAAAATGGCCCTTGAAGCACATCAAAGGCTTTGGCTTGTAAAGCAGCTCAAGGCAGGAATCGCACAAACATTTTAGGAGGTAACTGCGCTTAGTTCATTGACAAAATACATATTGGCAGAAAATGAAGGCAGACAAGTAGGCTTTGTTTTATACAGCTATTAATATACATTTTGTTTGTTCTTTGCAGTACTTGGGATTTGAACCCATGGCCTTGGCACTGAGCTGTATCTCCGGCCCTTTTTTTATTTTGTATTTTGAGATAGGGTCTTGCTAAGTCAGTAAACTGCCCATGCTTTGCTGAAACTTGGGACTCCTCCTGCCTGAGTCTCCCAGAGTGCTGAGATGACAGGTGTGCATTACCATGCTAGGCTAAGCAGTTATTCTGGAAGTTTATTTTAGTGTATTGTAGTGTTTAAGTTTGATCATTTCTTTATGTTTATAAAACAACAAAGCTGCCAGGAATGGTGGCACACACCTGTAATCCTAGCACTTAGGAAGATCACTTTGAGTTCGAGGACAGCCTGGGCTATAGTGAGTTCAAGGCTGGCCAGAACTACATGGCAAGACCCTGTCTCAAAACAAAAACAAACAACACAAAGATGTCTTTTTTTTTTTTTTTTTTTTTTTTTTGAGACAAGGTCTTGCCATGTAGTTCAGACAGACCTTGAACTCACTGTGTAACCCAGGCTAGCCTTGAACTTGTAGCAGTCCTCCTGCCTCAGCCTCCCAAGTGCTAGGATTATAGGCATGTGCCACCATGCCTGGCCTGGCCAAAGCTGCCCTTTATGTAGAATTAAAAAGCCCAAATGTATATACTAGCTACTCTTACCTACTTGTCAGGTAGCACTCTGAGACTGAGTATTCTCTTTTACAGAATTGGAGGAATAAGGTCAGGATTTGTGAATACACAGTGACTTAATATATGCACAGTACTTTAAAACAATACCAAAAACTGTAATTGGGTGTTTTTTTCCCTACAATAATATCACTCTTCTTTGTTTCAGTTTTAGCAATATGTTGAGGATCCCTGTTAGAAGGGCCTTAGTAGGCCTTTCCAAGTCTTCTACAGGATATGGTGAGTTGGGTTTTTTTACATTCGTGTTGGACTTACCTTTGTGAATTCATTGGTCTGTAGAATATCTTTTCAAAAACCTGAACCCCTTAATTTGTTTTAAATAAAATAGAAATAAGTGATCTAAGTTGACAGAAGTTTTCAAAATAACCTTTGCCTCAGTTTATAGAAATTCTGTATAGCAGGAAGTACTGTAAGAGAAACTACACATCTGCCAGGCGTGGTGGCGCACACCTGTAATCCCAGCATTCGGGAGGCTGAGGTAGGAGGATCGTTGCGAGTTCGAGACCAGCCTGGGCTACAAAGTGAGCTCAGGGCCAACCTGAACTGTCTTGAGACCCTGTCTCAAGACAAAGAAAAAAGAAAGAGAGAAACTACACATCAGTGCCAAAATGGGAAAATGAGTCATTTTGTTTTTGAAGTGCTACAGGTCTCAATTTGAGCTACTATTAAAAGTAGACAAAAACAAAAAAAAAAACAAAAAAAACAAAAACCGAGGGGCTGGGGATTTAGCTGAGCGGCACCACACCTGCCTAGCAAGCGCAAGGTCGAGAGTTCAATCCCCGGTACCGGGGAAAAAAACAAAAAAAAGTAGACAACCATATTTTGTTTGATATACAGGATTGAAAAGGCTTGTTTTCTAATTCAGTATTTTAAAAGCTTTCATCTAGAGAAAGAAAAATAATATAAAATGCAGAAAAATCTTACATACAGTTAATTAATCCATTTTTTGCTATAATGAGTTCGGTGATGGTAGTTTATTTTTTACTTCACTGTCTTGATGTCAGTTCGAACAACTGCCACTGCAGCCAGCAACTTGATTGAAGTATTCGTTGATGGCCAGTCTGTCATGGTGGAACCTGGAACTACTGTCCTCCAAGTGGGTATATGCTGTGATTTTTTATTTTCATTGGCACGTGTTCCATGATTTTGAAAAGCCTATTTTCTTCAAACTATTTATTTGCTTCTTAGAACTACAAATAACAATTATATGAAAATAATTTGATTTTCAACCTTCATGTTTCTTTTTTTTGTCTTTGTGTTAAAAACTGAGTTGTTCTTTACGTTTTTGGCATCTTAGTGAACTGTGGTAGTTGTTTTGTTTCACTTCTACCTCTTGCATGATACACGTTAAAAAGCATGAAGTTACCTGTACCGCTTACCATATGAATATGTGCTGCCAAAGTGAGCATGAACTAGTTACCATCTGTAAGTTTATCAAACAGTAACCTTAGTTTTTTGTGGACCTGTTGGAAGCTTTTCACTTTCATGTAATCTTTCTATTTTTAATACTGTTTCTAGGGTTGCATCCTACAAAGCAGGTCAACAGAGCATAGTATGCTCTTGAATTCATAATCTTCCAAATTTCTCCAGAAGTAACGGGTGGGTCCTGAAGAAATGACGGTTCATTCCACCTGTAGGTTATTACAGAGCTAACTCTTGGTTGTTATTTTCAGCAGTCATTTCCAGACCATATGCTAGACATAGATATGTAGGAATTAAGTGTGTAACAGAAGTGTTTTCAAGGTGCAGTAGAAGGGGTGGGCAGTGGAAAGTCATTTGGTAGAAAGAAATGGCAGGGAACCTCGGGTGATCCCTGAGGAGGTTTTAAACGATAAAATAGATCGTTGTGTTCGGAAAGTTTCAAATAGTTCATTAGTGACAAATCATAAGGTATGAAGAGGAGATAAGATGACAGGAAATCAAGCTGTTGAGGAAGGGCAGGTCTAGTCATGAGCTAAAATAATCTGCCAAAAAAAAGAGCTTATTGTTTGACCCCTTGGAAATTTTGGTGACAACAACTGTAGAGGATGATAGTGTGAAAAATGGCAAAACTGGAGAGAGAAAGGGAATGAGTATCTTGTATATGTGGAGCAGGAAGTAAAAGGGCCTAAAAGAACGAGAATAAAAACAAAAAAGGTATATTCAAGGATAATAAGTAGTCAAACCTTTAGGAATGACGGAGAACAGGAGCTATGAGGATTTTCTGTTCTTTCCTGGCTTGTTTGGGGATATATTAGGAGACAGCAATAATTTGAATTTAAACTGTCTATGGAATATATACATGCAAATCCCTTTTTTAAATTTTTTTTTTTTGGTCTTTTTGAGACAGGGTCTCATTGTGCAGTTCAGGCTGGTCTTGAGCTCACTTGTAGCCCAGGCTGGCCTCGAACTTGCAACAATCCTATTGCCTCAGCCTCCACAGTGCTGGGATTACAGGCGTGTTGCCACCACACCTGGCTTCACAAATCCCTATTTAAATTCAAAGCTTAGGGGAAGTAGCCTATTAGGGTTTTAAGGAAAGGTTTAGATGGAATCATGGAACATGAACTAGAATGAAAACTGGGGAAATGTCCGTCTTTATTCTTGAGGCTTTAAGCACATAATTAAAACATTTTTGCTGACTCAATGGTTAAAGCATTGGAAGTGAATGAGATTAGAGTGAGAGCTGAGGATGGAAGAGCTGACTGCAGATATTTGAACATGTTTATAGACTGGAGGAAGAACTACAAAAGAAGCGGTGACCATTAGTCAGGCAGGGTTATTCTCTCTCAATTGCCAAACAGAAACTGGAAAGAGGTTCAGCCAGAGTGAAAGCAAGAGTCCGGGGGAGGGGAGTATATGGAACCAAGAGCAGAAGTGGATCAAGGCCAGCTAGATTGTGTGATTTGCTGTCTCTAATCCAAAGGAAGGGAGCCAAGCAAAGAAGTCCAGATAAAAAACCACTGGGACAGACTTTAAAGAGGAGCTTTTGTCAACAATGGCTCAAAGCAGACATGGGGAGTCAAGCCTTCAGCATAGTCTGAGAATGCTTTATCCAAGTGTTCCATGTGAGACGGCATGCTGAGGTTCCTTAGACCCCATGAGTTTGCTTGGATTCTGAGCCAGCAGGAGTCGGAATCAGGAGCAAAGGAGGAAGGAAATACTGTGTCTTTAGGGACTGATGTTAGAATGGATAAAGATAAGAGATACTTATGGCAGGAATGAGATGGCCTCTTCTGCTTCAGCAAGAACAGAGTGAAGTCACATTATTCTAATGGAAAACTGTGTCTGTCTGTCTGTCTATCTATCTATCATCTATCTGTGGTGGATTGGCAACTGGTGGTCAACTTGTAATACCCAGCTGAACTGAACCAGTGTGGTGATGGGTGTGGGAGGCCCACCTGGGGATTGTTGCCAGCAGCATAAGAGGCAGAACTGGGGAAGAAGAAGACAGGGTGTTCAGAGCTGGTAGAAGCTGTTGGGTGCTGTTGGAAGCTGTAAAGAGCTGCTAGTTCTCTTGGAGGAGCTTGTCATGCTGGCTTTCCCGATGAGCTTGGTTGCTTTCATTGTCCATGGAGTTTGGGACCGTGTTGTTGCTGAGAATGGCTTTGGTTCACTTTGGGAGAGCTCTGGTCCTCACTTTGGGCATTGCTTCCTGGCTCTGGAGGGGAAGATGGTGCACCGCTCAGTCTCCTGGAGAGGCTTGTTGCGTTGGCTCTCCTGATGGGAACTCTACTTTCCTCGTCATCAGAGGAGCCTGGGCCTCACTGTCACTGAGGATGGCTGTGGTTTCAGTGGAGTTCTGGTTCTCACTTTGAGCGTCACTTCCTGGCTCCAGTGCACATCCCTCAGCCTGCTAGCACAGATCTTTCTTAATGCTGGCACAGACTTTCTAGTTTCTACCACTGCCTTTTGGGCCTTCCCAGCACAGATCCATGGAACAGGCCTGCATAAGACATTGTCATGGTCTCTAGCCTCCAGTTAGACTAATGGGAGGCATTGTTATGGGCTCTAGGTCTTCAGCTGGACTCATGCAGGACATTACTGTGGGATCTCGGCTCTCAGCTGGATTCTTTGGTCTTTAGTGTGTGGACAGATTTCCTGCACTCTCTTTTTGTATATGATTCTTTTAGTGACTATTATAAATAATCTTATAAAATATGTGTCCTATATTACATTGTTCTCCTTGCAAAAACCCCAAATCGAAACTCTGTCCGTCTGTCTGTCTGTCTGTCTATCTGCAGTGCTGGGCATTGAATGCAGGGTTTTGCAGAGTTGCCCAGACTGGCGTCAAATGTGTGATCTAGCTGCCTCCAGGTTCTGAGTAGCTGGGTCACAGGCATGCGCCACTGCACCCCACACAAATTGTGTTTTGTTTTGTCATCTAGGCTTGTGAGAAGGTTGGCATGCAGATCCCTCGGTTTTGTTATCATGAAAGGCTGTCTGTTGCTGGAAACTGCAGGATGTGCCTCGTTGAAATTGAGAAGGCTCCTAAGGTACTTAATACCTAAGATTCCACACCATGCTGTAGGAAGTAGAAAACTTTAAATCTTGCAGCTAACTTTATTTAGAGTCTGCTGTTATAGAGTCGAACATAGCCCTGCTTTACTTTTCAGTGTTTTTTGTGTGTGGGTGAATGACTACATTCCAGAACTGGAATCACCTTGATAAAAGGGCTTTATGAACTTAAGTGCCAAGTTTAGATACTAAAAACAGCTATTAAAATTTCCAAGCGCCTATCAGATGCACAACCAGGATGTGGAACCATAAGTAGCATGTTAGAAGTATGTGTGAAGTAGCATTTTTACTAGAAAAAGGGGCACTGGGAGGGTGAAGCATGGAGAGCAGACCTGGGCCCACAGACCTGAGAAGGAAGGAGGGACTTGAAACTGGTCCCCGGCACCCTTGTGCTAACGAAAGGAAGGAGTGCAGGCCACATCTTCATGCTGCCTGTGTTCCAGTCCAAGCATGCCTGAGGACATTGCAGAACTTGGGAAAGTGAGGTTCCCAGGGACTTCACTGCTGACTGGGCCTCTGCTGGGGCTTCCGATGCCTGGGTCGCAGTTGGTATGGCCTTGCCTTGTCGCAGATCTCCCTTTGACCCAGTTTCCTATGCACCTGCCCATTGGACCACAGATAATGGACGTAAATTGCAAAACCCAGTAGGGTAGAGGCTAAGGTTCTAGGCAGACTTGAGCGCACTCTGTCTCTGTGTACTGGGGAGGTGACTTCCCCTTGGCAGCAAAGAGCTTCATTTTCAGGAGTGTAGCAGTTGTGTTGGCATATGCAGTTTTAACTCAGTAGTGCCTCTGCATGAAGGCATAGGTTTTTTTGTTTTATTGTCCCTGGTACCAGAGACTGCACCCACGGCCTTCATACTCTGCTGCATTCCAGCCCTTTTTAAATATTTTTTTTTTTAAATTTTGAGGCAGAGTCTCCTGCCTTAACTTCTCAGCGTGAGTACTATGATTACAGATATTTGTCAGCATTCCCAACTGAAAGCATAATTCTTAGATGTTGTTTTACAGCAATTGCACTGACTCTTAGAATAAATCTGAGAAGTATTTAAGAAGTAAGATGTGTGTGTTAGATCATTTTGTGTTGCTGTTAAAAAATACTTGAGCTGGGTGTCATGGCACACACCTGTGATCCCACCACTCAGGAGGCTGAGGCAGGAGGATTGTGAATTTGAGACCAGCCTGGGCTACAAAATGAGCTCAAGGCCAGCCTGAACTGCATAGTGAGACCCTGTCTCAAATAGACAAAAAAAAAAGTAATAAGGCAGATTATATTGTGATTGAAAAAACTTGAAAAGTTCTAGTTTGAGAAATATTCTGTTCTTTTCTTGTTTTTACATGTATAATGTAATGCTTTTATAGAATTTAATGCTTTTGTACATCGACTTGCTTATAATTACAAATAAATACAACTCTTGAAATCCCAGGTTGTAGCTGCTTGTGCTATGCCCGTAATGAAAGGTTGGAATATCCTGACAAACTCGGAAAAATCTAAGAAAGCCAGGTACTTCATTGTTGTTAATGTAGTAGACTTTGTTTGCATGGTTTTAGCCCTTCCCTTGAGTAGTTCGGCACAAGACTCACAGGAAGTTGATGTGCTTGGTTTCCAGGAGACAGGAAATGAGTGCACAGCGGAGGAGGTCATGTCAGCGACTTACAGGGTCGAGCCAAGAGTGTGATCAGCATTAAAGACCCTAGTGTAGTAATTTGTTCTGCTGACCAATGGAGTCAAAGATTTACTGAGCTAAGACTGTTACTAATTTCTATCACTGATTGCATTTATTTTTTATTTACTTTTGCCTTTTGTGGTGCTTGAAATCAAACCTTGGTATGCACACTAGGTGCCTGCTCTACCACTAAGCTACACCTCAGCCCTATCTGATTTTATTTTGACCTAATATGAATATTTTCTGAGGACCTTCCAGCAATTTGTGATAATTCGATATTGTTAAAAGTCATAATTGTCTAGATTCTCTAATGATATTTTATTCTTAGACACTTTTTTTTTTAGTTCAGAGAATTAAATTCACAACCTCTCACACACTAGGCAGGCACCTAGTGCTGAGCTATATCCCCATCCCTATTCTAGAGTCTTATAAACAGTTTTCAAGTTATGTGTCTAATGCTACCAGAATGCTAGTTATGTTGGCATTTCTGATAATACCAGTAAATGTAAAATTAATACCAACTATGTGTGTCTGTGAAAGTTAAAAAGCCATTCTGAGTGCCAACTATTTATGTCATTTTGTATATTGTAATTTTTCATACAGAGAAGGTGTGATGGAGTTTTTATTAGCAAATCACCCATTGGACTGTCCTATTTGTGACCAGGGAGGTGAATGCGATCTGCAGGTATCCAATATAATTTTTTGAATCTTTTTAGTTGTCTCAAATTGTAATTTCATTAGCAGCATTACGTTGACTCTTCGTTAATCTGCTTAAGGACCAGTCCATGATGTTTGGAAGTGATAGAAGCCGATTTTTAGAGGGGAAACGTGCTGTGGAGGACAAAAACATTGGCCCATTGGTGAAGACCATCATGACTAGATGCATACAGTGTACTCGATGCATCAGGTAATTCTTTTCTTTTCTCTGCTGCAATGTCATTGTATCCTTAACATTCACAAAGCTTGGTGGAATAACAACATTGGAAAGGATGGCAATTTTTGTTGGGTGGGAGAAGGTTGTTATTTTTAACATTCTTTGCATATTCCAATAAAATTAGTAAGCTGTTCACTTTCAGTTAATACCAGCTTCAGTTGAATTGAAAATTAAAGTTGAGCTGAGTGTAGAGGTACACAGTCCTACCCATTTGGAAGATTGAACTCAGCAATACCCTTGTCTCAAAAAATAAAAATGCCAGCTGGGCATGGTGGCGCATACCTGTAATCCCAGCACTTGGGAGGCTGAGGTGGGAAGATCATTGTGAGTACAAAACCGGCATAGGCTACAAAGTCAGTTCAAGGCCAACCTAAACTGCATAGCGAGAACCTGTCTCAAAAATACACACACATACACAATTAAATTATAAATATAAATAAATAAATAAATAATGGTTTGGGATGTGACTCAGTGGTAGACTTGTTGCTAGATATGTGTGAAAGCCTTGGGTTCAATTCCCAGTGCTGCAAAACTAAAAACATAAAGCTGATGAGATGTACATGCCTATAATCCTTGCTGCTTGAGAGACTGAGGCAGCAGTACCGTAAGTTTGAGACCCTACCTCAAAATAAAAATTAAAAAAGGGCTGGGGGCATAGCTCAGCACTCCCTGGGTATAACCCTTAGTACCACAATATAAATGAAGGAATGAATGAAATCTATAAACATTCATTCTACATTAACTTGCTGAGCTATACACATAGGGTTTGTGCAGTTTTCTCAGCACTCCCTGGGTATAACCCTTAGTACCACAATATAAATGAAGGAATGAATGAAATCTATAAACATTCATTCTACATTAACTTGCTGAGCTATACACATAGGGTTTGTGCAGTTTTCTGTTTGTGTTATATCTCATTATATTAAATGCATACATTTATTGGAATTGTACACAAAGTGTGACTGAAAAGTATGAGTGTTTATTTTATTTTTAAAATTTATCACAACAGAAGACACATTGCTATTAATCCTCCTCCAAGTATTCCCTTTTGCTTTGAACACATTTTTGGTATCATTTTTGCCACTTTCTGTTTTGTTTTCTGAAACAGGATCTCACTTTGAAGTTCATGCTGGCCTTGAACTCACTATGTAGCTCAGGCTGTCCTGTAATTGCGGCAATACTCCTGCCTCAGCCTGCCAAGTGCTGTGATTACAGGTGTGTGTCACTATGCCCAGCCCATTCTTGCCACTTTCTGAAGAAGTTGTGGAAGTCCTCTTTAATGAGTGTCTTTAGTTGCTCTGTTGTGACTATTTTCATGTCCCAAATAGACTCCAGGTATTTACCATTTATAGTCATTTTGACTTGGCAGCAGAGCTGGGAGTACAGTGCCACATCTGGTGAGGAAGGTGGATGAGGACACCGTCATGCTTTTACGAGGCTGCCTTGCTATTGGGTGGCACCAGGCTGCAGTAGTCACTGTATTTTTCATCACACCTATATGGACGCTAATGAAAGCTCAGAGAGAACTTCCAGAACTGCATCACAAAGTGGGAAGAACAATGGCATATGTGTGTTTGAAACAAGGGGGAGTATTTTGAGGAGGGATATGGCAGTGTGTGTGTTTATCTGCTTTTTTTGTTGCTGAGACAAAATCCCGATGCCCAAAGTTAAGGAAGGAAAGGTTTATTTAGCTCACAGTTTGTAGAGGTTTCAGTCTATAATTGGCTGGCTCCAAGGCAGGGTAAAATCACTCAGAAGAAACAGTTCTTAATGGGCAGAAGGTAGCAAAGAAATAAGGAGCAATACAAGCCTCTTTCTGTCCCTTATATTGTATCCAGGCTACTGGGATTAGGGTGGTGCCAACTGAATCAGTGGACTGGTTTAGTAATTACTTACCATTAATTCCAGCAGCCTTAATCCTAGCATTGCACCGTGATCACACTCTAGATCCAGTCACCCACCTGCGACTACATGAGGCTTTGGGGGACATCTAGACACAAGCCATAACAGTGTCTTTATCTGGAATAAATTTTTTTTAACATTTACTGCATATTGTTCATGTTCTTCTTTTCTTTTTTGGCAGTAGTGGGGAATTGAATCCAGGGCTTTTGCACAGAGCTACATCCCAAGCCCTTTTCTTTTTTTTTTTCTTTTTCTTCCGGTACCAGGAATCGAACTCACGACCTTACGCTTGCCAGGCAGGCGCTGTGCCACTGAGCTAAATCCCCAGCCCCCCTTCTTTTTTTTCTTGCTTTTTTTTTCTCCAAGCCCTTTTCTGCTTTTTATTTTGAGACAGTTTCTTGGTAAATTGCTCAGTTAACTGGGCTGGCCTGGAACTTATGACCCCCTCTGTCTTGGCCTCCCGGAGTGTTGCGATTACAGGCATGTGCTATAATACCTTGTTGGAATTATTTTTTATTCAAGGACTATGCTTGCCATTACAAATACCCTTTCAGTGTTTGAAAATGGTTATCTTTTTCCACCATTTAACAACCCATGTTTATCTTACAGGTTTGCAAGTGAGATTGCAGGAGTGGATGATTTGGGAACAACGGGAAGAGGAAATGATATGCAAGTTGGCACATACATTGAAAAAATGTTCATGTCTGAATTATCTGGGAATGTCATTGATATCTGTCCTGTAGGTGCCCTCACCTCTAAGCCATATGCCTTCACTGCCCGCCCATGGGAGACAAGGTATTCATCTTTGCATTTTTTGACAACTTAAAAAATTTTTATTCACTACTACTAAAAAAATTCAGTGTCACTTTCTTCCCGAGTTTTAATTGTAGTGGTCTGCTAAGTTTTTGTTTACTCTAAGCAGAGCCCTTTTTATTGGAGGCGGTAAGATTGAAGGATAAGGTGAACCTCAGCAAATTTAGTGGAGTTTTCTTGGAAATTAATTTTAAAATATTTAACCACAAAATTATGCTTTTCACTTGCTCTTTCCAGCCTATAGTCCTGATATTTTAAGTTCATAGCCTTCTAACTTTTCAAGTACATGGAAATGTTCTACTTTGGCTCAGCAGCACAGTGCCTGCCTGACAAGTGCAAGGTCCTGAGTTCAGTTTCCAATACCAAAAAAAAAAAAAAAAAACGAAATAATCATGCTTTATTTAACCAGTTCCTAATACATATTTAGTTTGTTTGTGGTTTTTTTCTTCCGGGAACTGACCTCAGGACCTTGCACTTGCCAAGCAGGCGCTGTGCTACTGAGCTATATACCTGACCCTGTATTTCTTTTTTTTTTTTTTTTTTTTTTTTTGGTTTTTCTCTGGTACCGGGAACCGAACTCACGACCTTGCACATGCCAGGCAGGTGCTTTTGCCGCTGAGCTAAATCCCCAGCCCCTGTATTTCTTTATAATTACAAAGTTGTAGCAAACATTGCTATTCATAAATTTTTTTGTATGCAATATTTTTGATTCTTATAAAACCAAGAAATGGAATAGGTAGATATAGCAGGTTTGTTTTGCTTTTTTGTTTGTTTTTTATTTTTTGATAAAGGGTCCCACTGTAGTTCAGGCTGGCCTTGAACTCACTGTGCAGTACAGGCTGGCCTTGAATCCCCAGTAATCCTCCTGCCTCAGCTTCCTGAGAGCTGGGATTACATGTGTGTGTGGCCACACCCAGCATGTGTAAATATTTTTAAGATTCTTAAAACATATCATCAAATTGTTCTTCAGTTTTAACTTCATACTTTTCAGCTCCAACTCTGAAATTTCTGTGTTGGTTTTGAAAAGTAGTACCTGTATCCTAACTGAAAATGTCTACTTGTTGACTCATGGGTATCATACTTCCTGTTTAATTATTTTTTAATCATTTATTTTTTATTACTGTTTTTTTTTTACTGTTTATTTTTACTGTTTATTTTTTTACTGTTTATTTTGATTTTTTGCTATGTAGTTCAGGCTGGCCTTGAACTCACTATGTATCACAGGCCAGCCTCTAAGTCCAGGATTGTCCTGCCTCAGCCTCCCAAGTGTTATAATTACAAGTGTGTGCCATCATGCCTGGCTCTTTCATTCCTTGGTTCTTTCAACATATTTTAGGTTTTGTTTCTTTTTGTTTTCCTTTTTTTTTTTTCTGAGATAGGGTCTTCATTTGTAGGTTAGTTGTGCTTTGAACTCATAGTATAGCCCAGGTTGACCTTGAATTCATGGTGATCCTCCTGCCTCAGCCTCCTGAGTGCAGAATTACTAAACATATTTTAATATAGTTTTCATTTTTAACTGAGATTTCTTAGGAATTGCCCCTGTGTCTTGGTAGTCAATTGTATTTAAACACCTTGAACTACAGTAAGTCTTTGATCCTCTGCCATTGTATTAGCATATAACAGAGGGACATAGTCAAAGCTCAGGACATTTTCAAGTCCATCCAGCTGTGTTAGTCAACTTTGTGTTATTGTAATACAATACCTGAGATGGTCACATTAAAAAGAGTGAAGGCTTATTTGGGCTCAGAGTTCTGTAGTTTCCCCGCTCACAGTCAGTTGTCACATTGTTTCAGGGTCTGTGGGTAAGCAGCATATCAGGGCAGGAGCTTGTCACACAGGAAGCTGACTCACCTCATCATCAGTGCAGGAAGGAGCAAGAAACCCTTCCAGGTCACTCCCTGAACCCCAGTGAGCTCAAACCTGCCCATGCAGCCTTGTCTCTTAAAGGGTTCCCTACCTCCCAGCAGCACATGGGCTGAGGAACAAGCCTTTGCTATGCAGCCCTTTTTCCAGATCCATACCTCGCACTAGCTTTGTAGTTTATCTTTGGCTCTTTTTCTTTTCTTTCTTTCTTTTTTTTTTTTTTTTTGGTCTTTTTGAGACAGGATCTTACTGTGCAGTTCAGGCTGAGTTCAGTTCACTCACTTTGAAACCCAGGCTGGCCTCGAACTTGTAGCAATCCTCCTGCCTCAGCCCGCTGAGTGCTGGGATTACAGGTGTGTGTCACCATCCCTGGCATCTCTTTGGCTCTTTGAGTCTCAGTGTTGTCCAAAAGTGTATGAGTAGCTTGGGCTGAACTGTGACTATGTGTAGCCTCAGTGAGGAATGCTTTCCCTGCTTCAGCTCCAGCCTCAGGTGATTAGAGTCCTGACTCCTGAGCTCCAGTGGCTTCCAGGCTATTACATTTGTGGGCAGGTTCGCCACTGCTTCCAGCTGAGTGAAGTGCTTGCATCTGCAGCAGAAAGCTTTCAGCTCTGCACTCCACCCCATCACGGGAGAACCTTCAGTGTGAGGTAGTGAGACGGGGGAGAAGAAAGAGCAGCTCCAAGCCAGACATGCAGCGCAGAGCATCTTGTCATGCATTAAAGCTTCTCGTGTTGGTGCATGCCAGGCCTTGGTAGGTTTTCCAAGTGCTGAAATAGTGGT
Organism: Chinchilla lanigera; assembly: GCF_000276665.1. Taxonomy (NCBI): domain Eukaryota; kingdom Metazoa; phylum Chordata; class Mammalia; order Rodentia; family Chinchillidae; genus Chinchilla; species Chinchilla lanigera. The sequence continues at coordinate 8,857,434 of NW_004955457.1, forward strand.
TTTTGTCAGTTTTGTCCAGCTTTGTTTTTGGAAGGGTGGATTTGCTGAGCTCTTTAATCATCTATAGCCAGAAATTCTGCCACTCTTGAGCATTTTAATGTTCACATTGCCCAGAGATAGCCAGTTGTAAGCCCTTTAAATCGGCTTCTGTGTCAGCTATCAGTTTTGAAGGCTTCATTATCACATTGGGAATTGATATGATATGTTTGACTGTGGGAGTACCTTTTGAATTGCACTCCCTCTGAGCACCATCAGTTTTAGAAATTTAGAGAAAATTTAAAAATTTTTAGTGTACCAGGTAACAGAAACTGCTGTTTTCTCAAAATGAACAGAGAGAATGTTTATATGTTTATTTCCTCAGAAAGACAGAGTCCATTGACGTAATGGATGCAGTTGGAAGTAATATTGTGGTTAGCACAAGAACGGGAGAGGTGCTAAGGATCTTGCCACGGATGCATGAGGACATCAATGAGGAGTGGATTTCTGATAAAACCAGGTGTGTGCTATTTGTTTTCCTTTTTTAGTTTACTTAAAAGAATTTTAAAATCATTTTTATAAAAATGGTTGTATTTACAGATTACCTAATGAATAGAGACTATTGAAATTGAAATTTTTTAATAGAGAATGGGGCAAAACTGACAGTGATAGTCCTAGGTTTATTGATAGCTTTTCTGTTAACTTTGAGAAGAATCTTTTCCCCATACATGGATAAATTGAAGTAGATTGAGATACTTTTTCAGTTGATTTAAAGATACTATTTCAATCTGTTGTACTCTGTTGGGGAAAAGAAGTTAAGTAAAGGCCCTGACACAACATCATTTTGATAAAACTCTATAGGTACTTAAGTTTTACAAATCATTTTGGCTTTTTAGCTGTCTTTTTGTGTGTTACAACTTTAAGGTTTTCAGTTAGTTAAAAATATTGAAAAATCAAACTTTTTCATCCTTTAGTTTTAAGTGATGTTCATAAAATAATAAACTCTTCTTGCCCATAAACTAGACTAGCTAATTTGTATTTAGATATTTGTTATTCTTTCTGACACTGTAACCGATCTTGTATTTAAATGACATTTCTTGTAGATGTTAAACTTGAAAGTTATGGTTGCCTCTTCAGCGAGCTCCCACAAATGGTGTGATTTCTGTTGTCTAGATTTGCATATGATGGGCTGAAACGTCAGAGACTCACAGAGCCGATGGTCAGAAATGAAAAGGGGCTTTTAACCTACACCTCGTGGGAGGACGCACTGTCTCGTGTAGCTGGAATGGTAAAACATTGAAATACAGAATAAGTAGTGTGTGATTGTCAAGAAACATCTCTCCTGCGAAGAGGGGATGTGTTTCTTTTTCCTTCTTTTCTGTTGTCAAGATTATAATCAGTCTTTCACTTGACAGAAAGTTACTGAGCCATGTGTCACTGTTATGCTAGGTGTCTCGATTCCTACCTTTTACAGTGTTGCATAAAAGGAAGATATGTACGTAGGCCATATATACTGGCTGCTATGAGTACTTGTACTAGGACTGATAGGAAAGGCAGGCACATAGGAAAGGCAGGCCTGCCCAGAGCCAGTGTACCAAGATGCCTTCCCAGAGAAGGCTGAGAAAGAACATGAGCCAGCCAGAAGTGGAAGGGCTGAGGTATACGGCAGTAATATTGAGTGTGCTCAGCATTGCATACACCACGGGCTTTCATTTGCAGTACTGAAATAAAGAGCAAAAGTGGAGAGAACAGTTTTCCAATCAGAGAACAGCAACACAGACGAAGACCTAGAGGGAGTGGCAGACCCTTCAAAAAAGGTTTCATTTAAAGTTTCATTTAAAGTATAGCTGCAGAGTCTTCATCTTCCAGACCTCATTTTGAAACCCTTTTGTTCTTAAATATAAAGTATATACCTTTATGCCTGTAATCCCAGCTCTCAGGAGGATCACTGTGAGTTCAAGACCGGCCTGGGCTACTTGGTGAGTTTGAGGCCAGCTGGAACTACATAGTCAGGCCTTGTCTCACAAATAAATGCATACATACATACATATACCTTCCTTCCAACCTGGTGTTAATTAGTTTTGGTCTCACCTAAACAACTACTGCTTCTCACTGGAGATGGAAACTAGGGCCTCGCATGGGATAGACAAGCACTCTACCACAGAACTACATCCCTGGCCCTTTTTATCTTTTGAGACATAGATTGTAAGTTGCCAGATTAGCCTTGAATTTGATTCTCCTGCCTCATTCTCCTGAGAGCTGAGTTTATAGAAATGCACCACTGTGCCTGGCTACTACTCACTTTTTTTTTTTTTTTCTCTTTTTGAGACAGGGTTTACTATGCAGTTCAGGCTGGCCTTAAACTCACTTTGTAGCCCAGGCTGGCCTTGAACTTGCAGCAATCCTCTGCCTCAGCCTCCTGAGTGCTGGGATTATAGGCGTGCGCCACCATGCCCAGCCTCACTTTTCAATTAATAATTAGTGTAAAGCTTTTTAGTCAAAAGGTTGTTGCTTTTTTTGGTACAGTACTTCGATATGATTGTCATTTGTTTTCAGAACAACTCATTGTGGTCTTTGCCAACGGTGAGTTTCTCATTGATGATGTTTTCGTCCATTTCTAGCTGCAGAGTTATCAAGGCAAGGATGTGGCAGCAATCGCAGGTGGCCTAGTGGATGCTGAAGCCCTGGTAGCTCTGAAGGATTTGCTTAATCGAGTTGACTCTGACACCCTGTGCACAGAGGAGGTCTTCCCCACCACAGGCGCTGGGTGAGAACTGTGAACCTATGACCTGGCCCGCCGTTTGTCCTTTTTGTTATCGGATGGTGTGTAAAACAATCACATCTCTCGTGTGAATGACTACTGTAAACTCCCCAACGTAGCCATCTGTTTATTTTCACATGTTGATAAAAATCAAACCAAGAGCTAGGTGATGGAATATAGTTACTAATAAGTATTGAAACTTTAATTTAGAAATACTTCATCAAAATGTTTTGTCCGGGAGTGGGATGGGCTTGATGATAATGAGGATATTCAATGGATTCTTAGGATATATTAGCTTTAAAGTAAACTTGAGTTATATAATTGTTTCCAGAACAGATTTACGTTCCAATTATCTTCTTAATACTACAATTGCTGGTGTGGAAGAGGCAGATGTTGTTCTTCTGGTTGGTACAAATCCACGGTTTGAGGCACCACTATTTAATGCTAGAATTCGAAAGAGGTTAGTAACGTTTATTGAGGGGTTTTAAAATACGTGATTTTTTTTTCTGATGTATATGTGAAAAAATAGAATTGTAGAAAATTCCTGTAAGTACTACTTGTAATGAGATTCCAGAAGGCAGTTTCAGTGCAGTTTCTAACAGGTCCATCCTCCAACCACCACAATGTTTAAAATGGCCTTTGTGTCGGGCGTGGTAGTGCACACCTGTAGTCCCAGCACTTGGGAGGATGAGGCAGGAGGATCACTGTGAGTTTGAGGCCAGCCTGGGCTAGAAAGTGAGGTCAAGGCCAGCATGAACTGCACAGCGAGACCCTGTCTCAAAATCAATCAATCAATCAATCAATAAATAAATAAATAAATAATGGCCTTTGTGTAACCATTTTAAAACCATTTTTTCCCAGATTAATTGAAGTTAACATTTTGCCATATTTGTTCTTTGATACCGTGTATGCATGTACTTCCTTTGAATCACACATATCATACTAAATCATCTGGAAATAAGTGCCTGCATGGTACCGAAATACTTCAGTGTGAATTCCATAACAAGAGGTATTCTCTTAATCAGGAAATTTAGTATTGATGGAAGAGTATTATCTGATGCACAGTTTATATTCAAATTTTATATATTGTCCTGTAATTTCTTTTATAGAAGTTTTATTTTTCCTGTCTACCAGCATCTTGTAGAACCATATATTGTAATACTTTTTTATTTTATTTAATTTATTTATTTATTTGTTGTTTTTTTGAAACAGGGTGTTGCTATGCAGTTCAGGCTGAACTTGCACTCACTTTATAGCCCAGACTGGTGTCGAACTCACAGTCCTCCTGCCTCAGCCTCCCAAGTACTGGGATTACAGGTGTGCGCCACCACACCCAGCCTTATTTTTTTTTTTTTTAAAAGACAGGGTCTTGCTACTTAGTTTAGGCTGGCCCTAAATTCATTATGTAGGTCAGTTTAGGCTGGCCCTAAATTCATTATGTAGGTCAGGCTGGCCTTGAATTTGTGACAAGCCTCCTGCCTTAGCCTCCCAAGTGCTAAGATTATAGGCATGCATCACTGTGCCTGGTAGGCCTCTTTTTTTTTTTTTGGTACTGGGAATTGAACTCAGGACATTGCACTTGCCAGGCAGGCACTTGTGCCACTAAGCTATGGCCCTGGCCCTGGCAGGCCCTGTTTTAGTTTGTTGTTATTTTTTGTTTGTTTGTTTGTTTGTTTTTTGAGACAGGGTCTCTCTATGCAGTTCAGGCTGGTCTTGAGCTCACTTTGCAGCCCAGGCTGGTCTTGAACTCATAAGGATCCTCCTGCCTCAGCCTTCAGAGTGCTAGGATTATAGGCATGTGCAACCACACCCAGCCAGGCCCCTTTTTAGAAAAATATTTTTTAAAGAGGACAGGTGAGTTATTTTGTAGAACACTCCCCAATCCTTGTTTTATATCTTAAAGACTTGTAAATAGGGTGGTCGTATAATTTATTGTCTAAACTGAGAAATTATTGAGAGTGAAAAAGGGTGTTAGTTACTTCAGGGTAATAGGTAAAATCTAGCTCTGTTTCAGAGAAACTGCTGCACTTACAATTTTTTTCAAAGAGGGTAGATTCATAGTTCTCTGTCATAAAGAATAAATATGATTGTCATAGTTTATCTTCATGAACTATGTTTAAATGTCTTTAGTGAACAGTTAAGAGGTAATGGATCTGCCATGTAAATACAACAAAATAGAAATTTTAGATCAGCCATTCTCTAAATTAAGTATTCTCTAAAATCGAAGTCTTTGTTTGCAGCTAATTTATACGTAGCTTTCCTACAAAGGAGATTAATGCATTGAATTGCTTTGGTGTGTATTTTTGCAACACTGTTTTGAAGAGTATACAGCAAATTTTATCTGTTAAGGTTAAATGTTCTTTAAACATTTTGTAATTATAAATAAAGACGGGGCTTTGCATTGATGAGGCCAAGATTGTACTTACTTTAGTTGGCTCTAAAAGGTGTTTTTATTTCAGTTGGCTTCATAACGACTTACAAGTGGCCCTGATAGGCAGTCCAGTAGATCTCACTTACAGATACGACCACCTGGGCGAGTCCCCCAAAGTTCTGCAGGACATTGCTTCGGGAAGCCATCCATTCAGCCAGGTGCTCTCAACTTACATGTATCTACTATTGTTGATCTTTAATTACTATTGTAAAAATGCATTGTTTTTGTAATAATGTGTGATTATTGTTAAATTTTTAGTAATATAGAAATGATGGAAGATAGCACACTGTGTTGCTGCACTAGTTCAGTGGTAGAGCACTTGCCTGATGTGTGAGGCAAAAAGCACAACCTGCAATCCCACCACCCCAAAACATCCTGGTGAAACATCATAATCTGCTATAGAGAGAGAAAGCTGGATGGCTACACAAACAAAAACAGATCATAGTCTACATGCCTGTCTCAGTTACTTTTGTCATTGCTGAGGCAAAATACCAAAAAGCCAAAGTTAAAGGAGGAAAGGTTTATTTCAGCTCACAGTGTGTAGGTTTCAAGGCAGGATAGCATGGCAGAGGGGCATTGCAGAGGAGAAACTGTCCAGGGAAGGGCAGGGCAGGCAGAAGGCAGCAAGGCAGTGAATTAGCAAAGCACTTTCCATCTAAACTATCTGTTTTTTGGGTGGTACCACCGACACCCAGGGTAGAGCACCTTTAATCTCAGGACCATACACCCTAATTCAGCCACCTTTGAAATTCACCACTTAACACTGCATGAGGCTTTTGGGGGACATCTAGATACAAGCCATAACAATGCTGGGTTTTTTGTTTTTTGTTTTTTTGAGACAGGGTCTCACATGTAGTTGAGGCTGACCTTGAACTCATTATGTAGCCCATGCTATCCTCGATGTGGTAATCCTTCTGCCCCAGCCTACTGAGTGCTAGGATTATAAGCATGTGGCATGTGCCACCATACCTGGCTTATATATGCTGCAACAGGGGACAGACACTACTCTTTCTATGCCTTATATTGTACCCAGGCTACTCAGGGCGGGTAGCACTCACACCCTTAATCCTAGTGTCCTTGATCCTATCATTGCACCACAAATCAATCCTAGCATCACACACTCTAGCCACCTCTGAAAAAGCTCCACCTATGACTGCATGAGGCTAGACCCAAACCATAACATTCCACCCCTGGTCCCCCAAAGACTCGTGCACATCCCTTTATGCAAAAGGTAATTTAATCCATCTCCAAGAGTTGCTAAAGTCCTAATAGTTTCAGCATTGCTGAAAAGTCCAAGTCCTCTCAGAGTTAAGGCAAACTCTTAGGTGTGAGCCCCTGTACAAATGAAAAGAAAGTCAAACACTCCCATTATACAGTGGCACAAGATGGATGACATTTCCATTCCAAAAGTTACAAATAGGGGGATATAAAAGAATAGGACCAAAAGCAAATCCAAAATCTAGCAGGGTAAACATTAAGCCCTGTAGTTCCATGTGCAGCATCCAAGGCAATCTGTGGCAATCTGAACACCAAAGGATGGCTCCATCCATATGGCACTACATGTAGTTGTAGCTCCTGTGGCTTTTCTCTGGAGCTGACTCTGCTCCCTCCTGTGTGTGTGTGTGTGTGTGTGTGTGTGTGTGGTTTTCTTCTGGTACCGGGAATCGAACTCACGACGTTGTGCTTGCCAGGCAGGCGCCATGCCACCGAGCTAAATCCCCAGCCCCTCTGCTCCCTCCTTGCAGTTTTCCTCAGACAAGCCCCATTTCTGGTTTCTCCAAACTTCTGGAGTCTTCACTGCACCTTTGCCTTCACACTTGGAGCTTCACACATTGCCCACTCAGGGGCGTACTACCTGGCTCCTAGGGCTGAAGTCTGGGTGGAAGCCTTCCTGACCCCACAGCTCTTGCATTCTGCATGCACTTAAAACCAGTGCCGCATGGATGATGCCAAGGTTTGCTGCTAGGCTTGCTTCTGTCTTGGCTGTAGGGGTCCAGTGGCTATGAACCAAATCTCTAGGAACAACTTCCCTAGGCCTTCCCATTCTGGAATGTGGTGCTCTGAGGCTCTCTTCTCAAAGCAAAGTCTTTGTGCTGGCTTGGTAGCACATATACTAAAATCATTGCAAAGTCTTTTACTTTTACAGTTTGAGGCTGCAAAGGGTGTAGTCCTGCTGGTTCTTGTGATATCCTTGGGCCATCTTTTCTATTCTGCTGTTCTTTGTCAGTAATCAATATTTCCTCTGCTCTGTCTTTCTAGTCTGTAGCTTTACTAGTGCTTCCTTTCTGGGAGAAGTCAAAACATTTTAAATCTTTCTGCTGGGTTCTTTGTTCTTGATTCTCAACATAAATCTGACTAAAAGCCTCCCAACAGTAGCCATGCCACCAGAACATTAGACTGCCTTGAAATTTGTTCTGCAAGATTAATTAGTCCACTCCCCTTCATTAGTCCAATGTCCACTCCCTTTAATCTCAGTCTCCAGCAAAGTCTTTGGACACAAGCAAAGTGCAAACTTTCTGCCAAAGCATAGCCCACATCATCTGGAGTTCAGTAAGTAGCCAGTGCAGTCCTTCTTCCCAGCAGAAACCTCTGGAGCCTGGTCTTCACCAGCAGCGTTTCTATCAGCTGGTCTTCTGAGCTCTGACTGAAACTCCCATCAAGTACAGCCTCAGGCATTCCATAGTTACTCCTTCAGCCAGCGTCTCCAAACCTTTCCAAACTCTTCCCACAAGCCATTCTCAAAGGCTTCTTAGCCACATGGTCAGGTACAGTCACAGCAACAACCCCACTTCCCTCATCAAATTCTGTGTTAGTTCCTTTTCTTTTGCTGAGATAAACTACCTGACACCTACAAGTTAAAGGAGGAAAGGTTTCTTTGGCTCACAGTTTTTAGAGGTTTCAGTGCATCATCAGCTGGCTCCGAAGCAGGGTGACACAGCAGACAGGCATTGCGAGGAGAAACAGTTCATAGCAGGCAGAAGGCAGCAAAGCAGTAAAAGATGACCACAGCTCTTTCTATCTCTTTTATCTATCCAGACTACTTAGAGCAGGTAGCACTTACACCTTGAGACAGGGTCTTTTTTTTTTTTTGGTTTTTCTCCGGTACCAGGAACTGAACTCACGACCTTGCGCTTGCCAGGCAAGCACTTTTGCCGCTGAGCTAAATCCCCAGCCCAGCACTTACACCTTAATGCTAGTGCCCTTGATCCTAGCATTGCACCATGAATCAGTCCCAGCTCACATATTCTAGATCAGCCACCTCTGAAAAAGCCCCACTTGTGTCCACATGAGGCTTTGAGGGATATCTAGGCCATAACAGTTCCTTTGTTACTGTGATAAAGCCTGCAATAAGCTTCTTCCCCACCCAGTTGTGTTTTGTTGTTGTTGCCAATTTTTAAATTTTTAATAATTTATACTTGATTCTTGTGTGAAGTTCATTAATTTCACCAAAATATTTCCTGAAGATAGTGCATCTCTCTCATTGTGGGTACTTGCTTAGCCTGTGTAAGGGCTGGGTTCAGTCCCTAGTACCACTCCAAAAAAATACATAACAGCCAAGCCCTGCTTGGTGGTTCTGAATAGAAAAAAAATGCTACTATGATTTACAAAAATATATCAAAAAGTGTTCAGTGAGAATGCTTCCCATCTTGTTTCTGGTTTTTATCTCTGTGTAATAGGCAACTAGTGTTCTTAGGGTAATTTTTCTTCTGTTGTAGATTTAAACACTATATTTTCCATCAATTCTGTTCTCTTTATTAGCAGTGCAGATGTTGGATCTCTTTTTCTCTTTCATCTGTCCTTTCTGCTTTGTTTTTTAGTTTTCTTTTAGTTTGTTTTGAATAATCTGATAGCCTATTTCCTGTCAGTATTTGCAGTCCTGTTTTGTTGTTGCAGGATGGTATTCACCCCTGTGATTTCCTTTTTTTTTTTTTTTGGTTTTTCTCTGGTTCCGGGAACCGAACTCACGACCTTGCGCATGCCAGGCAGGCGCTTTTGCCGCTGAGCTAAATCCCCAGCCCCCACCCCTGTGATTTCTTTTCCATTCCTTTCCCGATTTCTTTGATGAACATCTACTATATAGTCATTTTATTTCTCTGAGTTCTTTTTTTTTTTTTTTTTTTTTTTGGTGAGAATGTGTTGATTGTGTTTTTGTTTTGTTTTTTGTTTTTGTTTTTGTGACAGGATCTTACTATGTAGTCCAGGGCTGGTTTTGAATTAATAACCCTCTTACATCAGCCTCCCAAGTGTTGGGATGATAGGCGTGCACCACCATGCTTGGCCCTGTTGCTCTGAATTTTTGTTGTTGTTGTTTTTGAGACATGGTCTCACTATGTAGTTTAGTGAGACTGACCTTCAACTCACTATATAGCCCAGGCTAGCCTTGAACTTGTGATGATCCTCCTGCCTCAGCCTCCTGAGTGTTAGGATTTCAGGTATGTGCCACCATGCCTGGCCTGAATTCTTAATGTTTTTTTGGAAATTGATTTTATAATGAAGGTACTGTTCTTTGCACCTTTTAGGCATAATTTTCCTGCTGATTCTTTGACTGTGGCCTGCTATTAGCTATATATTCTTAAGCTTACTTCTTATTAGTCCATCTTCCACCAAGTTTGTAGTTTTTTAGCATGCAGAGAATCACTGTGAAATCCCTGCGTCTTCTTGCCTGTCTGGGATGTGACAAGGAGGAGATAATGGGATGTCAGCATAGTATAGTTTGCTCTCACACGCCATCTAAATCTCTAGAGGGGCATTTCCCCAGACTCATTCTGACCAAGGGAGGATACTTAGCTAGCATTTCATTCCCAGTGCTTACTTGTATAAAGGTAAGCATTACCTTTTTTTTTTTTGAGACATGGTCTCCTATGTAGCTCACTCTGGCTTCAAATTCACAGTGATCTCCCTGGCTCAGCCTCCAGAGTGCTGGGATTGCAGTTGTGTGCCGCCACACAAAGCATTACTTTTGTAATACTAGCTAGTTGTATTTGACATTCACTCAACCATTTCACAGTAGTATCAGTAAGATGCTTTGGATTAAACCAGCTGGTTGTGTTTGTGTCCATGCTTTGACTAGCATATCAGACACTCTTCATGTTGCAGCTCAAACTTGAGACAGAGTATTACAGGTGCAGATATGTTCTTGTTTTTTTTTTTTTTGGTTTTTCTCCGGTACCAGGAACCGAACTCACGACCTTGCGCTTGCCAGGCAGGCGCTTTTGCCGCTGAGCTAAATCCCCAGCCCCTACAGGTGCAGATATGGATAAATGTTTAGAATCTTTGTAATGTTTTTAAATCAAAGTTTTTTCTCTGTTTTTTAAAATAGGTCTTAAAGGCAGCTAAAAAACCAATGGTGGTTTTAGGCAGTTCTGCTCTCCAAAGAAATGATGGGGCAGCAATTCTTGCCGCTGTTTCTAGCATCGCACAGAAGGTCCGGGTGACTAGTGGTGTGACTGGTGATTGGAAAGTTATGAATATCCTGCACAGGTCTGTGGATTACTTATTTTATACAGTGTAAAATTCAAGCAATTTTTTGTGTATGTGTTCCTGATTCACTGTCTTTTTTTTTTTTTCGGTCTTTTTTGAGACAGGGTCTCAGTATGCAGTTCAGACTGGCCTTGAGCTCACTTTGTAGCCCAGGCTGGTCTCGAACTCTCAGCGATCCTCCTGCTTCAGCCTCCCAAGTGCTGGGATTAGAGGCATGTGCCACTAAGGCTGGGTGGGTTAATTTTTTTTTTTGTACTGGGAATCGAACTCAGGCACTGTGCTCTGAGCTCTATCTCTGGCCCCACTGTCACATTTTTTGTCACATTTATATATACAAATGAAATTTAAAACATTGTCCAGGGGTTGGGGATTTAGCTTAGTGGCACAGCGCCTGCCTGGCAAGTGCAAGGTCATGAGTTCAATTCCCGGTACCAGGAAAAAAATAAATAAATAAAAAAAATAAAACATTGTCCTCATTGCAAATGTGAAGTACAGACCATATTCTCTGTGTAAGAGGAACCCAAGATAATAAATAGTACTTAACGTATCTGAAATAGTGTTGAGAAAAAATTAAATTTATAAAAATACTACCATGATTTACAAAAATATTGTAAAAAGTGTTCAGTGAGTATGTTTCCCTTCTCTGTTATATCTTGGTTATGTCTGTTGTATCTTGTTAAATCTGTTATATCTTCTATTATGCCTTGGTTTAAAATTGAAACAAGCTGGGCACAGTGGCACATGCCTATAATCTCAGGTATTTGAGTAGTAGAGGTTGAAGGATCATAAGTTCAAGGCCAGCCGTAGCAACTTAGTGAGACTGTCTTTTAAAAAGGAATGGGGAGGTGCTAGAGATATACCCCCATCCTTCTTGAGTTAAATCCCCAGTACAAAGCCAAAGAGAGCAACAAGGCTTCTGGCTTTGACTAAATGATAAAAAAATGTAAAACAAACCTAGACAACTATAGACAACTATGGACTGAAACATCTACAAACTGTGAGCTGAAATAAACCTTTCCACCTTTTTTTTTTTTTTTTTTTTGGTACCGGTAATTGAACTCGGGACCTCACGCTTGCCAGGCAGGCACTTGTACCACTGAGCTATATCCCTGGCCCCAACCTTTCCAGCTTTAAAAAAAAAAAAGTAATGTGAGAATTCTGCTGAAGGTTTTCAGGGTTTTTTTCCCCCATCAGTAATGCAAGTTTATTTTAGAAAAGTTAGAGAAATGTGCAAAAATGGAAGTAACCTTTATTCCACTATTTATAGGTAGTTACTGTTGCTTTTCAATGTCTTCTGGTCTTTTTTTTCCTTTAGAAAATGTTTTAATTACATAGTTGGAAGCATAGTGAATACAATTTTAAATCCTGATTTTCATTGGTTTTCAATACTAATTGAGAATTTTCTCCTATGATTAGAAATTCCTAAGAGCCAAACATGGTAGCACATAATTGTAATCTCAGCACTGGGAAGGCTGAGAAAGGATTGCATTTTTTTTTTTGGTCTTTTTTTGAGATAGGGTCTCCCTATGCAGTTCAGGCTGGTCTTGAGCTCACTTTGTAGGCCAGGCTGGCCTCGAACTCACAATGATCCTCCTGCCTCAGGTGCTGGGATTACAGGTGTGCACCACCATGCCCAGCTCTTACTTGTTTTAGAAAGATTGTACCAGTTAACAAGATTGCCAGTCACAACTAGACCAGAACAATTCTACTGTTTAACATATAGTTATTCTAGGCCTCTTCCGTAAAATATAGGGACAGTAATACACACCTATAACCCCAGCTACTTGGAAGGCTCAGGCAGGAGGATCAAAAACTTGAAGGCAGCATAGGCAACTTAGCAAGACTTCTTTTCAAAATAAAAATAAGGGTCAGGGCTGTAGCTCAGTGGTAGAGCACCTGCCTGGCATGTGCAAAGCCCTGTGCTTGGTCCCGTGCTTGCCACCTAAAACAAAGTAATATTAGATATATTCATAGACAAATATTCCATAGGGATACTTATGATTTTCTCTAAATTATGGTTTTTTTGAGTGGCATTTAAATTTCTCTCTTTTAGCTTTCCAAATCACCTGATTTTGCTGGGCATTATGGCACACGCCTGTAATCTCAGCACCAGGAGGCTGAGGCAGGAGGATTGCTACAAGTTTGAGGCCAGCTTGGGCTACACAGTGAGTTCATGGGTAGCCTGAACTATACAGCAAGACTCTCTCAAAAAACCAAAGAAAAAAAAGAAAAAAGTCTGGCTTTAACATGTGTTTTATGCCTTACTGTATTGAATGAGTCAAACTAAAGACAGAGTTGGCATAAAGTTTCCATTAAATATCCCATGAAGAGACCCAATGTCCTAGGTATCTTACATTTAAGGAAGAAAGGGTCTTTCATAGTGGTTTTTTTGTGGCTTTTTTTTTTTTGTCTTTTTGAGACAGGGTCTCGCTATGCAGTTCAGCCTGGCCTTGAGCTCACTTTGTAGCCCAGGCTGGTCTCGAACTCTCAGCGATCCTCCTGCCTCAGCCTCCCAAGTGCTGGGATTACAGGCGTGAGTCACCACGCCTGGCTCATAGCGTTGAATGTAAAAAAAATTAGTCATTGTTTATACTGAAAACACTGCAAGTATGCCGAAATCCCATGATTATTTTCTAGGGTTGCGAGCCAGGTAGCTGCTTTGGACCTTGGCTATAAGCCTGGGGTGGAAGCAATTCGGAAGAACCCCCCGAAACTGCTGTTCCTCCTAGGAGCAGATGGTGGTTGTATCACGCGACAGGATTTGCCAAAGGATTGTTTCATTGTTTATCAAGGTAAGTAGCACCTGTGATACCAGGAACAGAATTGCACTTTGTGTATAGTAAAAACTGTTGGGCAGTACATTTAGTGCCTGAATATTTTCCATTTGAGAATTCTTTCTCTCTCTGACCCTATTTTTCAAAACCAAATTATAGGCAGTATTATAACATAGTTTATGTCGCAGTTGGAACAATTGTCTGATTTTTTTTTTTTTTTTTCCTTGCTAGTAGGGATGGAACCCAGTGTCTTTGCCCTGAGCTATATCCCTAGTCTTTTTCTATTTTTTATTTTGAGAGAAGATATTAATAAATTGCTAATTTGCCTGGGCTAGGCTTGAATTTGTAATGCTTTTGCCTGAACCTCCCAGAGTGCTGGTCTTACAACCATGTATAGTCGCTCCCAGCTAACAAGTGTTATTTACTAGGAATTAGAAGCGGCCTAAATGCCCAGTAACAGGAACAGTCAAAGTATGCTTACTCATATAGTAGATTACAAAACAATTAAAAAATCAACTTTGCAGAGAACAATGAGAATTATTATGTAATCAAGGCAAGCACTTTCATGTAACCTATAAAAAGTTAAGCAATCACCTGACAGTTACTGAATTACATATATTTAATTATGTAGCAGTATAATTTTTATATTTGATTCCCTATCTTACTTAAACTTTTGTAGAAGTGATCACATTTTCCTGCAGTAAATGGAATGTAGTGTATCCCTGGATATCTAACAACGTCTTACAAGCTTCCATTTTATTTTATATAATAGATTTTATTGCCATGAAGAACATCATACAAAGCCAGGCATGATGGCGCACAGCTGTAGTCCCAGCACTCAGGAGGTTGAGGCAGGAGGATTACCATGAGTTCCAGGCCAGCCGAAGCTACATAAGCAAGACCTTGTCTCAAAAGAAAAGAGAACATTATATACAATATTTAGTATTTTTGATATAGTTAAACTAAAATACATAAACTAAAATCTTATTCCTAGTCCTTTTTTTCCAGAGGTAGTTGTTGATGATGATTTTGGTATGCATACAGCACACTTTTAGTTTGTACACACACTTTTTAAATGTACACACAATCAAACTGTATATGTTGTACAACTTTCTTTCATTGACTCAGGTCAATTTCTAAAGTCACAATTCTTTTTTTTTTTTGTTTTTTTGAGACAGGGTCTCACCATGCCATTCAGGCTGGCCTTGAGCTCACTTTTTAGCCCAGGCTAGTCTTGAACTCACAACATCCTCCTGTGTCAGCCTCCCAAGTGCGGGGACTACAGGCATGTGCCACCACACCCAGCTCCACCGTTTCTTTTTTGAATAACATTTTTCTTCTACCAGGTTTTGTTAATGAGTGGTTAGTAGTCTTTCAGGATACTGTTTTCTGTAATTTTCTGTTTATGCCTTTTTAGTGTTACTGTCATAGTCCTCTATAGTTTGCCTGCTTCCACCATCTAAGTCTGCTTTACAAAATTTCACTAGTATGACGTCTTCACTTTGTAAGCAAGAATGTACTTGGTTGTGCATTGTACCCATGTGTGGTACTTGCAGTTTTGTTTTTATATACAATAACCTAGGAAGATGCACACCATATACTTTAAACAATAATTTTAGCAGGAAAAGAAATTGAAGTGGGGATAAGATAGGTTTAGTTTTTATTCCTTTATTGTTTTAATTTGAAAAACACTCCAGCCGGGCGTTGGTGGCTCACGCCTGTAATCCCAGCACTCCAGAGGATGAGGCAGGATGATTGTTGCGAGTTCCAGACCATCCTGAGCTACAAAGTGAACTCAAAGCCAGCCTGAACTGCATAGTGAGACCCTGTCTCAAAAAAGACAAAAAAAAAAAAGAAAAGAAAAACACTCTGATTTTTTACATGGTAACTAAGGGCCAAAGGTGTAACTCAGTGGTAAATTATTTGCTTAGCATGCTCAGATATCCCCAGTACCACATAAGGTAAAAACAGGAATTCAAAAGGATCTATACATCGGTGCATGTTTTTTCCTAAAATGTGGTATGCCATTTTCATCTTTCCACAGGGCATCATGGTGATGTGGGGGCTCCCATAGCTGATGTTATTCTCCCAGGAGCTGCTTACACAGAGAAGTCAGGTACTTACGTTAATACTGAGGGCAGAGCTCAGCAAACCAAAGTAGCAGTGACACCTCCTGGCTTGGCAAGAGAAGACTGGAAAATCATACGAGCTCTCTCTGAGGTATTATTATTGAGGCATTTCTTAGTGATGCTGTTAAAGGGATATTGAACATGTTAGCTTGTTACAGTGATTTACAAAGTCAAGGCAAATGTCAGTCCAAAGAACAGAGAGGATGTGAATAATGTCTATAGGAAAAATGTGTTCAAAAAATGGAAAGATTGTGATGGTTGTTCATGTGTGCATGCATGTGTGTTTGTGTGCATATATCTGTGTGAGTCTGTGTTCATTCCTGGGGATTGAACCCAGTGCCTCACATGTGCTAGGCAAGTCCTCTACCACTGAGCTATATTCCCAGCCATTTTTTTTTTCCTCTTGAGACAAGGTCTCATTAAGTTGCCCAGGTCAGCCTCGAATGTATGATCCTGCTTTAACCTCTTGAGTAGATGGGGTTGGAGAGGTGTGCCATTGTGCTTGGCTAGAAAAGGACGATTTGAAATTCGTATTTTTATTATCTTTTGCCTAAAAAACACTTCTCATTTCTTTTTGCCGGTTTTGCTATACAATAAGCATCATGCCAGGCATGGTGGCACATGCCTGTGATCCTAGCACTCCGGAGGCTGAGGCAGGAGGATCATCATGAGTTCAAGGCCAGCCTTGGCTACATAGTGAGTTCAAGACCAACCTGCACTACATAGCAAGACCCTGTCTCATAAAACATAATAATAACAGTAATAATCATCGTGATATTTAGAATAACAATGCACCGTTTTCTGTAAATTTTGTATATGATTAATACCAACTTAGCAGACATATTCAGGTTTAATATAGCTTCGTCCCTCTTTTTTTTTTTTTTTTTTTTTTTTAACGTACCAGGAATCAAGCTCAGGGCCTTGATCTTGCTAGGCAGGCGCTGTGCCACTGAGCTACATCCCTGGCCTTAGTTTTGTCTCTTTAATCATTTATTTTATAATGAGTTTTATTGGGGAGTGCTTGGGATTGAACCCAGTGCCTTGAACTAACGACACAGTTTACTCAGCTCTGACTTTCTGTATGTGTGTGGTACTGAAGCTTGAACCCAGCACCTTTGCACTGAGCTCCAACTTTAGCCCTTTTTTATTTTTTATTTTGAACCAGGGTCTTGCTAAGTGCTAGGGTCTTGCTAAGCTAGGCTAGGCTTGAACTTGCGATCCTCCTGTGTCAGTCTCCCAGAGTGGTAGGACACCACGTCCGGCTTCTGACATTTTAAATAATAAAGCTTTATCTCATTGTTTTGGCATCTGATCTATTGTAGATTGCTGGTATTACTCTCCCATATGATACTCTGGATCAAGTGAGGAACAGATTGGAAGAAGTCTCCCCCAATCTTGTTCGATATGATGATGTTGAAGGAGCGAATTACTTTCAGCAAGCAAGTGAGCTTTCCAAGGTAAGAGCTTGCCGGCGAGCAGTGTAGTGAGTGGTGTAATCATATTAGTTTCAGTGCTGTTACTGATTCCTTACTCCTTTTTTTGCAGTTAGTGAACCAGCAGCTTCTTGCTGACCCACTTGTTCCACCTCAGCTGACTATAAAAGACTTCTATATGACAGGTAGGTACCTTTAGTACAGCTCTCAGTGTGAAAAATGAGAAGGACTCAGGCATACACTTAGCAGGATAATTATGATTTTTTTTTTTTTTTTTTTTTCGGTCTTTTTGAGACAGGGTCTGGCTATGCAGTTCAGGCTGGCCTTGAGCTCACTTTGCAGCCCAGGCTGGTCTTGAACTTGTAACAATCCTCCTGCCTCAGCCTCCCAAGTACTGGGATTACAAGCATGTGCCACTATGCCCAGCTATTATTATTATTTTGATTGGTAGTGTTTGCTATTTTTAATTCTTGAATGTTTTCCAAACATTGAACTGATGTGATCCTATTTTTTTGATTGTACTCTCATCTTTTTCAAGCAAAGTTTGAAAGTCTGAAGCTAACATTTTAAATATGAAACTTTGCTACTATAAAGAAAATCACTGCAGTGCAGTTTAGGGAGGATTTTTCAAAGTGATAAATAGCTGTGAAGATTTTCTGAGAATGATAGGGGGAAACATCAAAACATTTAAATGTGAAATATGATAAACACTGCTTCTGATGTAAATTGTTAGAGTTTCTAAGGAATCCAAACAAATGAAACTTGTTTTCTGCATGTCTGACAACAGTTGATAAAACATCAAAGTTTTATGAAGTAGTTGATGCATGGTTTTGTTTTGAGACAGGATTTCAGTAAGTTGCCCAGGCTGGCCTCAATCTTATACCGTTGCTGCATAAGCCCTGTGGGTAGCTGAACTTGTAGACGTGAGCCATTGTGCCCTATTTAATTTTCAGTAATTTTCTATCAAAAAATAGAGTAGTAGATTTTATTTTTTTGTGGTGCTGGTAATCAAATCCAGGGCCTTGCATATACTAAGGTAATGCTTTTCCACAGAGCTATATTCCCATCCCAGGAGTCTATTTTAGAATTTTTTTATGCAGTTGTAACTAAGATTAGTCAATAGGTTTTTCTCAGTGAGATTATAAAAGTTATGTTCCTTGTAGAATAAATACCTAAGTCCAAAATCACTATGATGCGACTTTCACAAAGTAACTACAATTACTTTTAGCATTTTGGTCAGTTATCTTCCAGAGATGCATACATATTTTATTTAAACAGAAAACAAAATTATTCTCTTACTGTGGTGGATTTTTTTATAGTTTTATTTATTTATTTATTTATTTTAATTTTTTTATTTTAAAGAGTAAAAGAAGGACAACATAATAATAGGAGGGGCTTACCAAATTACAGACAAAGTGGTAGGAAATTATCAGTGGTTATTGTTTTATATATTGTTATCTACAAGATAGTTTCTCAGGAAAACAAATAGACAAATAATAGTGAGTTACAGACAAAAGGGGTAAGAGATTATCAATAGTTGTTGTACTATACTTTGGTATCTTCAAAGTGGCTTCTAAAGACGATAAATAGAACTATACATGAGTGACGTATTGAAAAATCATTAACTATTCTCAGTGGTTATTGTAGGAAACACATAATAATAAACATGCATCCATTTATGAAATAGGATAGGAACAAGACAAACATTATAGAGTTATGGATAGATTAGTAGGAAAATATCAATGGCTGCTGTAATACATGGTGTTATCTTCGAAGTGGTTTCTCAGGAAGACAGAGATACGCAAGAAGGATCTAACAAGTAGTTACAGCCTAAGGGTTGTCAAAAATAGCATATTACCTCCTCACCAGTGACTCCTGTCACTGAGGTATGACAGCTGGAAGGAAGGCCAGGATTGAAAAGAAGGACCGTAGGGGCTGGGGATTTAGCTCAGCGGCAAAAGCACTTGCCTGGCAAGCGCAAGGTCGTGAGTTTGGTTCCTGGTACCGGAGAAAAACCCCCCCCAAAAAAAAGAAAATAAGGACCGAGAGACTTGCACCTGTGTCTAGCAACAGGCTGTTTTCTTGTTCCTCCATAGTCATGATTACCCAGGGCTCCTCCATGGGGATGACAGTCTGGCCAGGGACAGAGGGCAGAGTATGCCCTGGGCCCTCTCATTCCTGTTGGACTGACTGATAGGATGGGTCTGAGCTCTGGGGCCTCTGCTTCAGAGGGCAGACTGATCTCCAGTGGTCACCTTTGCACTCAGGGCATGGCCCATGGGGCCTCTTAGGTCAGTTCCTCTTGAGGTGGCCTGGCTTTTAACAGTGGTAGCAGATGAATGCAATCATAGAGTTCTTCTTGGGGCCCCAGGAATCAGACCTGGGGTCTGTTTCTCTTAGTGCTGCAGCAAAGCAGCTGCTTTTTCTTGGTCTCTTTGTTTTCTCTCCTTGGCCTCCTCCTCATCATGGCTATAGAACACTGAGGAGGCAATTCTTACTAAAATCTCAAGTGAGCCATCTGGGGCGAAAGCCATTCTTTGTAGCTTTTTCTCTCCAGCCTCCCATCGCATTGGGACCCCACAACCAGTTAGTGTCCTCTCCCCAACCGTCAGCACAGGCAGAAGGAATCCTGCTGCAGACTTCTCTGGAGCTCCACCACAGCCTGTACTGTCAGGGGAAGAATGGCTTCCAGGGAGTCTCCCCAGGTATTATGTAAGGTCCTCCTGGTTTACAGCTTCCGAACAGCTCTCACAACACCAGTCCACAGGACCTCTGACTCCTTAGGCTTAGTCTGTATGCTCATGTTTTCCAAGTCCTTGTTCAGCAGCTGCTTCTCCACTGACTCTGGACCTTTCTGGTTCTCAATGTCAGGAGCAAGAGTGACCCGTTGCATGGGATGTATTCCCAGGGGTTTCTCCATGTTTGAATGATTCACTCACATCCGTGGGTAGGCATCTGCAGTCGGTGCATGGTGGGCCAATTGTGTCATTGTTTCTCTGTGTCATGGTAGTTCTCATTGAGCAGCAGCGGCCAGCCTGAGGACCAGCGTGCGACAGCACTCGCCGGCACGCGGCTTCTTGGGCGCGGGAGCCCCTCCTCCCAGGCGCCTGTCAGGCTGGGGGCAGGCCCGAGGGCCAGCACTCCCCACCCGGCAGCTTCCCAAGCACTGGGGGCCCTCCTTCTGGGCGTCTGCGAGGCAGGGAGTCGGCCCAAAGACCGAGGCTCCCGCCTGGCGGCTTCCCAAGCACCAGGGGCCCTCCTTCCGGGCACCTGTGAAGCGGTGAGCCAGCCCGAAGACCGAGGCTCCCCGCCATGCCGCTCCCCATGTGCTGCAGCCCCTCCTCCCGGGCGCCTGCTAGGCTGGGGGCTGGCCCAAGGGCCAGCACTCCCCACCTGGCCAGTTTTATTAAAATATAATACACATACCATAAAAGTTATCCAGGTTTGAAATTCAGTTGACTTTAGTATATATACTATTCTGTAATCTTTTTTTGCTGCAATAATGGCATTAGAAGCTCAGCGTGGTGGTGCACACCTGTAATCCCAGTGCTGGGGAGGCTACAGCAAGAAGATTGTAAGTTTGAGGCTAGCTTGGGCCATGTAGTGAGATCCTGTCAGAAAGAGAGGGAGGAGTGAGGGAGAGAGGTCTTCTTACATTTGACTTGTATAAATTGTGTGTGTGTGTGTGTGTGTGTGTGTGTGTGTGTATGTATGTATGTATATTTTGTTTTGTTTTTTGTTTTTGTGACAGTCTCACTATGTAGTTCAGGCTGGCTTTTGAGCTCATGTGTGTAGCTCAGGCTGGCCTTGAACCCATGGTGGTTTTCCTGCCTCAGCCTCCCAAGTGCTGGGATTACAGGCATGTGCCACCATGCCCAGCAAGACTTTTATAATTTTTTAATGGTTGCATACTGGTGCATTATCTAGCTATTATATTATTCCTAAGGGTAGTTACTAAAAGCATTTAGCCAATAAAGGGCTTATGTTAGAATTTGTTACCCATAATTACATGTGACTGTAGAGCCTTCTAGTCTTCTCATTATTGTTGCTGAATATGTGCAGTATTAAAGCTCTCCTGTGTAGCCAGCTCTGGTGACATACGTCTATAATCCCAGCATCTGGGAGATTAAGGCAGGACAATTGGAAGTTCAAGATCTACCTAAGCCACATAATGAGACCATCTCCAAAAAGGAAAAATGTTAAAAAAAAAAAAAAAAGAAAAAATTTTACTGTGTCCTTTTTAAGAAGTTATGCTTAACAAAATGCACATTTTCTTACTGTCTTTCAGATTCCATCAGCAGAGCTTCACAGACAATGGCCAAGTGTGTGAAAGCTGTCACAGAGGGTGCCCAGGCAGTGGAGGAGCCGTCCATATGCTGAGATAGCTACCACCCAACTTCGCTGCAGATAGTAAATGGACATGTACATTGAAGAAATTCCTTAGAGGTTTAACTCTTTCAAAAAATCTGAAGATAATAATATTTAAGGTTATGCCATCTTTATTTGAAAGTGGTATTTCAGGTATCAAACAGATTGGCAATTTCAGGTTTATATATTATGTGTGTTAACTATACATTGCTCTTTCATGTAAAAGCATCAGTAATCTTTGTGACAAATACAAAGACAATCTTTAAACTGTGAGTTTTAATCTTCATAGATCATTTATGGGCCAGGGATACAGCTCAGCAGCACAACACCTGCCTGGCAAGCATAAGATCCTGAGTTCGATTCCCAGTACAACAAAAAAAATTTCTGTTTATAAGATGGATGAAATCAAAAGACCTTCCATTAAGAACCCCATTTTTCTAGTGCTTAAAAAAAAAAAAGATTTAAACATTAGGTCAAGCCAGGTATGGTGGCTCATACCTGTACTCCCAGCACTCAGGAGGCTGAGGCAGGAGGATCATTGCAAGTTCAAGACTAGCCTGGGCTACAAAGTGAGCTCAAGACCAGTTTGAACTGCATAGTGAGATCCTGCCTCAAAAAGACAAAAAAAAACAAAACTGTATTTAGTAACCATCTGTAGTGGTAAGCCAACTAAATTATTCCAGTAATGGAAGAGAAATTACTAACTTTAATAATTTTCATTTGTCAAAACTAAAAAGACATAAAAATTTTAGCTAATGTAGAAGATAAATCCAAAGGTAGTTTTTGTTTCATTGTTTGCAGTATTGGAGAATTTATCCATAAATGTGCTAGGCAAGTGCTCCACCACGCTGAGCTACATTTTCAGCCCTTTTTTGTTTTGTTTTTGTTTTTATTTTGGTCTTTTTGAGACAGGCTGTCACTATACAGTTCAGGCTGGCCATGTGCTCAGTTTGTAGCCTAAGCTGATCTCGAACTCGCAAGATTCCTCCTGCTTCAACCTCTCCAAGTGCTGGGATTATAGGCATGCGTCACTGCATCTGGCTGTTACTTTCGTTTTTATCTTGAAAGACTCACTAAGTTGCCTAAGCTGGTCTTGTACTTGAGTTCTTCCTACCTTAGCCTCTCAAGTAGCTGGTATTACATGTGTATACTACCACACCTGGCAAGTTTTTTTTTAAATGAATGTTCAAGGGCTGGGTGTGGTGGCGCACACCTGTAATCCCAGCACTCGGGAGGCTGAGGCAGGAGGATTGTTGCAAGTTCAAGACCAGCCTGGGCTACAAAGTGAGCTCAAGACCAGTTTGAACTGCATAGTGAGACCCTATCTCAAAAAAAAAACAAAAATAAATAAATAAATAAACAAATGAATGTTCAAAATCATTCCTTTCTGCTTTCATTAAAAACAGCCCAGGAGCTGGGGATTTAGCTCAATGGCGCAGCGTCTGCCTGGCAAGTGCAAGGTAGTGAGTTCGATTCCTGGTATTGGAAGAAAAACAAACAAAAAAAAAAAGAAAAAAAACTTAGCCCAGCTATAGGATGTCGTTTTCCTTACATAACAAAGGATAGGGTGTTTAGAATAGCCAATATCTTTATCTTTAAAAATTTTATAAGGCCAGGCATGATAGCACTTGCTTGTAATCTCAATACTCAGGATGCTAAGGTAGGAGGATCACAGAGTTTGAGGCCATTCTGGTCTACAGAGTGAGTTTCAGACCAGTCTGAACTACATAGTGAGACCTTATCTCAAAAACAGAGCCAAAACAAAAAACCTATTCTGTAGGGCTGGGGATGTACCTCAGTGGTAGAGCATGTGCTTAGCATGTGTGAGGGCCTAGGTTCAGTCATAAGCACCAAAAAAAGGAAAAGACTGTATAGAACTTGGTACCTTAACAGCTTTTGAAAGTTTAGTGACACATGATAAAGTTGTATATTTTCCTTAGGACTGAGGTATAGATCAGTGATGTAGAGCATTTTTTTTAGTATGTGTGAGACCCTGCGTTCAGCTCCCAGTACCCAAATCCAAAACACAACATAAACTTGTCACCTAGTAACCTTTCTTGTTTGTTTGGCTGTTTGGCTTTTTTGTTATTTTTCATTGTTTGTTTGTTTCAGACAGGGTCTTGCCATGTACTCAGGCTCACCTTAAACTCACTGTATAGCTCAGGCTGGCTTTGAACTCAGTGATCAAGTGCTGGGACTATAGGTGTGTGACACCACACCTGGCCCTTAACTAGCTTTTTCAGCGATCTTTATCTTCAATAATGCATCACGAAGTTGTGTACTGTGTTTTATACATTGTTCAGGGCCGGAGTGGAGGTCAGTGATTAGCATGCATGAGGCCCTGGGTTCAGTCCCCAGTACCAAAACAAACAACAAGAACAAAAAACAGCTGTGTTTAAAATTCCCAGCTGCCTCAAATTACGTAAATTCTTGCCCAGAGTGTTTGCCTTCAAGACAGACTTCCCACACCTGAGTCTTGTTCGCTGCACTAACCTCGAGGGAGCATGCTCCAGTTCTGTCTCTTACACAGCTGTGGTCAGTGAACGGGTGCAGACTTCATGGGTCAGTGGGTAAGAGGATACTCGGCAGAAAAAGGTGATGGCCGAGTTGATCCAGACCCTTGGACTCCCCTCTGGGCACCATACGCGAATATTTTAATTCTCTGAAGAATACTTTGGTGTATTATTAGTTACTTTTTTATCTCTGGGACAAAATCTGACACACAACGTTGGAAAGGTTTATTGTGGCCAGTTTCAGGAATTTCAAGTCTGTGGTTAGAAACTCCATTGCTGTTAAGGCTATGGCATGGCAGGAATCGCTGCTTGGGTCACGGCACCCGGGAAACAGAAAAAGAACCAGAACAAAAGATACACCCTTCTTTTAGTGTGGTTAAATACTCTAGTTCCAGCACTCTGGAGGCGGAGGCAGTTCATGGTCATTGGGGTCAAACAGTGAGTTCAAGTGAATGGAAAAAGAAGCTTTGGGGGCTGGGGATTTAGCTCAGCGGCACAGCGCCTGCCTGGCAAGCGCAAGGTCGTGAGTTGGATTGCTGGTACCAGAAAAAAAACAAAAAAAAAAAAAAGGAAAAGAAGTTTTGTCCTTCAAGACATGCCCAGGTGACTACTTCCTCCTCCAGGACCACTTCCTCCCAGCCTGCTGTTCAGCCTGTTTCATAAAGTTGGGAAAACCGGCTACTATCCACAGGCAGAAGATTGAATCTAGACCCATAGCTTTCACCACATACTAAACTAAAACCAAAATGGGTCAAAGAACCAAATGTTAAAACACTTAACTTGCTGGAAGACAAAATAAGTAAAACTCTTAAAGGCCACAGGGGTAGAGAAGGACTTTCTGAACAGAACCCTGGTTGCACAGGAAATAGTACCAAGAAACAACAAGTCGGATCATATCAAATTAGAAAGCTTCTGCACTGCAAAAAACATACAGCGAAGGGAGAACCTGCAGAATGGGGAAAAAAATTTTCCAAGCAATTCCTCAGAAGACTTAATGTCTAGGTTATCTAAAGAACTTTAAAAAAAAGACTCCCCCAAATAAAAGACAATAAAAAAAAATCACACACAAGCATCAATATCCCATGGTTTCTCTTCTATGAGAAACCCAAAGTATGAATAAAGAACAAAATAGAAGATTGATAACGGGAGCTGGGGCACAGTGGCGCACACCTCTAATCCCAGCAGCCTAGAGGCTGCAGTAGGAGGATCCCTGAGAGTTCAAAGGCCATCCTGGGCTACATAGTGAGTTCAAAGCTGGTCTGAATTACATGGTAAGATCCTGTCTCCAAAAAGACAGATAATGAGAAGTAGATCTTTTTCAAAGGGGAAGGCCATCAAGAGATAAGGGAAGGAAAGAGGATAAAAAAGGAATTAAACCGCGTTATGTACATGCCACAACTCCAAACAAGGAATGTAAATGTTACAAACGATTATGGCTTTTTTTTTTTTGTCTTTTTGAGGCAGGGTCTCCCTATTCAGTTCATGCTGGCCTTGAGCTCACTTTGTAACCCAGGCTGGCCTTGAACTTGCAACGATCCTCCTGCCTCGGCCTCCCATATGCTGGGATTACAGGTGTGCGCCACCACGCCCAGTGATATGGCTTATATTCAGAAGTCATCCAAAGCCTCATATGCTCATAGGTGAGGCTTTTGGGAGTGACTAGCTGGTGGATATGTGATGCCAGATTAGACTATTGGTCAGTTTAGCACAGTTCTGGGTATGGATGGTGGATCTAGTGAAGAGGGAAAACTCACCCTTGATGTGGGTGGCACCAACCCATAGGCTTGTAGCCTGGATGGCATGGAAAGGGAAAGGAGGAAGTCTCACTTCTTGCTGTTGAAGTGTCAAGAACGGTGCCCTGTGCCATACCACCCCACCTTGGGGTCAGCTGACTATGGACTGAAACCACTACAGACTGAGCTAAATAAACCTTTCCTCTAATTTGTGGGTTTCAGAGGTATTCTCTCCTAAGCATGGGAAAGTCAGACGTGTGCTAAAAATAAAGAATAAAATGAATAAAAGAATAATGTTGCTTTTACCGACATTTAGCCTATTCAATAAATAAAATGTAGTGAAGCATAATATTTAAATTAATAGCTGGCTGGGGATTTAGCTCAGCGGCACAGCGCCTGCCTGGCAAGCACGAGGTTGTTAGTTCAATTCCAGGTACCGGGAAAAAAAAAAAA